>NC_083856.1:11935000-12535000 GCF_029169275.1 Apis cerana
TAATTTTTATTATTCGAAAGAGGATAATAATCCCTTTAACCCTTTCGTAACTAAAGTCGCTCCACGTAAAATTCCACTGACATATTATGGCCGACTATACTCGCTCAACACAAAATGTCGCTATATTATATCTAGATATATCGAATATTCCGTCGATAAATACTAAATTCCCCGGGCTGCCATGCAGCCCACAGCATGATGCGAATAACAACAAAATTTAAGTATTTTAGGTGGATATCCTTCAATAAAAAAAGTTTTGACAGATTATTTTCATATGCTGCGTAACGATTATACAATACCAAAAAAACGCACAAATCATCGGATAAAATATTTGAAACGCGGGTTGTATCAAAAGCAGATCACATTTAATTTAGGCGACATCTAGCTTTTGTTTGGACAATGCTTCAAGAAAAGAATATAGTAACATTAAAAACATTGGTGCAGTGCAGTTCAGAAACAAGGTGAACGAGAGGTGAAGTTTGTTTATACATTGATTACAACATTGAAACAGAGAGTAAAACAAACTGAGTGTTGAATACACACGAGATATCCGAGCCCGTAATCGACATTGCGCAACGAGATATATATACATATATATATATATATTTCTTGGCAAGAAGGAGGAAGTTAATAAAGGACCTTGCACTTAATCGAAAGGGATATGTTCGGCACACGAGTGAAATTCCTATCCAGGCGAACAGTTAATTATCCGTGACTGGATCTCGTTTCTCGGGTATCGTCCCTCCGATTCCCGTTTATCGACCGATTCCCGATCGAAATTCCGCGATCGAAATGGCAACACCGTATCCGGCCGAACACTCGATGCCGTCGAAATAAAAGCTCGATTAAATGGTTTAACGCGCGTGATAATCGGAGGGACGCGGTCGGTTCGAAAATATTTCGAATGTTTCGCCGTGCACCGTGTCGAAATTGAACGGTTTTTGAGGGGGGGTGGGGATTAACCGGTCAAAAAATGCAAATTGGTTTCAGCGTGTGGGCGATGGAAAAAAAAAAAAAGAATCGAAAGGGAAAAGAGTTTATCTTTTATAGATTGACTTTTCATTAATATTTTTTTCTCGATAGATAAATCGATCGATTGAAATCGCTTACGAAAAACACCGTTCGAATATAATTAAACGTTTTCCTTCTCGACAAAAATGATATACAGTTTGGAAAGTTTCGAAGTTTATAGCGATCGAGTATCGATTGTCTCGCTGTAATCGTTGCAGGATCGCTTTAACCACGTTTCACGTTGGACGCCTTCCGCGCGCCAATTAACGGGGATTGGAGCACAGTTGGCGCCACTTGTCTCGTCCCATGGATCCCTC
Organism: Apis cerana; assembly: GCF_029169275.1. NCBI lineage: Eukaryota > Metazoa > Arthropoda > Insecta > Hymenoptera > Apidae > Apis > Apis cerana. Next base: position 11,936,329 of record NC_083856.1, read on the forward strand.
AATGGATCCCTTCGTAGAGCACTCGGATAGGCCGTGGAGGAACGTCCTAATTAACGCTTTAATTAATCAGCAAGCGTCAATTTGTAGCGCGAGCTGCTGACCGATTACGAATTTCCGTACAGCCGATATTAAAACTCCATAACAGTCAGGGAATTAACAGCGGGCAATTAGCGTGCTTGTCCTCCTCGCTTCCCCGTCGCTTTTCAATCCGACTTTTGTCGTTTCACGATTTTACGATCATTATCACGTAACGCTTTATGTATATATATATATATATATATATATGATCTTGTACAGGATTTTCTCGATCGAAAAATTCGTATTTCTACGATTGTTCGATTGTATTTGTTCCAATACGTTCGAATCGATCAATAATGCGAATAAATATTGCCAAACAAATAAACGGATTTTACAGGCGAGGCGAATTAATCGTTCGGGATGAATATTAATCGCCACGATGAAAACGACGAAAACAAACGAATCGAAATCGAAACGATGTAAATCCACGAAAAATTCAATCTTGTTGTGCTGTGTTTGAAATAACAAAAAAAATATATTCTCCAAGGGAAGGGACCAATCCTTGCTCGCCCCTTCAATTTCTTCGCTGCTTTTTCTCGACCCACCACCCTTATAATTAATTTGATACAATTAATTAATGGCAGCATTAATCCAATTGGAATTGAAATTCGAGAGCAAGTTTTTCGAATTTGACAGCCCAAGTTGGTTTCGTTTGGAAGAAGCAAACTCGTTTAGAGTTTCGTGCTCGTGTGATGTTGAAGAGGAAAGGATTGAATGGGAACTCGAAGACCTTTTTAGGGCTCGTCGTCGAGGCAATGGTTTACGATCCGGTTGTAAAATGAACTTGCTCCACGGGGTTAAGTGCCTCTGGTTTACGGTCGGGATAGGGATGCTGGATAAAGGGGATGGTGGATAAAGGGGATGGTGTGAACTGTTTTGGCTTTTCTTACAAGAAATTTGTCAAGTTTTTATTTTCTCTTCATTACGATATACAAGTTAAATCGTTAACAAAGTGTGATCAAACAAAAAGAAAGAATTCAGTAGCTATTTTTTAACACTTAATAACTTTGATCATCATCCTCGCTTCAATGCCTTTTATTTGTCTATATTACAAGAAGATAAAGAAGAAAAAACGAAATAGTAATTTTTATTATTCGAAAGAGGATAATAATCCCTTTAACCCTTTCGTAACTAAAGTCGCTCCACGTAAAATTCCACTGACATATTATGGCCGACTATACTCGCTCAACACAAAATGTCGCTATATTATATCTAGATATATCGAATATTCCGTCGATAAATACTAAATTCCCCGGGCTGCCATGCAGCCCACAGCATGATGCGAATAACAACAAAATTTAAGTATTTTAGGTGGATATCCTTCAATAAAAAAAGTTTTGACAGATTATTTTCATATGCTGCGTAACGATTATACAATACCAAAAAAACGCACAAATCATCGGATAAAATATTTGAAACGCGGGTTGTATCAAAAGCAGATCACATTAAAAATAAGCAAGTAACTCGATTCTATGTAAAACTGTGTAAAAAATATATATATATTTTTAAGAAAAAAAGTTCGCAGTGTGTCGTTACAGAAAAAGTACGGATTAATTCTTTCGTTGCCACGGCCGACTACGATCGCTCTCCACAAAATACCACCGACGTGCTACGGCCGACTAAAGTGGCTCCGCGTAAAATGCCACTGATGAACTACGGCCGGCTACAGTGGCTCCGCGCAAGATGCCGTGTATTGTACGTACGACGAGCGATTCGAATTAACGTATACATCGAGTATATCTTTCTTTGGAAACGTATTTCGTTTTCATCATTTGTTTCTCACACGACAGTATTATTAACATTTATTATTATATTCTGTGATGTTATTCGATTCTAAAGCGTGATTAAACGCCAGTGTGTTTACAAGTTATAAATATCTCGTTTCAAGGAAAGTTTTTCTTTCAGTAAACATCGTGAAAGCATTTGGGTTGCAGTGAGGCGTAAACGCGGCCGTTGACGATCTTTCTCGAGTGGCGTACACTGCGAAGAAATTTGGCCGTAACGGAAGTTAAAATCATCGATTTCTCGAAAAACGAATAAGAATTCAGATCTTCAATCCAATTTTTACGAACTATATAAATTACAGAGAGAAAGATTTGCACGAAACGTCTTGAAATATTTTCCAATTAATAGTTTCGAGAGTATTTTCATCCAACCCGAGTCCATGAATGAAAAAAAAAAATCTTCTATCGATTTTCAAGTTTGCCAATCATGCTTCTTTCCAATAAGTTAACTGAGTTGTACACAAAAAAAAAATCTTTGAGAAAACGTGGAAATTCGTGTTCAACTCCATCGGTTTTTTTCGCAAAAGTTACTAAGGGTTTAATTCTATGCGCGATCCTAGGGACTTTAAGTTGGGACCAATCATGATCTTTTGTAAATAAATTTGCTCGGAAAATCGAACGTCGAATTCATCCTAGATAGAATCTGAAACTTAACAATTTAAACTTGTACAAATCGAATTCATCCCCCTCGACTCATCGACTTTTTCGCAAGCTCGAGCTTCGTTAATCATGATCCTTTCCAACGAACTATTCTCGATCCTTTTTCCACTCTTTTCAGCTTCATCGCCATTTTCGCAAAACTTAAGCTTAATTCGCTATGCGCGATCCTGTAGATACCTTAACTTTGAGTTAAAAGAGTTTACTCAATCACGATCTTTATTTCCGAATAAATTTGTTCGCGAGATCCTCAAAATCCATTTAACTCGCACGAAAAATCAATCCTAGTATTTACTTCTCTTTACTCTCTCGAATAAAGAAATTCACCTCTAGAATCCAAAAATCTAAACTTATGCAAAATCGAATTCATCTCTTTTCACTCTCGTCGTTTCAACTTTATATAATTTGCAAAATCAAACATCGAATTCATCCTCATGGAATCTAAAAAATATAAACTTGTACAAAATTCGAATTCACTCTCTTCGTCTCAACTCGGTCGCCACAAAACTTAAGCTTAATTCTATGCACTTTAGCCTATGTACTTTAAGTTTACCAATCACGATCTTTTCCGAATAAATTTGTTCACAAAATTTAACTCGCAAAACTCTCCATCGTTCCTTCGTTAATCTTAATTCTATGCACGATTCTATGTGCATGAACTTAAACTGTATAGAACTACATAACTCACAAAATCGAATTCATTCTCTTCTTTTTTCATTCTCTTCTTCCTTCCTTTTTCACAATCTCGAGCTAATCACGATCCTTTCCAACAAACTATCCTTTACTAACCTCGCATCTTCTCACTCTCTCTTCTCTCCCAACTCCATAACCTCAAACTCCCGTGCACGATCTCATATTTTTTAACCTTCCGTTCGAGAAACCCTAAACCCATCCCTTTCTCCCGAAAAAATCTTCAACAAAACCGAATCTCCGTTTGACCCATAAAAGAGCGGGTAAATATCGAATTGAAGCATGTTCGACCCATCAATGGAGTGGGGAGAAGGGTTTCAGGGATGAGGAGGTAAAATATCGTCGCTTTATTCGTCGCGTGGCGCTGCTGCCGATCCGATGTGTGTGCACACGCGCGCGGATCCCGTGGAATACTTTATCGCGCATGAATAATGTATCCGGCCGTGCCGATAGCGCGCGCCACGGTCCAACGTTTAGGCGACCCGGCCCAAATATTGATGGACGCGCGTGTGCGTGTACACGCGCCATCCTTTTCAGCGGGTTAGGAGAGGGGGCAGCCCGAGCAACGTTTACACTGGCCGGGCGAACATTGCACGGACGCGTGTTACTCCACGTTTCGAGATTTGCCGAGTTGTCGCTACCTGTGGATAGCGAGCCGCTTGTTTCGCATCCTGACAGACGCTTGTTTCTCCCCCTCCCCACTTTTTGTTCGTCGAATTTGTTTCGATAAGGATAAGTTTTAACGCGTTTCATGAAAATACCTCGACTCGGATTAATGCGCTCGAAATAGTGGTTTGTGAAATGTACGTGTGCATGGGAGGAAAGATTGTAAGGAGTGATCAGTAGTTTTATAGAATACATTTGACGAAAGTATATTTTTAATTGAAGCATTCGAAGTAGAGATTCCTGAAATATCCTGGATGGACTTTGACTCGAAATTGATTGTAAGAAGTGACCAATAGTTTCAACGAGCCATCTAATGAAAATATACTTCTGAATGAAAATATTCGTCTCGAAATAAAGATTTCCGAAATACTCTGAATAGACCTCGTTTTCGTTAAGGAAGAATTGTAACATTCTATTATCAAGAAGCTGGAATAATAAATTTTGCGATTTCGCGATGATACGAAGTGAATATCGACGCGATATAGAGCGAATCAAGCCAAGCGAATTCGTCGCCCACTTGATTCTGCTCAGAATGCAAAGCGGAGTGATCTAATCTGGGCTTAACTCGATTCATTAAAGGGACGGAACTCGTTTCGAATTCATCTTACGTAATATCGATCGCAAACTTTTAGGGGAAATTTCTGTTTCTGGACAAGTGGACAGGTGTAACAACAACGAAACCTTGAAAATTCCAAGTGATCGTTTGACGAAGCAGGGGAAGAAGAAGCTTTATTTCGTTAAACGAAAAGACAAAAGAAAGAACATGGCTGTCTAATTAATAATAAAGCGGGATGACACGGGGGCTTGAAGGTTCGAAACGTAGTAGTTGAGTAGCGGTTGGTGGGACGGCAGGGGTAAAATAATCCGGCGAATTACTTTCCCACCATTAAAAGTAACTGACCCTAATGAACATCAAGTGGATTCGGGTCGCTTCCATTCGCTTCGCTCTTCGCTCTTCGCTCTCGCCTCCCTCCCCTTCCCCTCATGCTGATTAACATTTCGCAATTTAAAGTCCTTCGTCGGGGCTAGACTACCCTTTCGACCGACCACCGCGTTTTAATTTAAAATTTTTAAAATTACAATCATTTACCCCATATATACCTTCGTCCATCGTCCATTTCTAAATTATTCGCCAATAATTATTTTTTCAAAATAGACGAACGAACGAGAAAATTTATCGTTTCATTATACATTTTAATTATTAAAAAAAAAAAGGAAAAAGGAAAAGAACCCCTCGATTCCTTTAACTCGTTTCCTTGTCTCGTCGAAAAATACGAAAATTATTATTTCAATTATTTTAAATTATTGGAAAAAGAGAAAAGGAAAAGAGTGAACGATCGAACGATTAATTTTATTATTATTGTCCCGCGTCCTCTTTCCATGGTCCAATTCTATCAAAAAAAAAAGAAATAATCGATAAACCGATAAAAATTTGATACCGACCAACGATAACCTCGTTTCGAATTGCGAATATATTTAACCAACGTTCTTTTCAACAAGATATAACCCATTTCCTTTCGTTTCGACTTGTCTACCGCGTGGAATCGGTAATCAACGCTTGCGTAACGTGCAAACGCGATTCAATGTTTCATCGCATCGCATCGCGCTGCGCAAAGGCACGACGACGACGAACCTCCGTGTCTCTCATCTTCACGCTGAATTTATTATTCAGTTGCAGGTTCAGAGCCCCCGTGCGCCCAGTTTACGTCAGAAACTCTGTCGATAACCGACCGCGAACTCGCTTCGAAATTTTTCAACTCTGCCTATATGCGTGTATACATATGCCTTTTCGAATTTTTTAATTTCTTTTAATATTATGAATAATATTTAAGGAAAATTTTTAAAATTGTCGAAGAAGAAAATTTTTTATGTATAGCAATGCTCGTGTAATGACGATTATTCCAGAAAAAGGAAGCAAGGATAAAGAAATAAAAAATACACTCGTTCACCAAATGTGATTCGAATTGCTAAGAAAAATATGATTCTACATCTTTCATGACAAAATTCAAAAAAAGAACGAATCGTTTGGAAAAAAAATCTCTTTCTCATCAGCGTTGAACGAATTAACGGAATATCGACGGAGAAAATGAGGTGATTGGAAAGTGTTTATCCACGCGAATTAATATAACATGGTTCATAAAAAGAAAATATATAGAAGAAAATGAAGGGGAGAGAGATTGCAGACGTTCATTTGGGTCAGTTACTCTTAACAGGGAAGCGAGTGATCCCCGCGGAATATTTCCCCGCCTCCCCTCCTCCATTTCTTGTCAAAGTTTACGACTCCCCCGTTTACACCGTGTGTTTGTTTAATGTCAAACAATTTCTCCACTCTCATTGCCTGGCACGCCAGTGGCCACACCTTTTCCAGCTTTCGCCTACTATTCGTCCCTTTTTTCGCCCTGTCATTCCTTTCTTTCTTTCCTTTTGAAATAAGGACCAGTTTCTAACGATCTAAAGGATTCCACGAGGCGAGGGATTCGTTCGATTTCGAAGGAAAGTGACTTGGGTTAACATTTCCTCGTGAATTATATTTTGTCAATAATTAATATTCAATTATACGGTATATATATATATATATATATATATATATATATATATATATATATATATATATATATGATTCCTTACACAACATAAACACGATACATTCGTTCGTTTTCTTCGTCACGTTTCGTTCGATGCGATTATTTCAATCAGGAAAATATTTTGTGAAAAAGCATTATAACAAAAATACGAAAACTAAAGTTAATACCAAGTTGGATATTAGAATAAGGTATTTATGAAATTTACTCCTTCTAACCGTGTTTACTATTTGAAATAGTCGAAGATGAAATTGGAAGAGCGATATAAATTCAGTTTCCCCAACGTGTCAAGTTTACACTGTAAAGTAACGGGAGACGGCACTTTGAAATGGAAACATAAACTTCTTTTAGATGTAATAAAGCGTTTGCAGGCTGTGTTTGTATAACATTCTTCTCTTTTATTTTTACCCGTAGAACATACTGTTTGCCTTGTTTGACTTGTTTACTCCTAGCACAATTATCGAGAATTAATTATGAAAACAGACTCTCTCTTCGCAATAGTATATTATTTAGTATTAGTATTATGATATTAGTTATTATTAATGGTATAATATAATAGCATGGCATTTAAACGCAGAATATATGGACGTATTAATAAACGTTTAATTATCAAGAAGCGAATAATGTCGAAAACATTTCGCTTTATTCCAATCTTATTACTCTTACGAAAACATTAGGAATTATCGTTCACCGGTGAAAAGAATATTCTCGTTGATCTATCTGATTGATATTCGTCGATGCACGAGCAATTGTTCGATATATAAATCCAATTTCGTAATTACACAACGAATAAGCTGGACACGCTGCGGACAGTTTTGAAAATATTTTCACTTTCCAGATGATTATCCCGATACGTAACTTCGTGAGAATAAAACTAACATTTAAACGATTTTTAACGTTCGAATTGTAGCTCTTTTTCTACCGTTGCCCCTTCTCCTGTGCCGCCCCACCACCGCTTCCTTCCACCAATGAACAGCGCGAAATCGCACACGTGACGAAACACGATACTTTTCCGCCGTCGAAACGAGATAATACCACGCTGCTACACCCGCAGTCCCCCAAAATTAATTTGTCGATGTAGGCGCATTGAAAAATGCACGGGTATTCGTTAAATATGTTTCGTTGTCGCGAAAAGTGGCCCTCGGGGGACACGAGTCCCCTCCCTTCGTTTCGTTGGAAGTAAGTGACCGTAACAAATGCCTTCGAGGCAATCGAGCCTCGGACACGCCGCAGTTCCCAAAGGAAATATATCGCTTTGCGGTTTTCTTTCATCGCCGCGAAATGTTTCTTCCACCCGTTTTCCCCGTTCCACAAATTTTTCGAGACGCACGAAAATGCGCTCGCTTCGAAAAAATTCGCCTCGAATTTCGGACGGAACGAAGAGGAGGATTGTCGCGGGTCGTTTTTTCGTTCGAAACATCGGCGAGACATCGTCGATCGGGGAAAGGGTCGATTCGATGTTCGTCGCTTTTTTGAATTTTCTTTTTTGGGACGAGGTGGTGGAAGATCGATTGTGAAACGAGTTTCTCTCTCCTCTCTCTCTCTCTCTCTGTAGAGATATTTCCTTTGGGTGATTTATCTGGTGAAAAGGTCATTTGTTTCTTGTCCTCGAATCGGTTTCATTACCGATTCTCACCCCTGTTAAATTGTAAAAAAAAAATCAAAGAATCTTCGTATAATTTCTTTTCGAATCTAATTTAAAATTTTTCGTTTTTTTTTAAAATAATGCATTTCATTTTTGTTTTTTTTCCCTCGACTTCGATAATAATATTCTCATTTCATTAAATTGTAGAAAAAAAAAATATCAGAGAATCTTCGAGGGGACAATTTCTTTTCGAAATTACCTTTTCTTGCCCATTTTTTCTTAAAATAATGCATTTTTTGTGCGTTTCATTTTCTTTCTCTCTCCCCTCCCCCCTCTCTAGATTTCGACAACAATATTCTCGAGCGAGAGAATTTATTTTTGAAGTAATCAGCGCCCGTTCTCTTAATTTTGCTCGCGCCTCTTTCACCGTGAAAACATCATTGGACAAGGTAATCAGGATCGACGCATCCATCCCGAATATTCGTTCATCCAATTAAAACGGATAGAATCGGGGAAGTAAACCTTCCATGAAAGAATCTCGTTAAATTTTTATAACTCCTCTCCCCCTCCCCCTCCTCCGTTATCAGGTTCCATTTAATCAAATCCACTCGACCCACAAACAATATAAATATTCCTCGCCTCGCCAACGTCGATTAATCACTGTAAGCGAGAACCAATTAAACAATTTTAAATTAAACGATGAAACGAGAAGTTGGGGGGAAGAAAGTTGATTCCATCGATGAAGCTTCGATATATATAAAATATTGCATACACCATTGCGTACGGAAATTTACTGATTTACTAAAACAGGGAAGTAAAATTATTCCGCGAGGGGGGGGAGGGAGGAGGAGGAAGACGAGGAGTGAAATCGAAACACGGTTAATTGCTAGCTTCGAGAAATTTCAGGGCAGGTCCCGGGGGCTCATTACAACCGAATTCTCTTTCCGAGTTCCAGGAATCTCTTAATTAATGTTTCAACCATGGATGACGTAACCGTGGATAACAAATATATATCGTGGATTAACATTGGCAGGTTTAGAGTATCCCATGTTCATCGCATCGATGACGAAGCGACGAAGATATATAATTTCTTAAAGATATATATTTCCTCTCGAGAACAATTATTTATGCGAAAGATATACAGCTAATTTACAAGCGAGACATGTTACGTTACGTTCGCAGATAATAGGAATCCATCGACTTGTGAAGAGCGAAGAGATTACTTTTCGTATCCTTATCGAATCGATTTATCCTATGCCAGTTACGAGATACTCCGGTGTCCATCTACCAATAGTCCCAATAATCGAATAACACTCGTTAAAATTTCGTTTATTTCGACCGTTTGCGCTCGAACGGTGACTCTCGACCACCACTCGATTCGATGCGGTAATTCGAATGGCGACAATATTTATTTATGTTTGATTCTTTTGAAATATCGTTTCACGAATAGAATTCCTTTTTTAGCTCTTTACATATAATCTTGCGAAGCGTGGAATAATATATTATCGAATGCGGCGTTAGTCCGCAATATTATTTTCGAAGATTTTTTAGTTTTGTAAGCGTGAAACACGATGATGAAATTAGTTCGAGCGAGGATGAGCTTGATTTTTCGTTATTATTTCTATTCGTTAAAAAATCGACGATAGAGACAAGGAAAAAACGATGAAAATAGAGATGATATAAGAAGAATACAGAACGAACGAAACATATAGACTTTAACATTCGACAAAGTTTCTTTCATTAGGCGTGAACACACACAAAATATTAGAATAGAAAAGTTTCATACGTTGATTCGCGCGAAGAGCGAACGGGTGGGGGAAAGTCACGTGGAGTTGTTGGTTGGTCGAGCGAGAAAGGTCTGAAGTGCAAAGAATTAATAAACCGAATTCTGTTCGTTCTACTTCTTTTTACGAGTCGAAGATACACATACAGTTTGCTACACTCCTTTCCATATACCATATACCATATATATATATACATATATATAAGAGAGACAAACCAATTCGTCAAGCGGAAACAAGTTGTATTGTAGCAAATATTCAACGAAAATTTGTCCCGGAGCGCGTTGCGCGGCGTCTCCCGGTCTCTCGTCGTCTTAGGAGAGGAGGGGGAAGGTTGAAGGGGGGAGGAAACTGCAATTTGCGGCCCGCTAACGAATGCGACGTTCCCGTCACGGCTTACAAGGGGATTCCTCGGCATCGCGTCATTGTTATGCGCGACAATGGCGACGGCCAAAGCGCGAACAATACACGCCCGCGTGCGCTCAGCCAGGAAGAAGAAGAAACTCGGGAGCGCGAGCCAACCGCGCACAAAGCTTCTTACCGCGTCTTACCGGACGTCTTGTTGCGTCCCTTCGCATGGACGACGCACGACGTGCCGCGGGAGAGAACTTGTTTCAGTCGCGGAGACTGTGCCGTCCTTTAAGGCGCCTGCCTCCTCAACCGACCGAACCGTTTCTCCGACCTTCGAACCTGGTTTCTTCTCCTCTTTTTCCTTTTTTTTCGTCAAATTCGTGAGACTTTAAAGGTTTGCCAAGAAATGCGGATTTTTAGGTTAGTATTTTTTTTAAGGCGAATTTTTAATTGCGGTCGTTGAGGTATAAGGTACGCGTAACAAGATACGTAAGATAAATTTTCATCGTAGATTATAGGAGAATTTTCAACTGTGTGATGATAATTAACAGGAACGATTCGTCTGTACAAGTTCAAGTTTAAAAGTAGAGAAGATTTCAAATTATAAATAGACAAGATTTTGAGACAAGTGCGACTTTAAGGCGGGTTTTCAACGCGAATTTTTTTTTGTGAAAATTGTAATCACAAATTACAGAATTCTAAGCGAGTGGGATTTACGAGGAGCAAAAAAGATGTTTAAGTGCAATCTTAATTTTCAATTTTTTGCATACTGGTGAATGAAATTTATTTTTACTTGCTACAATTACTACTGCAAAATTGAACAATTGGACGAATCAGTAAACGAATCAATTAAGTTTCAAGATCGTTTCGAACAAAACGTTTTCGCATCTCGTTTCTCGATATTGTTTCACCAAGAAATTGACGTTGGCCAAGTTTCCAGCCTTCCACCCGGTTGCTTCCAGTCTCCTGCGAAAATGCTATTTTCTCGGGAACTCGGTGTTGTCGCTGCTTTATACCGAAACGGATATACAAGATTCAGCTCCATTCATGTAAACTGACTTTCCTTCAAATCTCTTTTGGCATTCTCTTCTTTGGCAAACACACTCGAACGTATGTGTACAATGTAAAAGAGAAATCAATATCGAAATCAAAAGTCAGTAACAACAAAGTAACAACGACAACAATAACTTTAATCCTTAAACCGTAAGCATCGTAAAAATGCTGTCCGTGTAATATATCATTGAATAAACGAAAAAGGGAAGGGACGACGGGCATGTAAACTTTTCGTATATCGCCCTCTCCTTTAATACATTTTTCAGTTAATCCGCTTGGCGCGGGTCCACGAACCGTGCGTAAACGCGGGTGAAAAATTTTTCATCTTTTTTTTAGAAAAAACGAAAAAGAAGGAGGAGGGGAGGGGGAAAGATGAAACGAGAAGGAGTAGGTTGTCGCGCGTTTGCCGTTGATGAGGGCGAAATCCGCGAGCGAAATTCTCTTCCGGCGAGAATACAACTCGAGAATAATTTTTCAAGGAAGAATGGTAGATGTATAAATCCGCGTAATCCTCGCGTGCGTGAAGGGAAATTGCTCGTCCCCGCGCCGTTCCTGAATTTTCGCTCTCCCCTTCCCCCCAAAAAATCAACAACATCCTCCCCTCCCTTCACTTCTTCCTTTATTTTTCTTTTCTTGTTACGATACTACGTACTCTCCGCTTTTTCTTTTTCAGCTCTTTTCCTTTCTTTTCTTTCCTTTTCACGACGGAGGAGAAACGAGGAGAATGAAAAAAGCTCGGGGGGAAGCTTGTTTCTTCTGTTTTGACGCGCTTCCAGGCACGGGGATTCGATTACAGTTCCTTAAAAAGACACGACACACAGCCTTTTTCAACCTTCCTCCAACCTCTTCTGGCTTTTCGAAACAGAGAGAGAGAGAGAGAGACTTCCTTTTGCCTTTCAGGCGAACCGTTAATCCCGAGCTTTTCGCCACGCCCACACGCCCGTAATTACCACGACTTTCGCTTTTTTGCGCGCCCTCTACCTGCGCCCACGCGAATGATTTTTCCTTCGCGCTCGTTTCTTCCTCCATTTTGAATAAGAAGGCAAGAAAAGTAAAAGGAGAGAAAAGAGTGGTGGAGGAACTTTTACGCATCACTCTTGAGAAATAATAATTGCGGGATATTTCTTTCTCCACGTTTTGAAATTTTGTATCGAAGTTATCGAAAATGGCAACGAGAACAATTAGCCTTTTATATTCTTGCTTGAGTAATTCACTTCTTCTTTTCGAAAATTCTTTTCGAGAGCATCGAAAATTAGTATGGCAACGAGAAGATCATCGAGAAAATGGAAAGGAAAAATTAGGAAGGAAAACACGCCTTTCACACTCTAGTTTTTTTGAGTGGAGAGTGATACCAGTAACCGGTATTATCTGGTGTAATTGGTAATTAAAATTTCAACGCAAATGACAACGGACTTACGATTACTTTCGAGACGAATTAAGGCTGGTTCCTCGTCCGCGGGGAAGGCGAAATTCCGTGGCGCAAGATTATGCGAGGTTGCACTGGTTTCGATGCACTTTGCCACTTAGAGGCCACGAATAAACCACGAGGAACGAGTAACGACCCACGCAGCTGCTAACGCGACCGACATGAGCAACAGCGCGTACTTTGGACCCCTCCTTCTTCTCCATCTCTCCCGGCTCTCGGCTAGCCGTTCCCCTCCCCCTCCCCTTTCCTTCGTTTTTACTTATTCTTTCTTTTCTTTTTCGATATTTTTCACGGGAGAATTTCCTTCACGGAAGAATCTCCGATCTGTTAACAGGAAGAGGAAGTTCTTGACAGGGAGGGTTAATAATTAATTATTTTAACTTTTTTAACCTACTTAATGCTCGAATTTTTTGTAGAATTTTAAAGATGGGATGAAAATGATACGAAGTAATCGAAATTATTTTCTTCATTCGCGCGGAATTAATTATTGATTGGTGATTCACGTTGCAATATTGATATATCGATGTAAGTGTATAAATGAAAATGTTTTATTGCGTTCAAGATATTGGTAAGCCGGATGATCATTTAACGAGTTATATTGTTTATCGCGATGGATCAGAGCGTAGCTAGAGATTTAGAGATAAGTTTGATAGTTTGGTTAATTGTTCATCACTCGGTTGATTACTTGAATTGGGATCACCAGTACGAATATATTTACACTTGAACGCGAAACGAATTGTTCTTTCTACCCAATTTTTTCGTAGGCACAGAAATAAATTTACGATTCACTTCACGCTCAACTCTTAACATCGATAAATGTCTTAAAGTATAAAGTTCCGAAGTATCGAAAGTAAAAACAATATAAGAAATTTTCTCGTTCAACTTCAGTTTTTTGAAAGATGACTACTACTTCGCTAGAATAACTATTAGGCCTTGCCGCACGAAATTGCCGTTTTTTGATAGTCGAAAAAAAAACAATATATATTTTATCCAACTTCGTGGTTTTAGACCCGAAAAAATTTTTCGAATGCTGCTTTGATAACAACTTTTCCAATGTCGAGTAGTTAGTGAAATATCTGATGAGTATTTATGATGTCGAGCAAAAGAATAGGTTATGATGTCTTCTTGTTTCAAAAAATTATTTCCTTTATTACTATACCGTAACGTTTTTCATCATCGTAATGATGATTTCATTCAGAATTTTTCATTAACGTCCAACCATTATCCAGATCGTATACGAAATTATAATTTTATTCAAAAATGATTTTCTATTCTGTAGAACTTTACACTTCCAAACACTGCAACTTTTGATCCTCTGTCGATCGATGCGGTATCCACTTTTCCAACTTTTTCATTTTATTCATTGCATCCAAACGTCTAATAACTGTTATTCGAGATAGTGCTTTTACTTTGTTTTTCAATTTATTTTTATTTTAACATGAATTTTTGAACGATCCTCTCATTTGTAGAATCTACTTCGAAAACTAACCTAATATTTCGATATGCTTCAGCCGCGCGTAAACTTGTACTGGAATTAATATTCTCTCACTTGTCGAAAAACTAAAAAAAGATACTAAAAAAGAACTTATTACACAAAAGAATAAGAGAATTTACAAGACATTTTATTAAGAAAATTTCGCGTTTTGAACATCACTCCGTCCGCGTAGGAAGAAAATTGCATCGTAGACCAAGCATCGGTAACATAGAATATAGAACGCAATGTACATCCTCAAATTACAATAGTCGAAGCCAGCGACCGTCCATCTACCATTGCGTATATATATATATACATACATACATATATTCGACACTCGAAACTTTCAGCAACACCGTGCGATTCGTGGTTTATTATTAACCGCGTTTATTATTAACGGCACAACAGTACAGTACGTTGTTCCTCCGTTCAAATATCCGCCGAACTTTCTCCATTCTGCGGTTGTTGATTTACCGCAAAATAAAGAGAAGGGGAGAGAGAGAAAGATGAAGAGAGGGGGAAAGGGGAGATGGTGGTGGTGGTGGTTAAAGGGCAGCGATTTCGAAAGCTAAATGTTTATTGACACGCCCGAGGCGATAGATCGTCCGTCCAACAACGCAATCCTTCACCTGGTGTCTTCTGAACCTTCGACGAATCGTACGCGAAATGCGCACGCGGCATTATCGCAACACGGCTATCAATTATTTCCAGGATTGACGCGTCTCTTCGACGTTCGTTTCTATTTACGTACAGTAAAAATATTCTTACTGGATGTCGTATTACCATATCCAATGCTAGAATTTCATTATCGTTTTTTTACGTAGGTGTGTGTATTATATGTGAAGTTATTCGTTGGAATTGGATCTAAAAATTTAACGAAAAAAAAATATTGCTGTATCAATCATCTACTTTTATACATAATTTTCACTAAAATCAGGATTTTTAGGTAAGATAAATTTTTTTAATTGCAGATTAGTGTACGAAACTTTCTGGAGTCACTGCGTATGAAGTAAAGGGAAACTGTAAAGGAGAGTTTTTATATATGTCGATATAAAGTTCATTGTAATTAGCATTGTTATGAAATTATAAAAAAATCTTGAATCGTGTCTTGAATCGTCCTTTCTCTTTCTTCCATTTTTTTTTTTTTAAGGTGGAAAGAATTACACGCGTATCTCTTTTCAAATCGTGAAAATTTCCAAAACAATTTTATCATTCTCGAAAAAAAGTGGCCTCTTCAAAAAAATGAAATCCAAAAAGAAGAAAAATCTACGTCCAAGAAGAAAGAAAAGATGATTATAAAATTTTGAAAAACTTACACGTCGATGTGAGTCGATGTTTCGATAAGGTCATCGTGACGAGTGAAACGGGGACGGAGAGTAAGTTGCGTAAACTTGCAAGATCCGAGAAAAGGTCCACCATTCTTCAAGAGGAGGAGGCATTGACGAATCGTTTCAACTTACCTCGAGACCATTTGTTATTCGCTGTATACAAGAATACTGGTGTTATTTTCTCGTAACGCGCCAAACTTGCAATCGTAATTTCAGTTGGATCGCAGTTTTAGCAAAGGCAAAGGCGCATCCATTAGGAAATTGGGATTAGGAAGAAACCTAAACCGGGCTAATTAGCCGAATTGGTTGGAACAAGTTATCCGACAATGCGAACGCAAAAACCTCGTGTCCATCCTTCGAAAGTTATGGGTGCATCCAGTTATTTCGCTAATGTTCTCGTTAGATTTTTCACTCGTTTTCTATCTTCTACTAACCTTTTCACCATTCGGTGGAATCATTTTTGCTCGAAAAGTAAATTTTTTTACTACCCTTGTAGAAAAGATAAGAGGAACGAATTACAGTTACCGTTATCTTCTCTTTTTATAATTTTAAAGAGAAAAAATATATATATATATAAATTCGAATAAAAATATTTTGTGTACGATCCATATATACAGGGTGTCCATCTTGATTGCCGTTATTTGTAGTAATATGGAAAAATGTTGTGTACAAAACTTGCATTGTATAGAGGGAGGGCATATATTATACACGCATATATTTTTATATATCCATAAATTCGTTCGAATAAAAATATTTTGTGTGTAATCCATATACACAGGGTGTCCATTTTGAATATTGCCGTATTATTTGTAGTAATATGGAAATATGTTGTATGCAAAACTTGCACTGTATAAAAAGGGGCATATTGCGATCCTCTATGCCTTCATCTACGCGTGCAAACATTTTTTACGTGGATGAAAGCATAGAGAATATATATATACATATCCATAAAATAAAAATATTTTGTAATTTTTTATTCGAGCAAAACATTTCTTGATAACTTTTTGATTAATTGATATCATTCAAAGTTTATTTGTCGAACCGATCGCAACATAATTTTTCTAAAAACAGCAAAAAAAAAAACGATTCGTTCGAAAAAACCACAAAACGGTTCGAAAAAGGCACATGTGGGAAGTTGCATCATTCGTTGCATCGTTCGTTTTATTTCGAATTTATTCTCCTTTGAAAACGAACGAGCAACGTAAATTCCGTTCAAAACCTGAACCCATATAAGCATCTCTCTCTCTCTCTCTCTCCTCGCGAAGAGAAGGAATGACAAAAAAGGGAAGATAGAATCGGATCGAAACGAGAATCGATTCGTATTTGATCGATCGCCCGTCCCTTTTTTCGCTCGTTCGTTCGTCGAGCCACGACGTTGCAACGTTATTCGAACGACGCGAGAACAATAAATGAGAAAAGGCGCGAGATGAAAATTGTCGGATGAAAGTGCTCTCTTAAGTAGCTCGTTAATAGAATTATGCTAGATCGATACAGGGATGGCGAGCATCTGCACTCTCTTTCCAACGCATCCCCCCTTCTCTTTCCAAGTGTAATAGACTTCACTTTCATCGAATTCGACCGTTCGAATACGCGGCTACTTTCTTGTATTTCATTAGTCTCGTTGAATCACAACTATTTTTCCAATTCGTTCCGCTTCGATTGAATTTTAAAACGAATGAATGAGTTTTAAATTAAGGGCATTTGTTGTTGTCGTATCAATAATAAAGTGTAGTAGTGTAATATTACGTTGAATCTTGTGTTGTGCGTCGACACGGTGAGTTTAAAGTAGTGAAGGACACGTTTGTATATATACATTCTTCTTCGTTCCTTTATTGAATATATTCTTTGTTTCAATCAATCAAATCATTCAGCAACCTATTCGTGGTATCATGAGGTATTTTTACGTAAAAGTTATTTAAACGAAAAAATACAATGTTATAATTATTGATTAGATAACTCTTGTTTAGAAGGAAAAAATGGAAAAAAATAAGAAAACTGATCATTCGAGAGATAATATCATAATTACGATATTTAAAGATTATTAAGTAATTTGAATAACATAACCTTTAAAAAAAGTGATAGAGATTAATTCTAATAGTCGTAATATTAAATTTTTACAATCTTACGTTTACTTTAAATAATCAAAAAATAAATAGAAAATAATATTCATACTTATTTGTAACAATAACGAAAAGTAACATATATATTTACAAATTTCATAAATACAATATATTCTTTGAATAATAATATACATTCCTCCCGTATAAATTCGATGAAAGAGAAAAAAAAATGATGATCGCAAGTTCGATCGCAATCCTAAACTGTCCAACGCTTTCCATTTGTAATCATGGCTGCAGAAAAATCATGCCGTTAGATATCACGTGAACTCGAGCACGAGCCCTTAGGGTTAATGCTGTTTGTGCACACACAAAGAGAAAGGAGCTTTGCATTTTTCTATTCCCTGTGCCATTTGTCAGTTTCCCTGATAGAGGAACGGAAGAAAAACTCGGCGAATATTTCCTTCGCGTTCCTTCACCTTGCGCACCGTTCTTTGGTGTTTTCCTTCGGAAATCGATGACAAAGAATGAAAATTAATCATAAACAAATGTTAGGTGTTCAAGTAAAATCCTTCCTCTTTTTCTCTACGATTCTCTTCACCTTATTCCAATTACTTGACCGTTGGTGGCGCCATCTGAAAAAGCGTTCTTTTGTTTTCAAGAAGAGTCGCGACGAGCGCTTCAAGAGTTTCCAGTTCTACGCAACAATTTCAAGCAATATGGCGAGGAGCGTCATACGCGTCACTGTTTGCTTTTTGCATTCTAGCTTAGGAGATCGGCCGTGCAAAAAGTGGTAGCAAAGATTCAAAGTCGGAAATTTTAATTTGGAAAACGACGATCGTTCAGGTGCATCGAGAAAGTTCGACGACAGTGAGTTAGAAGTCAAGCGGACAAGAGATAATTTTCTATATCGTTTTTTGCGCCTCATTATGGTACCATCTCTTTTTCTCCTTGCTTCTCTAGCAATAATAATTGTATCGAATTTCACAATCAATGAAATTATCGTTAATTCGTTGTTTAATCTAATCTAATCTAATCTAAATCTGAATTTTCCGTCATTCGAAAACACTTGTACGATTGGACGTTACGAAGCAGTTTTCTGTTGGAATTTTTTACCGAAGACAGTATACGACGAAAGATCGGAAAGAAAGGGTTCAATAGTATATCAAGAATGTGTGAAAAATAGAATTCTGCGACAAATGTTTGGATCTCGGATACGTACGATTCACGCAGCAATTTCGCAATCGATGCGTAAACGAACGAAATGGTAAATATTTTAAATTTTTCTAATTTTATTATCTTCTTCCGTCTCGGCGACAAAAGTCAAAAAAACATCGATCTTCTCGTTTCACAACGATTCACGATCCCTCTCGAGAAATTTCGAGCTTTTGGAATCTCTTTTTGTTCATCTCGTAACTACATTTCATTAACACCGAATAGCAATTGGATAATCTTGTACCTCGTTTACGTAATAAAATTTAGAATTTGGGAAAAAAAGGACGAAAAAACTTATTTGCACACTTAATAATTTATCACAGCACAGGGAAGTAAATTTAAACTAGGGTAGGATGTGTAATAATTTGAATCACGCGCGCGTGTACGTGTGGTTTGAAAGAGGACGGAATGGAGAGCTCGTGTGATTCGAAAGCGTGTAAATATGTGTTTGCATTACAGGATGGAAACGAGAATGTGAAGGCGAAGGGCTGCCTTTTTCCTTGCTGTTGCTCGTCACTCGTGATGGCGCGCAGTTGCGCGTAATTTTTATTAGCGTTATTAGCGTTACAACAGAGTCAACAGGGAACGAAAAATTAATTGGTTGAAATTTCGAATAAACCTGCTTTATTTATAATCGCTTTGACCGCACTCCCACGTGCGCAATAAAATACGCGATATTCGCTCGACAATTCGTTCTACGCAATCGTTATGAATTGATAAAAATGCAAAATACGTTTGTCCAACGAACGCATACAAAGGTAATTGAATATAATTGAATATAAGATAATAAGATTGTATGAGAATGTATATATTATTATATCTCTGCCTTTTACACAGTTGAAATAATATTTATGTTCATACATTAAACAGACGATGCAGGGCGATGCCGCGAGGATAATAGAAGTTTTTGAGAGAAGAATTTGAAAGGATCCTTCGAATTGTATGTATTTGTTAGAAACAATTCGGCGTGGATGGAGTGTTTCTTGGGACTCGAGACGATATTTTCTAGCCATCGACGGCAATCAGCGTCATTCTTGAGAGGAATTATTGCTAATACTCCACAGTTTCCTGGAAACAGCGGAGTCTGAGGACGGTGTAGCCTCTCGGTCTCATTCTAGAATTTACTTTAGATCGAGGATGCTCAATCAGAGAGCTGGTCCACGATGTTATTGGTCGCTTGTGTACCTCATTGAAGATCTCGCGAGATGAGCATGGAGGGGGTAGTTTTAAAGGAGGTAGAAACGTTTTGAGAGAACTTTTGGAACCCCCCTCAACATTAAAACTTTTTGAATTTTAGAATTGATCTTAGAACTCTTTCAACTTTAAAATTGTTTGAATCTCAGAACCTTCTTAATGTCAAAATCTTTTGAATTTCAGAACAGAAACCTCAGAATCCTCTCAACATCAAAATCTTTTGAGCTTCAGAATTACTTGGACCTTTTTGAAACTCACAGACTTCAGAAACCTTTCAACATCAGAACTTTAGAACTGTTTCGAATCTCAGAAAGCCTCTCAAAGCCAGAATTATAAAAACCTTGTAAATTCATTGATGTAAAAGTAAACATTCATACAAACTTTGCTTTTGATTTAAAATAGAATTTCATCAAATTTCATTCACCGCATAGCTCCAGGAAATAGCTTACCAAACGTTTTGAGAGAACTTTTGGAACCCCCTCAAACATTAAAACTTTTTGAATTTTAGAATTGATCTTATAACTCTTTCAACTCTTCAACTTTAAAATTGTTTGAATCTCAGAACCTTTTTAATGTCAAAATCTTTTGAATTTCAGAACAGAAACCTCAGAATCCTCTCAACATCAAAATCTTTTGAGCTTCAGAATTACTTGGACCTTTTTGAAACTCACAGACTTCAGAAACCTTTCAACATCAGAACTTTAGAACTGTTTCGAATCTCAGAAAGCCTCTCAAAGCCAGAATTATAAAAACCTTGTAAATTTATTGATGTAAATGTAAACATTCATACAAACTTTGCTCTTGATTTAAAATAGAACTTCATCAAATTTCATTCACCGCATAGCTCCAGGAAACAGGTTGGAGCTTACCAAACGTTTTGAGAGAACTTTTGAAACCCCCTCAACATTAAAACTTTTTGAATTTTAGAATTGATCTTAGAACTCTTTCAACTTTAAAATTGTTTGAATCTCAGAACCTTTTTAATGTCAAAATCTTTTGAATTTCAGAACAGAAACCTCAGAATCCTCTCAACATCAAAATCTTTTGAGCTTCAGAATTACTTGGACCTTTTTGAAACCTCACAGACTTCAGAAACCTTTCAACATCAGAACTTTAGAACTGTTTCGAATCTCAGAACCCTCTCAAAGCCAGAATTATAAAAACCTTGATGTAAATTCATTGATGTAAATGTAAACATTCATTAGCATACAAACTTTGCTCTTGATTTAAAATAGAACTTCATCAAATTTCGTAATAAATCAAATTTCATTCACCGCATAGCTCCAGGAAACAGGTTGGAGCTTACCAATTTATTCCTAGCTATAATTAACCTCCGCCCCGTTCGACCCGGCTTCGAATAATCAATTATTTATCAAAGCACCTTCGCTAACCCCGTTAAAATCGCCCGTTCCCATATACGCAACGGGGGCAGGTTCAGGGAAAAGAGGAGTGGTTGCAAGCCGATGTAGATGCCAAACCATCTGTCCGCCATTTCTACGAGCATAGACGACGAGTGCTTCTCACCCTTGCTTTCCATATTCTATAACCAACCTGTCCGCCATTTATTCCAAACGTATTCTCTCCGCCGAGTGTACATTGTTGCACAACTACGCCTCTCGGCTGCTCGAAACGACGACGCCCCCCTCCCCTCCCCTCTCCCCTCCCAGCCATCTCCCCCTCGAGGCGGTTCGCCTCATTGTTGGATTCTCTGGACGAAATTGCGATGGGATTTGCGTTATCATCCATTAGAGGGAAGAGACCTTATACACGGCCAAGTCTTCGCAGCCGCTTCAACGGAGATTATAATAATCCGAGGGATAGTTGGAGAGGAGAAAGGAAGGATCTTTCACGCGGAAACTTATTATTAGTTTATTATTAGCTAGGCGGTATGTTGTTCTGTTTCTCACTGTTACATATATATATATTTGTTCCGAATTGTACGATCTCGAAAAATCTTCTTGCGAGCGAATGGAGCGAGAATGCGTGGCGGAGGAAGAAAATTAGAGAAATTCGTGAAAAGGGATTGAAAACGCTGTTCCATCGATTTATCTCGCTCGGGGGGCTTTGCTGCCGAGTATTTTCTCGAAACTTTTCACCCTCGTTTCCTCTGTTAAGAAGGAAGGTGCTCGTTCGGTTTTTGAGGGGGGAGGGAAGAAGAAGAAAAAAAGGTTTTTCATCATCATGGATTCGCAGAAAATTTCGCGAAGGAAAACATGCGATTCGATCCATCTCGTTAAGCGAGTTAGGGATTCCGTCAGGGATTCCCCTTCCTCCTCGCTTTAAGGATTTTAAAAATCGGTCCCCCAACGAAAGCATTTTTTCTTTCTTTTTTTTTTTCTTTTTTTAGGAAAATTTGATGCCACCGGCCGAGCCTGCTAGGATTAATCTCGCCTTCTAGGGATTTTATCGTAGCGTTCGTCGGAGCTTTCATAGACGAAAGCTTGGTTCACTCTCGGATTAAAGAAAACTCGACTGCGAAAGGGGGATTTGGGATGATAAAAATTTTTCACAAAAAATTCTCCATCAAATCTTCTCGAAAATCCGCTCAGGATGATTTTGAACACTTCAAACGGATGAACGTCGTTTCGAAATAACGATGCTTCCTTCGTCTCATTCCCGTTCAAGCCATCGGTTTGTTTACGTTCGTTGAAATCCGCACGCCGTCTCTCTCGTGCAACGATGGAACATGATACCGTGGCGAATTTCGCGTCACAGTTCTCATTATTAGGATTAATACGGTATTGGGCGGTCAACGCGCCAATCACCGCGGCAACAATTGCACACGTGACACGAAGAGGCGTGGTCAGGACCGACGGTACGATTTACCACTGTCACGAAATTATTACGAATCATATACACTTTTATTCCAAATGCGAATTGTTGAAATTAGGTGGAACAAAAGTGGAAAGGAAATTTATCGAGGCTTCTTTTTCTCTCGTCTGAATCCGTGGTCGGATTGGACGCGATGCGTTCATGAGACGGAAGTTGTTGAACGGACTAGCGACCTGGTGACCTGGATATTTCTCGTGGGGAAACGCGTGTTACGCTTGATTCCAGGGGATCGCGTCTAGCGCTTGTCTGGGGTTTGGGATAGGGCAGTGAGACGAAGCGACAGAGGACGAAGTAGTAAACGGTTTTCTTTACACGACGATATTTCGAGAACCGGAAATCGTATCGCGATAAATCGAAAAACGTTTTGAAAAGCAAAGTTGCACGCTTCTAACGATCTTTCGTTCGTTAACTGAAAGTCATTATTTTTGGAGTTATAGCAGTTCAAAGTATTCCTACTTTTAATAGTTATTAAAGTAAACGATTGAAAATCCACCTTTCCTTAAATGATGATATTTTAGGAATCGGAAATAATGTCATGATAAATGAAGAAGTTTCAAAGATTCTACGCTCCTAATGATCTTTTATTCGTTAACTAGAAGTTAATTTTAGCAGTATTTGACTAAACTTAAAATAAATGATCGAAAATCAATCTTTTCTTCAGGCGACGGTATTTTAGGAACTTGAAATCATATCGTGATAAATGAAGAAGCGCTTTAAAGGATTCTACGCTTTTAATTATCTTTTATTCGTTAATCGGAAGTCGATATCTTCGGAATTATAGCGGTTCAAAGTTCTCTTCAAATTCCAATAAAAAATAAATTTCTAAAGTGAATTACATTTGATAATCAACAACGATATTCAATCCTAACCCTTGTGTATCGAAAATCATCGGACCAATAACTCGTGTACAATACATATATACACACGCGGCCATAAATTATCCTTCCGTAGCCATCCTTCGAAATCGATGCCTTGGAGATAAATCAAAGTGGACAAAGGTGGCGTTGCGGTATCCCTGGAACGATGAATAATCATGTGCGAGATAGCAAATAGCCGGGAACGATGGGACGATAATGGGCGGCTGGAATCTCGCGTCTTGCCTCAGCTCGATAATGGTTAGTTCATTTAGACGAAGATTCCGCGAGGGGGGGGCGGTATCAGCCTCGAGGGGATTTCCACGGATTTTAATTAATCCGCCGCAATAATGGGGCTGTAATGGACGAGATCACCTACTCGCTTACCTTTCCTTCTTACCTTCTGTTCCTTCCCCTCCCTCCTCTCTTTCTCTGTCTCTCTCTTCCTGTACCCCCTCCATTTTTTTCCCTTCCAGTTGTTTTCTCTTTGGCTCCTCCCCCTTTTTTTTCGACGATCGAAATTTTTCTCGTCGAACATTTCTGGTCTTTTAATATGTCGTTATTAGAAGAATCGGCGAAGAGTGAATGATATTTTTTAACCCGTTCGGGGAATGGGAATTTTTTGTTTTTGATTTTATCATCATCGGAGAGAGATTTTAATCGAGAAATATTCGGGGGAATAGATTTTTAATTGCAATTAATTTTCCAGAATTGTGGATCGTTCGATTGGATGGATTATCTATCTATCGATGGGAAAGATTTGAAAATATTAAAAATATGAACGAGGCGGATACGAATCACTTTTGCTTTAATAATCTCGATCCTCGTTAAAAAACTATTCTATTCAAAAAGGAGAGAGAGAGAGAGGGAGGAAAAAAGGAAAAATTAACGCGTTGGAAAAATTGGAGAATATAAAGCACGAATGCGGAAAGGTATCAGGAAGGTTGTCGTTAATTCGGCCGGTAAAAATTTAACGGTGACCATTATTGCAAAAAATGTGCGCCAAACCCACGCAAAGTGTCCATTCCACCGGCCAATTAGCTTTGAATTATTATCGCGGCAACTGAGCCGCGATTCTACGAAAATGGCGCGTGTAATCCCCGCATCTCGCTCCTTCCTCTCCCTTTTTTCTCTCTTACCAAGTTAAGCAAAGAGACAATAAAGTTCCGTAAACGGAGAGATTATTCCTCCAGCTTTTCGCTTTCGTTATCGTCTGGATATTCGTCTACTGCAACCATAAAAAAGAAAAAGATACCAGCTTTCGCCTCGATTCTCACCTCTCGTTGTTCAACTTAAATCGAAGAAAAATAAAAAGCGTGATTCTTCCGATTCCGTAAACGGAAAAAAAGAGATCGAATTCCCCCTCCTCTCTACAGTTAACGCTCAAGTTGGCAAAATTCAAATTCGGGATCGAACACTGGCCGCGCGTGACGGGGAACGGATTTTTCCCCCTCCCTCCCCGCCCGTGGATCTTGTTAACGCGTCGTAATCGACGGAAACTTGTTCATCCCCTCCCTCGCTTCCAGTTGGCCGTTAAGTAGTACGCCCGTAAAATTTAATGATCCACTGGCTAGCTGGCTGGTTGGCTGGCTGCCGCGATTTCGACGCGGATTCGATAAATAATCGGAGGGGGAGGGGTTGATAGAGTAACGAGGCCGCTTCCCTTTTTTTTTTTTTTTTTCGAATATCCGCGCCTCGTCGATCGCCTGAAATGAAATCGCTCGCTCGATTCTCGAATAATGGCGGATAAAATGAAAAACGATGAGAAGAGGTTCCTTTTTTTTTTTAACATTTTTGCTTCTTTTTCAGAGGAAGGCTGCGTTATTATTATTCCTCCCCGACGCTCTTGACCCCCTTTCACGATACGGAAATTTTTTTATATATCCGGCTCGAGTCGGATATTCGAGCAGATTTATCTCTTTTTTTTTTTTTTTTTCAATCAGGATAAATCGATCGATTATGAAACTTGATTAAGAAACGGATAATGGCGGGTTATCGTTGAACGTTATTGCGCATTATGCAAAGATTAATTTTGTTTTGTTTCTTGGTACACGGACGGCGTTCCGGGAAGGATGGTTATGCAACGATAGTTGGATAAATGGGAAGTAATAATAGAGATAATGAAGGTGGATTTAGATTTAGAGGCAAGTTCGAGAAATTATTCTCTATTCTAGAAATATATATGTATATCCTTCCTTGATATTCGATACTCGATACGTGCGTGCGAGCGTGTATCGCTTTAACGATACATCGATTATCCGGGTCACGTGGCTTTGATTGGAATTCGTTGATTGATTTTTCCATCAGAGAGATCGGTTCACCTCTTTGTATCAGATATTAATAATCGACGGTATCGTAAAGCTATAACAACTTATAGTACATCGAATATCGTATCTTTTAAATTTAAAAAAGAAAAAAGAAAAACTTTCCACCCTTGAATCGGTAAAAAATTGTAAGGTGAAAAAGAAATTTTTTTAAAAATTGAAAGTTTTTTTTCCTCCACGATTACAATTTTCCACGACGTTCCGTAACGGTATATATATGTATATTTGAAATGCATAAAAACACATTTTCCGCGTAAAGTTGTTACGATGAAAAGGTAATAGCCAGCAGCTATGGGGAGGATTTTGTTTGCGGAATTCGAGCTGTGGTCGCGGTTGATTAAATTTCAAACTTTTCTCTAGCGTTAAATG
This sequence comes from Apis cerana, assembly GCF_029169275.1. Classification (NCBI taxonomy): domain Eukaryota; kingdom Metazoa; phylum Arthropoda; class Insecta; order Hymenoptera; family Apidae; genus Apis; species Apis cerana. The sequence goes on from NC_083856.1 coordinate 11,962,629, forward strand.
AAATCTCGCCGCTCATTAAGATCAAATAATTGGCGGCCAACGATGGAATCGTCCCGTTGTTTCCTCGAAACATAAAAAAATTCGTTCTCGCGGAAGAAGAAGAAGAAGAAGAAGAAGAAGAAGAAGAAGAAGAAGAAGAAGAAGAAGAGGAGGAGGAGGAGGAGGAGGAGGAGAAAGAGGAAGGAGAACCTCTCATTGAAGTTTGCATTCACTTCTTTGGCCCGGAGGAGATTTTCCACTCTTCCCCCATCTCTTGGATATCTTGATCTGCTTAAAGAGGTGAAGAACGATCCATTGGAAGGAGAAATAGGTAGGATAACCGCATTTCGAATAATACTTGTTGGACTCGGACAATTTGCCGGATCACTCTGTTCTTCTTTCTCCACGCTTTTGCTTCAATGTTTATCCGATTTGCGAATTGTTTTTTTTGTTTCATTAAAGGAATAGTTTCGTGAAAATGAACGATATTCTTCGATTGGAATTTAAAATTTCACAAATCGTTTCACATGATTGTGAAAAGTCGAGTTCGACAAATTTATATTATTTTGTCTTCGTCTTTGACTGATCTTCCGAACACTGTTGATACATTTTCTCCGTAGACTTCGCGAAAATTTTTCCTCGCTTGAACAGCATTCTCACCTTTTTAATAATAAAAAAATAAAATGCCGAAATCACATACAAAAAAACACAAGAATCAAATAAATTTTTCTTATAAATAAGCCACGAAATGCCAATTTACAAAATATAATAATGACAACACGGTTTAGAATGAAGTTGGTTGGATAAACGTTCGACTAGTGACGCTCGTGTGAAGAAACGAAATTATTTTCCGGACAGCACGGTTTAGAATGAAGTTGGTTGGATAAACGTTCGACTAGCGACACTCGCGTGAAAAAACGAAATTACTTTCCAACTAAGAAACGTAGTGCGTATCATAATACATCATCGATGCTTTAACATAGACATTAGAGCGTATTAGGAGGCAGAAAATAAAAGGAAGGAAGAAGGAAATTATTCAGAGACGTTTTAAGCATGATGTAAGAGTAAAAATGAGGGAAAAGAAGGATTTACTCTTCTATTATATCGCCTTTAATCTTACATTACCTTAATAATAATATACAGAGCTTAGTAACTGCTTTGTAACAGCATAACACACCTTAATATCACCCTTTCTTCCTTCCATTATCCCAATTTCTCGTCACCTACATTCCCCTTCCTTTCCTAAATCTATCCCTTCCTACATCGTTCCCTGTTTCCATACGCTTCCACACGTGTTACCATCCAAAGCTAACTGTCTCTGGCCATTGTTACACGAATTAGAATTCGTTCCCTTTATCCCTCTTGTTGCAAATTAATTTTAACCGATTAAAATATATTATTTTAATATTTATCTTGTGACAAGAGTATTTTAAATTTTCGTTTCCTTGTATCGTTGGAATTTATTGTGGAAAAGGATGGACAACAATTACAATTATTTGAATAAGGAAAATTCGCTGATAGATCAACTTGTCGATTATTATTCAACTGGAAATGATAAAAATTCTCTTCGATGATTATATATGAATGAATTTTGTCTAATTTATTTAATTCCATTTATTAAATTCTGGCGAAATTTTACGAAAGCACGATAAATTGGTTAAGATATTGAACAATATTTGAATATCGAATAATATTTTTTTCTTAAAATTTTTTCGTTACTTTTAAAAATATTAAATTATTCTATAAATTCATTTTCCTCTTTATTATTTAATTAAAATCATATATTAAACGTACGTTTAAAAATTATGAAAAAATATAATTAAACTCTTTTGTTTCAATCTTTTCCCATTTTTTTCAATAAGAATGTCATATTATAAAATTTCTATAAATTTTCATTAAAATATTTTTCGAGATCGATCAATTCGATATGATCTTGAAAGATACTTTAATGAAAAACTACAAAAATTTTATGCGATACTATATTCTTATCGAAAAAATGCAAAATATCGGAAACGAAAAAATAATTATATTTTTTCATAATATTTAAAGATAAAATTCCAGATAATCTGATATTTCACTTAATAATTCTCAAATTAGCAAAAAAAAAAAAAAAAAAAACTCTACATTTATTCCATTCTGCTACACTTTTCAATTTCCATAATTATATTTGTAGAATTCGAACATTTCTGAAAAAGTAATTATACTTTTTCAATATTTAAAGATATATTGAATGTATGATTCCACATGAGATAATAATTCACCTACAATTCCTATCCTGCTACATTATTCAATTTCCATAATTAAATTTGTAAACTTTTCTGAAAGGTATTTTAAATGAAAAATAACAGAATTTTTATAGATGATATATTGTCCTTATCGAAAAAATAATTATTTTCAATATTTAAAGATATGTTCAACGTATAATTCTAATATTTCACTTACGATTCCTAAGGAAATTAGCAAAAAAAAAAAAAAAAAGAGCTTTCTATATTTATTCCATTCTATTGCACTATCCAATTTCCGTGATTATATTTATACTATTCGTGAACGTTTTAAATGAAAAGCCACAGAATTTGTACGGTATACATTTACCGAATAAGTAAAAACTTTTTCAGTAATCTAAGATACATATTCAATATTCCAATAGATGACCTAATATTTCACCTATCAAATTCCTAAGGAAATAATAACAAGAAAAAAGAGACTTCACATTCGTTTCATCGAATTGGAATGGAAGAAGAGCAACTATTCAACATTTGGCAATTCAATTTGCGAGACATCCTATGTCTATATTTATCCCATTCCCAACGCGAACGTTTCCCAATGCGGGCATAATTTTTCGCACGATCCACCTTTCCGTTGTCCGTCGGCTCGGCTGTAAATCGAGCGCGCCTTCCTTACCGAATGTACCGTCCCGACTCGAGCTAATTGAATCCTCGTTGCCGTATCTGATTACCATACACTTGTGTACACGACGAGAACGAAAAGGGAAGGGGGCGCGCGTGTCGTATATACGTCACCAGATCGCGCTCACGTCGAGATCCGTGCGACCATTCGTTGTCCAGCGGAAATGAAAGCCGGATCGGAGAGTGTAAAGCAAATTTCTTCTCATTTCTGTCGATGATCGATGCACCCGAATCGCGCGAAAAACGAGAAACGCGATGGCCGCGTTCGTCGCTCTCTCTTCTCAACGAAGAATATTTTATGGAGATGAGAGGGGAGGGGAGAATGGATCGGATCTTTAGGCGTGATGGATTGTCTCGTACGGTAAAGAAGGATTAAGAAACGTTCGTTGGAGAATCGATGGATGGATTGTTGTTCCACGGATTTCAAGTTTGTTGGTTTTTTTTTTTGGTTAATCGAGCAAAGATCGGGACAAGTTTGGATAATCAGGGATTGATAATTTACAAATATATTTCGTCATATGTATTTTTCACTTCACGAACTTCTTGCATTCGATTTCGAGTTTGGAACACCCTGTACATAATACGCAAGGCGGAGGAAGACATCGTCAGCAGGAATTCCTCGCTCTTGTCGTAAAACGGGGCGTAAAAGTGCGTGCAGAGTCAACTTGCATGCACGTTTTCTTAACAACGTACTTCGAACCAGCATACTTTTAGATTTTCGCTTCACAAAGAATCTTATATTTCATTTCTCTCTTCCCTTTTCAAAAGGGAAGAAGAAATATTCTTTTGACGCGAGAGAGAGAGAGAGAGAGAACTTTTTACTCTTCCTACCAGCCAACTCGAGGAGAAAAAAAAAAAAGAAAAAACTTGAGGACGTTCAGACGAGATATTATAATACGTTTGTTGGAAAATGTGCGACGATCGGAACGAGACTATGGAAATATGGTGGAAAATCTGGGCGGAAGGATGCCTAGGATTCCGAAATTATCTGGTATCGAATAACTGGGATCGACGATTATTATTAACACGACAACGTTTACAGGGGTAGTTCATCCCTATTCGTTGAAATATTCATCGTCGCATGCATTACGGAACATTACGACGGAGTCCCCTCCTCCCTCTTCCCCTACTCTCTATACGTTAAATAATTCATTATCTTATAATATTGGAATAGAGCTTGGCGCACGCATATATCGTATATCATCGTATCGTCGTCGCGTTTACGGCACGATGTTTATTCAAATCCTTGTTTTGAATCGATTTCGACAGGAGGATAAGAAACAATCTACCGCCCTCTTTGTGATATAATCCAGCGACACGGATCGATCGGAATCCGCTAATAAACGATTAAACGGTTCCCATTCGAGTACGGAAATATGGGATGTTTCAGAATTGCAAATCTGTCGAGTAATGGCGAGTAAGGAATGGTGGAAAGCGAATTATCCGTGGATTACGGTGATTTGTAAATTCGTGTTAAATACTCATCGAGGCGAGGAATCTGAAATAATAATTTTATAAATTTTTAGTAAATAAATAATAATTAGATAATAAATTAAGAATATAATCTTTTTATCACGCGAATTTGAAATTGAAATGTTACTCGATCAAAGATTGTGAAAAATGCATTTATGTTTATGTTACAAATAAATTGATAAATAAATCGATAAATAAATATATAAATAATTAAAAAGGAACAAATATATCAAAAAAATCTTTAAACAATTAAATATAATAGTGAATAAATAAAATTGGAAAAAAAAATAAAATATATATATATATATTAATATTAAATGTTATAAGAATGATTAAAAATTATTTCGTATAAAAATTTAGTTAAAGTGTTATAGCTCCGACCTGTTCGTAAGTTCGTTAACGACTGACTCTTTCTTCCGATCTGTCTTGTATTTATATATAGGGCAACCGTTACGAAGTTTGCCGAAAATAAACGTTCTTTCCCGATCGCGTTAAAATTGATTTTTCATGTATACGGATCAATAATTTAGCAATTTTTATTATTAATTTATAATTCTATACGATATATTTTGTTATATTAAACGCAATAACAATCAATATATTTTTAGAAATTAAAATTTTATTTCTCGATTTATATATATATTAAGATATTTTAAATGCTTAAATATTTTACGATAAAAATAATAGTTAGAATTAGCCACGAGTTAAATTAGCCGATGAAGTGACGAGATTGAAACGCATAGAAAGAATTTCTATATTTTTTTTCAATAAACAAAAATTTATAGATTCTTCGATATTTTATATTTTAAACCCAACTTTTTCTATTTTTTTTTTCTTTCTTTTATAGATAAAATAATTTTCCAACAAATTTCAATCTCCTTGATATTTTATTTCAAATTTAAAATTATATAAATATTAATAGCGTAGAATAATTACAAGACGTAGAGACTAACGAGATGTTCTGCGATATTACTTTATTTATGATTTTACATTAAAATTTAATATCGATTCCAATACGACTATCGACACACTGCTTGCTTTATTTTTAACTGTTACACGGAGAACGTCTCAGAATTTTCTCATTTCTCTCGAAATACCAATATTACAATCTTATCCAATGTTATATATCCATCTGAAATATATAACTGAAATGATAACTCTCGAGTTCTCTCTCGAGGTCACAGGACAAGGAGATGCATCGACTGTATACTTTGTAACCGTGGTTTTATTTACGGACAAGATGAGGTTCGTTGCATCATCATTCTGGAATCGCAATCCATCACGCCTGCGTTACGTTCATCTGTGATCGAGATTGTCCTCGAGTTTCCAAGATTCATCGTCGAATCTATTTTCAATCCGTTTAAAAAAAAAATCTATTCCCTCAAAGTTGCATCACCATCGATCGCTACTTCTATCCAAATTTCTCGTTTAATTTGCGCAACGAATGAGTTTTATTATTATTACTATTATTTTTTTTTGATCGATATTTGAATTTATTCCAAAGTTCTTTACCGAACCGTAATCGTGTAATTTCGATTTTGCTTTTTGCTCGAATAAGTTTCATTAATTGAAGCACTGTTGCATTATATAATTTTATTATATATTTATTATTTTTTTAATACGCAGCATTCATTTCATTTTGATCGCACAATCGCTATTTACAAATACGATTAACGAGCAATAATTCCTTCCTATCTCTTTCCTCAATCATTTTTCAAACGAGTCACGATCGATCTTTTTTTTTTTTTAATATTTTCTCATATTCATCTTTCAATCGGAACAATTACTTTTATTCGATGATTTATTCATATCTTTTTTTTTTTATTAAAATAAAACTGATCGTAAGATCGAAAGAAACGAAATTCGCAAATTCGTCTTTAACCGAGTAAACGGATCGGGTCGAAGTTGCAAATTGCAACAACAAGCAATTTGCCCGCGCGATAATCGAGGAGACTCGTTGCTCAATTCGAAAATTTCGGATCTAGTTTCGAGAGAAAATTGGTCTGAGAATCGATCCGCAAAGTATTCGCGAAACAAACGCCACTGCCTTTCGTGGCCTTCGAACCACGGTCTAATTAAACGCCTCGAAACGCTTCTCTTTGCCAGGAATTTCAGTTGTAAGGGAACGGAAATGAACAAACGTTTCGACACGAGCAGAGATTGGGCCGGCGAGTTATCATTGCACGAAACGATGACTGAACGAAAACCCCTTCGTCTGTAACCAACGAATGAAAAATAACGTGTACATTTTACGTCGTTTCCCCTCTGCAATCATATTTTACATTATATATATATATGTACACGTACATACCTTTTCTTTGCCTACGCTGATAAATGTTTGCAAAATTTGCAAACTGTTATCTCTCGGTTCCATATTATTTGTCCAACTCGTGTAACGTGTCCAAGTAGCACGAAATAATTCTTGTTTCTGGGAGAATAGTCTTGGAAACTACGTGGTTAAATCAACCGTCTGGGTCGCGTCGCTAACAATAGTTTATCATGGAAAATGTATACGATGCTCCATCGATCGACGGATCTCCACTTTTCGGGGGGAGATCTTTTTTCGAATTTTCGTTTCGTCCCCAAGTTCGCACTTTCCTCCTCTCATCCCACGAATAAATGTCCTTTTCTTGAAGAAAAAAGAAAAAAAAGAGAGAACGGGAGGGGAAGCTCGTTCCTTTCGAAAACGTGACGAAATAAAAGTCGCGTTCCCCGACCCGTTTGTTCCGTGGAAAAATATTCGAGTTGGCGCTCGTCGTTGTCGCAAGCAAACCCCGAACGCATATGAAATTCGAATGAAATATTTATATGTTTGTGGAAAACAGCTTTTTACTCTCCCTCCTCTCCCCGCGCGGTACGCGTTCACGTAACGGTATTCTAATTTCAAAGGAGATATTCGGCCATCTGGAAATCGCGATAATTTAACGCGGGACGAGGCCGAGAAATTACGTTGAACGTTTCGAAATCGTGTATCGTGCTCGTGGATATATAATCGTGCGTTAAAATAGATGAATGATAAAAAAAGCGCGTCGATCGTGTCTTCCTTTATCGTTGCTTACACCGAGATGCATATGTAGGTTCGTCATCCGCGATCGATATGGAAAATTTATTTAATCGTTTATGCGGCACACCGTTTTCTAACTCTCTTGTAAGGAGGGTAAATTGAAAAAAATATTTAATGCCGTCATATTTATGAATATTTAAATATTAAACTCTTTGAAATTCGAGAAAATTGTTAAAGGGAATTACTTGAATTATATATTTCGTTTTTTTTCATAATCAAGTCTCGTTTCGTATGATCGTGAACAGTTGAATTCGATAAATTCAATCTACGTCGATTTGCTCCGATCGGTTTCTTTATTTCATTTTCAACTTTGACTGGTCCAAATCGTCGGAACGAAATTTTAAAAATCAATTTTGACACTGGCAGCACTGTTGATGCACCTTGTTCACAAATTTCGCGTAGTTTTTCTTGCTTGAAGGCATTCTTATATTCCTATATTCTTTTCGTTATAAAAAAGTAAAATATGTTGAAAATGCTTCTTTCGATCTTGCATGTTTTATCACACGTACGAAGAACACAAACCGGATAAGAATCGAACGAATTTTTCTTATAAATAAACAAAATGCCAACTCTCAAAATATAATAAGAACACGGTTTAGAATGAAGTTGGCTGGATAAACGTTCGACTAGCGACTCTCGTGTGAAAAAACGAAATTACTTTTCGAATAACACGGTTCAGAATGAAGTTGGTTGAAAAACGTTCGACTAGCGACACTCGTGTGAAAAAACGAAATTACTTTCCGAACAGCACGGTTCAGAATGAAGTTGGTTGGAAAACGTTCGACTAGCGACACTCGTGTAAAAAAACGAAATTACTTTCCGGATAACCTAATATATATATATATTATATATATATTCAGAATCTCAAAAAGTTTAGATTAATTAAGCGACACAAAGAGCTTCTTTCTTCGAATCAATAGAAAATTCTTCTGTTACCGAGTTGATTGGATCAAAGGGAAAGAAGCGATAATTGGTGACGACTCGTGCTCGACGCTCAAGAAACACGTATCAAAAGGGATTGGAAAGGCAAATAACGCGTCAACGATTAGAGGATTATCAACGCGACAAGACCATTAACCGGTGGAGGGGGAACGACACGTTCTGAACCAAAGCTGCGGTTCTTCATCGGTGCTCGGTATAATTATCACTAATTACACGTCTCGCCGCCAGTTTTCGCGAGCCACCTCGCTTTCCCTTTCTTCCACTTTCCGTTAATAATCGTGAATTACAAGTGATAAATTAAAGCTCCGCTTAATTACGGGCTCGCGTGTCACCGCGACGGCCACCGCCGTTTCCCCGTGTGTATATTATGTGTGTGTGTGCGTGTGTGTATGCAACAATTTCCACGAGGAGGAAGAAAGCACGGAGAGAGAAAGAGAGAGAATGAAAAAGGGGGCAAAGGAGGAGAAATGGGCGCGTTCTGTGTAAAAGGAAGGAAATAAAGCGCGTACGACCGCGTTGAAACATTATTATTTGCACGAAGTTTTTTTCATCTGGCAGGATTAATGCGTAAACCGAGTAGGTTGGAAAGAAAAGGTTGGACCGTCCAGGTGACAAATCACCACTGGCCCTCGACGTTCGTTCGACGTCGTTCGCTCCCTCTCTCTCTCTCTCTCTCTTTCTCTCTTCCCCCTCTCCTCTAGAGCTTCTCTCGAGAAGAAATGCGTCCGAGTATTAACGTTGTCTACTGTTGGATGACGTGACGCTGCATTCGAAGAGAGATCCCATTGGGAGTGCGAAAAAACGCGTGAGTTTAACCAATAATTGGATGAATTGGACGAATCGAAATCTGTATTTAAAAAAGGGATGTTGAGGAGGGATGTTTTTGGCTCGAATATTTCGATAACGCTCGAAATTCTGGCGAATGGGGATAAACTGTTGGATGATATAAATAGCTCGATTGATCTCTTAATCCTTTACGGTTCAAATACCGTTTCGTCCACGTTATTAAAGATGTATATATGTATATACACGAGATAAAGTGGCCTATTTTAATCTTCTCAACCCCTTCACTGAGATTTCAATATGTTTACTTGCACCAACACATATACACATACACACACACACATTGTTTGGAATGAGAATAAAAAAAAAAGAACGGTAATAACAATTAGAATCAAATGGAAAACCGATAATATAGCAGCTCAAAAAAAAAAGCTCAATTTCTCTATCCTTTTATAATTCGTTATCGAAAACGAAATCGAAAACGAGGCCGTTAAAATTCGATCTATCGAAAAAATTAATCAACCAAATTTCGTGGCTTTGTTTAATTTTTCTATACGACGACGATTATACGAATTCGCGTGCTCGAAACCGTATCGAATCGAATCGACATTCCTCTCATCGTATACTCTGTACCAACTATTTGTATTCTCAACGGACGTAAACTACAACGTATCACGCCTTCCAGAATCGTAATTTCACATTTTTAATCTCGGCCTCCATGTTGACCGGATCTTTATCATTTTCCATGTTTCCCCGATTCCCCTTTCCTCACCACTACAATCGCAATTATCGTGGCATGGCCAGACACGGCCATAATCTTTCACTTTTTATAGTTTCCATGGGCACGAGCAAGATTCGTAACGTAACCTAACCTCACTTATGTACTCTTTGATGCACGCCTCGTTCTCATGCATACGACTGTTTCCCCCATTTGCCGAGAGAGTTCGTGAGAAGCAACACTACTTCTTCAATACCAAATCTTGTAATCGTATTTGCATGCGTGCAAGTCTTTTTTTCTCCTCCTCCTCCTTTCTCTTATGAATCTTATGCTGAATTATTTCTTGTGGAAGGTTTGTTAAAATTTTTTATAATTATTTGAGGTAGTATTGAATGTTGAATATTTACTTGTTCGATTAAAAGGTTTTCTTCGAAACAATTTAAGAAAAGAAACTAATAGTTAAATGAATTTTGATTTGAGACGAAATTAATCGATCCCAAAACAAAAATTTGTTTAATTCCTGATTTCACGAGTGATTTATTTATCGAGTGATAGTCATTTGAATGGATGTTTTTATTATAGTAAAATCTTCTCAAGAGTGTTCAAATATTTGAAAACACCGATTAAAAGATTAATCGGGATATTTTTGCCAAATATTTGCCAAATTTTTTTCAATCTCGCCACAATTGAGAATATCACCGCAAGAAAACGGTTCCCAAGGGATAGCACGTCGAGTGATGGATTGTTTTCCACCATCGAGGTGGGCGCATCTGTCCATCGAAGTAATAGGAACCGGAAGGAGGCCATCCAAGAGACGTCCACAGTAGTCGGATAGTCGCCAAGAACGATTATAGTAAACGGCCACTGACCACTGTCGGTTGGACGCCATTCGTGCCAGACACTCGATCACGGAATTCATACATAGCTCAACATTAACGTTCCAATTACTCGAACAATCCAAGTCGAATTAACATCCAAAAAAAAACCACAAAATTTTTCTCCAAATTTCTTTCCCCCTACATCTCTCCCTAAAAAGAGTTGCATAAATATTTCTCGACTCACGTTTCACCTTTACTCGCAATTTCTCACCATCGGTCACATCGAAAGGCAGACTCGAATTTTTCCTTGTACCAAATGGCAGGTTGAGAGAGAGAAAGATAGATAGATAGATAGATAAATAGAGAGAGGCAGCGCGCGGATCGGTCGATTTATTTCGTCGCGATATTCCTCTCGGTTTCGAGGGGAGGGGATCGGACTTCCGTCGCAGCCACGAAGACGAGGCGACGCGCACCGGCGAAGGAGGTGGTCCGCGACATGGGACGACAACGATGGAGAACGACTTGCGGCGGAGTTCCGCGAACAAACTTTAATTTCTTACGAGTTCGCGAAAGTCTTTCCAGCCGTGGCGCCGTCCTTACCACCTGCCTGGAGGGGGGGGAGAGGTGGCGGAGTGGGGGAAATGCAGACGAAACCGAAAAGTTTCGGCGAGCCGCTGCATACATACAAACGCGTTCTACAGGGTGTCTCATTAGTTTCGAAGCGATACGACTCCCGTAGATAACGATATCGTATCGATCGTGCAAAATGATATTCTTGTATTCTTATGATGGTTTATTTATAAAAAGTTCGTTTCTAACGACAGTTTGCTGGAGGCAATGTATATAAATTCGTAATGAAAAGAAAGTCTAATTGATCTCGTTTCTTCATCGTAAGCAAATTAATCTCTTTTTGAAATTGTATATAAATAAAAGAAAATAAGTAAAATAATTAATAAAAGTAAATAAGAAAATAAATAAAAGAAAAAAATGAAAAGAGTAAGAACATCTTGATTGAGGAGAGTTACGACGTTAAAATCGGTCAAAATTTTAAGTTCTGTTAATTTAAAAAAAAAAAAAAGAAAAGGAAGAAGAAACAATGCTTTCTTTATCACACTCTACCACGAAATGCGCCTGAATTACGACGTTTAGCAGGAATGAAAGAACCTCGTCCAGAACGAGCAATTCTCGATTGAACGAGTGGAAAAAGAGAGACGGAAAAGAAGCAGCGAGGGAGGAGTGGAAAATGGTCGTTTAACGGGAAGTTCGTGACAAAGGGGTCTCTTTGTTGCTAATCTTTCGGAATGTACACCTCCCTCCGCTTAGGATTTTGTTAAATCCCGCGCCGTTTTCTCTCGCGTGGCCCTGAACGTGTATTTACGATTTTATCGAGGCGGATAAACGCAGGAACATCGCGTAATCCCGTAAGCAACGTAGTTTTTTTCCATACCGTGCAATGCCACGCGACCGATAATTGCACGTGAATGTTCATTCGCTGCGAATTCTTTCGGATTAAATAAATTTTTGTCTCTTGTCCAGGTTTAAATAGTAGCTTTACGCTCCAATTACTGATCGAATTTTAAGCGTTAAGTTTAAACGCGTTTACTCTGGTACTTACGTTATTGGTAAAAACAAAGAAAAATAAAAAAAACTTCGTGCAAATTTTTTCTCATATGAGCGTGTATCTTATAAGATTCCAGAGGATAAAAAAAATGCAAGTATCGTGTTACGCGATAATTTGATAATTCTAATTTTCGATGTGTATTCTACGTGCCATTCTGTAAAAGATAAAAACGAAACAAGCTAGACAATGACTGTCACACCGCGATTGTATTATGCCGTGTTTTCCTCGTGAGCGTCTACAAGCGGAATTTTTGATATTTGAAGGAGCATGGAGAGTTTTATGCTAATGGAACGACACGGACGTAATGTCCCTAGCGCATAGTGTAAATGCATGCCACCGTATTTCCCGGTAAGACAGTCAAGAATGGTACACTAACGCCACCAGTGAGCGTGGGAGAGAGCCAGAAAGTCAAAAAGGAAAGACGCGCGTTGGCAAAATGAAACGAATCGGTAGCAGAGATGATGGCGCATGGAAAAGCAAACCGCGTAGGAAGCTATTATAGAGGCAGTTGGAAGGAGAGAGAGAGGGAGAGAGAGAGAGGAGAGAGGGAGAGAGAGAGAGGACGAAAAAAGTGAAACGATTACGAAGAAAATGAGGCGTCGCGGGAAACGTGGGTGAAATGAGCCGAATGGAGAAAGAAGACAACACGAAGAGTGTCCGTGAGGAAAAAAATGCCGGAGTAAGAAAAATGGAGCGACCACTAACGGAGAAAGGATAGAGAACTGTATAAACGTAAGAGAAAGAAAGAGAGAAAAAGAGAAAGAAAAAGAAGACGCGATGCGATACGATAAAATTCAAAGAGATAAAATGAACTGATGGAATCAAGTGAAAGCTCGATCGAACACGAACTAGTATCGATATGAATTCGTGTTCCAGAATTTTAAATCGATCGTTTGATTCGATTTTTCGAGGTGGGAGTTAGCGGTAGAATAGTCTCGAAGATCGATGCTTGGATTCGTATACGTACCTATCTTCATTCATGAGTGACGGAAGACAAGAACAGTGAATTTGTGAATTTTTTATATTATTTCTCTTTTATTTGAATTTCATATGTGAAACGAATATATGATGTTTCAATATGTGATCAAGAAGAAATACAACCCGATATAGGTTAAGAAAGTGTTCGATTTAATCTCGATCTTGTAAAATATTTATTCTCTAAATATTTTTCTTTAAAATAACAAATTATTTATATTACACATGGTTCTCAAAGATTACTGATAATCGTTCGAAATTCAGTCAAGATCGAATTCTCATGTTTGATAAAATTTAACTGATTCGAAGTCAACTGCTGCTCGCACGTGCAGAAACGAGAATTCTAAAAGGAGAGAGCGTTAAGGAAGTCCTAGCGTGAGTGAGCGAGACAGGGAGTGAGAAATGGTGGGGATGTGCGCGACGTGTGGCAGGGGACGCGTGGCAACACGCTTGCCGCAGCATCCGCGTGAAGTCAGTCGGCTGTCGGATCTCGAGCCGTGCAGGTCGTTTAAGAGTTTTTGTAGTTTGCGTTCGATTACTGAGACGCATGCTACGAACCGCGTGGTTATCACGTTATCAATCAAAGTTTCTGGTGTGTTTCGTTCAGTGCTATTTGATGTTATTTTTCATCGTCGTTGTGTGAACATTCCATTGAATTTTTCGACAGGCAACAAACAGTGGCTGGAATTTTTGGGGTGTACAACGTGACAGACAGGAAGATCATTGGATAACCAGACTACCGGTGAGTCAGCATGTTATGTTTATATGTTATGGTGATGTCGTTAAACACATCGTATGTCTATTTTCGACTCGAAACGCGATATCTCGTTGATTTTTTCCCATGTCAGATAATCAAATTAAAAATTTTTGGCCATTAATTCGTGACATCGTCCTCGTCATTCGTATCTTTTGTACAATGTCAAAAATATTCGAGATAAAATGATCAAATTTTGTGGCAAAATATTTACATATAAATTTGCGAGAAGGATAGATTATTTAGTTTTGATTTTTGACTCGGTTGACTCGGTTGAACTAGTCACGAATGAGGGCACGAAGTCACGAGTTTCTTTGCCAGTTAAAAGAGGAATCCAGACGAATATACATGTGCGTATATGTAAAGCTGCGATTGACATTGTGTGTCACACGCGTATACGTGTTAGCTGGTCATACACGTTTTGCGAAGCTTTTAGTATAGAAAAATATAATGGTGGAAAATCGCATTGTAAACATTTCGCACGTATATTTTATTAAATCCGCGTTGCAAATCGTTTGCCAGTGCTCGTTGACACGTGCATGTTAGGTTCAAAGAAATCCAGTTGAACGAGAGTTGTACGAAGTATGACTTAATAAACGCGAGAGTGACAGCCGGCATTGCAATTGCGTTGTGTCACTGGTCGCGTCATACGAGATATGTCCCATGTATTTCAACGTTCGTCGCCGCGGCTTCCCCCCACAACCGGTGATATAACGTTCAACAGGGGCCGAAACACGCTGAGTTGCACTCTGCCTCTCTCTATGTATACTTGTGTCCTGTTTTTATGCAGTTTCTGTGACGCGTCTTAAAATATGGAGCTCTACCAGAGTGCAATGTTATGCTGAGCCGAATGATGTATTTTTGGAGCCCCCGCCAACTTCTCGAGCGGTCTTTCGTGTAAATACGTTTTTAGTCGAAATTTTTCGGAGCGTACTATTGTAGAAAACCATGGAAATTGTAGTATTTGGTAAATAAAGGAAAATCAGGAAATCTCGCATCGTTTTAAATGGGATGAAAGGTTATACGTTTAAAGTTGTGTATTTTTATTGACATCGTAACGAAGAAAAATTTGATCTTTCGATATTATTATGATTTATCAATTTTTTATTTCTCTTTGTTTTTTTCTTTTGATCGTAAATTAAATAGTCTTCGCTACGTATTATCAAAGTTTCTAATTACACGAAGGAAATTAGATTGGAACTTGGAAACTAACTTTTAGTATTATATTTCATTTATATCATTATTATAGCTAACTTGGCTATTTCGATTGTTCAAGTAGAACGGTATTCAATTATGTATCTTCGATCAATTTCGATTTTACGTCTATTATTATTATTTAATTTTTCATTTATTTCTATTTCTTTGTTTTTCAGTTTTTATTTTCGATTCATCATTTATCTCATGATCCTTTCAATTACTTAATCTCAACGATTATTCGATATACGTATTTCCTAATCCCTCGATTTCTCACTTCGTTTACCGATCACTTCCTCCATTTCTTCTTCTTTGATTCTTCTCTCGTTCGTCGAAGAATCCCCAAACTTTTCACCCTTCTCGATCCTCCAATTTTTAAAGCTTTCCAACGGCTTTCTAAACTTGTGAAATAGTTGGCGCGCAAAATTTATATCCTCCAAGGTTGGCCAATAATTAGATTCTTATATCACGAAAAGTTTTTGACCAAGCTTCATCCTATTAAGCTCGTTGAAACGTTTCTCGTCTCCGGTGTCGTTGACACCCGCAAACGATTAAAGAACCAGTTTTTCTCCGCGTCTTTCCTTCTTTCCCTCTTTCTCTTTCTTTTAAAAAAATCTACTCTACCTTTGACTCTCTTACTTCCATCGCTTCTTTTTCTTTTTTTCACTTTTTTTCACTTTTCCACAAACGATAACATCTTGCGTTCGTTTCCTCTCAAAACAATTTCTAGCCACGGGACACCTTGTTTCGTCCTTTTTTCGTTCCCCACGATGTTTTCATTACGATTGTTCCCGTGAAAAGTTAAAAAAGCGGAATCTTTACAATATGATAATAGCGAATATTCGTTCACGTTTTTTAATTAATTATCTAATCGAATATCGTTGGAAAAAAAAATAGATATTTGTTCAAGCGAAATATTTTGTATAAATAACACGTGTAGTACATCAGGGATCTGTGGATAAGGGTTGCTCGCTAGAAACTGAAACTCCGAGAAAACTTCCGTTCTGAAGTAACGTGTTTAGCGAGTTTACCCGTGTACAAGTCGCGTTGAAATCAAAGTTCCGTGGACCCAAGCGTAAAAGTAAAATAATTTAAAAACTCTGAATAAAACGCAACTAAATTACGCCTCAAAGGGAGAAAATATCGGATTTCTCCGTTTCTCCAAAATTGATTTCAAAATTTCCCTTTCGATTCGCGATTTCTTCTCGTCTCGTCCAAACAATTGTTGGAAAATCTTTGCTCCGCTTTCTTCGAGCGGACGATAAACACTCTTTCGAATCTCGGAAAGAAGCGGCGGCGAGGAACGTGGCGAGCGGGTCAGAATGCTGGCCGCGATAAATCGCACGATGGGGCAAAGGGGGCACGGTGGCCATTGGACAGTTCGTTTCCAGGCCATCTCGCGCGATACACAACGGTTACGTCACACGTGCATTCGGAGAAACGTCGGTTGACGCGAGTCTTGCTATCGGCTCGTTCGTTGTATCAAGCCTGTGCATCGGCTTTTACGGGGGCGATCGTTGCCTCGCCGAATTTATGAGTCGTAAATTTCGTTCGGAATACGGATCGTTCGAATCTTTGCACGCGCTCTTCCGTCCATTTTTTTTCTTTCTTTCTTCCCTTTTTTCTAACTTTATCGCGCCACTTTGGCGATTCGGTTAGTAATTAAACTGCGTTATAAAAATGTCGAGTAAGCTCGTGTAGGGTGGGATATAGTTATTTTTTCGCAGTTATCTTTTTATGGAAATGTTTCTTCTCCAATTCATTCTGTTAATACTAAAAAGAATACGTGTTATAAAAATATGAACGAAAGTGAAATAATATAGAGATAAAATTCTTTTTTTCTCTTTTTTCTATTTTCCATTCCTCCCCTTCCGTGATTTTAGAGAATAAAAAGATTGTCTTCCGTGGGAATGTTTAAGTTGTGAGTTTATAAGAGGTTAGATCTTTATCCGTCGTATTTCTTCTCGGGAGATTTTCCAGTGAATCAGTGGGATTTTTGGTTCGGTACCGTGTCTGAAATTCGAATTAGATCGTCCTCCTCCCCCTTTTATTTCTTTTTATTTTTCTTTTCCTTTTTCTTTTTTTCCCAAGGAATTTCCCTCAGGGTTTTAAGGAATAGGGTGGTACGAATTCAGAGATAGGATCGAGCTGTACATATATCTATCATTCTTGCTTTTATCTTTCCTATAACTTTGTCTTTTCCACCACTATTGCCCCTCGGAGAGTACGTCTACGATAAATTTACTCGCCTTAGATTATTTCTTATATATGCATCACGATCCCTTCGTATCGTATAATAGCTATGGAATTGTAACAAAATCTTTCTATCTCTCACAGAAGAAAAAAAAGAAGAAAAAATGGTGTACATAACGAGAACATACATATGTTCAAACCCTGTCGAGTTATTACAATATATATACACAAAATATACACATTGTTATTTGTAGCAATATGAAAAAATGTTGCACACTTGCAGTGTATAGAGGCGTATCGCGATACAAACATTTTTTGCGTGGCTGAAGACGTAGAGAATATTTCAAGGTCATCTTTATTCTTCCAAATCGATCGAAGGTGATGGACGGTCAAGCCAAGTAGTGAAATAAATTTTAAAAAAGAAAATAGAGATCTTGAATTCTCCTCCAATACATCTCCCTCTTCGGTGCAAGTTTAGTATATACATTCTTTTTCTGACATCACTCTTTGACGAATAGTTACGTACAGACATACACTTTTCTCTCGAAGATCCTCAATTCACGAAACAACCCATGAAACAATTATTAATTCCCATCCAATTTATCCAAACGTTTCGATTAATCCTCGAACTGCTTTATCCATCCGCCATTTTTCGAAAACGTGGCCGTCCACGTTACGAGCCTCGCTTCCATCCCCCCCTCTTTCCCCCCAGTGCAAGAATGCCGCGCTTCTCGTAACCGTGAACGCGACGAGAGCAAACTTTTACATCAGTAGCATCAGTCCTGATAACGCGTTTAAGCTCGAGTTAATCCGGATTGTTATTTCTTTCGCCGGTTATTACGGGAACTTTTTCCTCCTTCTGACATTTTTCTTTCTTTCTTCCTTTTTTACGAAGCCTCGAATAAAAATTCTCTCCCGCTTTTTATTAGCTTTGCCGCGAATCAAGAGGGGAGGGTTGAAGAGATCAGGAAATGTTGGAAGATTCGGGTTGATTAAAAATGATTTTTAAATATCGAGAGAAATTTCGCCGGCGACGGTGGTCTGGCGTTTTATTGGGCCGATGAAACGAGCCGAGGGGCGCCGCGAAGGGAATTGTCGCCATTTATGTAACTGGGATACGAAATTGTTACGATTCTTGGGAACAATTGAGGCGAATGATACATATCAGAGCAGTGTTCATTGACGCGATTTAATTCTCTCGTCTTCAAGAGAAGAATATTTCGAAGGAAATATTTTTTACCGGCCGAAAGAATTTTGGAAAAATTCACAGGAATTTAGAGAGAGAGAGAAAAGATATGGAAAGCGAGATATGAAAATTTCTTTCGCGAGGAACTTGCTTTACTACGAAGAGAGCAAAGCTCGTGATCCTTCCCCCCTCCATCGCGAAGAGTTACAAGATAATAAAAGCGGAACGGTCAATTTGCGAGGCCATCGCCGATTAAACGGTCGTCGAATTATCGTGGTGGGGCGCCTAACGCGCGCGCGGCCCAACGCCGAATTAATTAACAATGTCGTGAAAATTCATTTGCCCGTCGAATTGCCCGCTCGTAACGAGCCGCCCACCGCCGCCTTCCCTCCCACCTTCCGCTCTAATAATACGCGATCGAACCCTCCCGTTCCCCTCCCTCCGTTTTCACTTTCGCGACGTTGGCGTCGTTGAGAGTGGGGGGGAAGAAGAGGCGAATTGGAACGAATTTTCAAGACGAGGAGGGCACCGCAGCGCCATCGCGCGACCGGTTGTCGAGCGCCCTCTCTCGAGAGATCGCCACCATCGAAATTACCAGCGGAGCGGAGGGGGGCAGACGCGATTCAGACGAGTTTTCTTTTATGCTGAAAGAACCACCTTCCACACCGACGACGATACGGGCGGAAACGAGCCACTTTGCTTCCCACCCTCCTTGCTTACCACCGCCATTTTATTTCTCCCGCCTTATACTCGCGCGCACCCCTTTGCCTCGCTTAACCTCCATTATTTCAACGTCGCCCTTTGTCCCACCCTTCCGTTCCTTTCGATTGGTTCGACGCGAGCTCTTCTTAATTTTCAATTCCAGTTCCTCTTCTTGCTTTCTCGCTTGTTTCTGTTCGCGGTCCACTTACAGACACTTCAGTCCCCCTCCTCTCCTCCTTCTATGGTAGGTATTAATGTCGGAGGAGTGGCACTAACGGTCAGTTTTCACGTGTTATTTTTCGTGTCGAGGGGGGGAAAAATTTGAAAACGTCGACGAGCGTACAGAGGCATACTTCCCCACTCGATTAATCGTTCCCTTAATAATCCGTGCCATTTATCACGCTTTTGCATACAGAGGGTATCTCGCAATATTCACGTATTCTTCTATTCCGTTCCCTCCACAATCAGCCCAGTTTCCCCTCTCCTCCTTTCTTTTTTTCCCACCCCCTCGTCCCACGGATCCGCTCGGTTGCCAAGTCTTTCTCGTCCAACAGGCGATCGTCGAGGCCACGTTATCGGCCGAGTGTCGTCCTTGATTCCTGTCCGCCCGAGGTGTCCGTGAATTTCGAGAGCGAAATAAAGGGAGGCTTTCGTTAAAAAACGAACATCCCTGTTCCCTCTCTTGGAATTCAAATGGTCGATCCTTTTCCTCTGAGCTTTTCTCTCTCTTTCTTTCTCTCTTCTTTTTTCGTGCGGAGAAGAGGGACGCGAGAATGATTGGCCGTGTCGTAAAAGTGACACTCATCGCGCTCACTGTTATTGTTATTTTCGTTATTGAATCGATTGGAATCGATTATTCCTTTCGATTCCGTTTTATTTTATCCCATAACATTTTTGTTTGCTTGTTTGCTCTCGTTCTGTTCATCGATCGCTTCGTATAATTAACGTTTGGTGGCTCCATATATCGTTTCGTATTACTTTTGCTATCCCATTGTTTCTGCTTTTTCGATTCATTTCGGGCAAAAATATCGTATATTTAAATACGTTGTTGTTGTTTCCCTTTCAGAGGCAATTGATTAACTTAAAAAAAAAAATTCGTTTTTTCGCGAGCATTCACCGTCCAAGGATCCAAGAAGCGACGAAAAATTAGTTCGAAGAACGGGAATCTCGTTTGTTTAGAAAATCGATTATTCTCGAAAGAGTCGAATGATCTCGTCAGGCGCGCGATTAATTTACGTCGAATTTTAAGAGGCCACCGTTTCCTTCCCACTCCGCGCGGCTCGGCCGGCAAATAGTACTTTCCTCGGGATGAGTTTGCAAAAACGATGTAGAGCCAGATGTCGTAACTTGATACCCCGGCTTTCCTACTCGAAAACGCTTAAATTCAACATCTAACGCTATCTCGTCCCGGCTGCCTCGCTGCACAGGCTACGTCTGGCGATATTTCTCGTTTAAAAAATTACCGTTATTGGATAATTTCGAGGATCGAAGTGCTTTCCAAACAGTGTATAAAAATTATTCAAAAATACGCACAGGTTGCGCGATAATATAACGTAATCGAAAAATTATCGAAATTACGAATGAATTAAATTTTATATAGAGATATTCAGTTTCTCTTAAAAATTGTTTAACGTTATTTCTTCTTCATTCCTGATGCTTGAATTCGAAACTTTCGGGGGAGAATATCGGGAAGAATTTTTCGAACGATTCGAATTCGTTGTATCGCTGTGACACAGTCTCTGTAGAATAACTTACGGTTTTTACGGTTCCACTCTGTGGATACTCAGTCGATAAAAGAAGAAAACGCGGCTCTTGGCAGAATTTTAACCGGCGATTTTTATCGTATCGTGTGAAATATTACGACTCCGTCATATTTTTCTCGAAAGGAAGCAAATTACTCGGTGCACTTTTCGGTGATATGAAAGTTTTTCCTCCTCGTATCTTCGAGAATCTCGACTCTTTATCACGTTTATCAGAGATTACCACTGATCGTCGAAGAATTCGATTTTAAATTTTTAATCGAAATAATTCTCACACTGTCTTTTTTTTCATTGACAACGCTTTACCGAATGGCGCGAAATTCAAATCTTGCGAATTTTGGGACGATCAATTTGCATCACTTTCGCCGCTGTTTCCTTTCCAAACGATCGAGTCTCGAACACCCTTTCGAGCCTCTTCGAAAACACGACGCGAGATACGATGTATACGCAGTGATCGCACTTAAGGGGCACTCTCGCTCGCTCGAATATTCAAGTGCGTTCGCAAGAGTTGGTCGGCGATGTTCCTCCTTCCCGATTACACTCGAAGAATTATTTCGCGCGGGATTGGAAATAAAAAATTTGCCCGAAAACGGAGAATTTATTATTATTAGCACACATTTAAATGACGAAGTACTTACTGAGTAAACAGCGGGGCGGAGAAGGACGAGTTTGATCGATAACTCGGTGTTCCTTGTTATTTCCGGAAAGTGGTGTGGTACCGCGCGTAATTTATACGCGAATATCTTCTACTTGGAAAATTTCCTTCGACTTAATAAACGTCTTTTATTTTTCTCCAGTTGTTTTCTTCGTCCAATTTTATTTAAAACATCAAGGTTATATTCATCGAGGGACGAAAGTAATTTAATAATTTTTTTTCAAATATTTTTCGTCGAGAATATCGTATGTTTTTTTTTTTTCTTTTAATCGAAATATCTTTCACGGATAACAACGAGCAGCGACAGAATAATCTTTTTATACCTTGAAATTCGGACGGGATCGAGCGCAATAATTTCGTCAATGGTTAATTATCTTGTGACGCGCAAAATATATTTGCTTTGGGAAGCCACGAATTTGTGTTTTCCTTATTAATATTCATGGATTTCGGGGAGGGGGGTGGGGTGTTAAAGTATTTATCCATGACGATTGGGCTAATTATCGATGGCGTAGCGTCGTTCGAGAACGATCGGACAATCGTATAAATAACGGATAACGTTCAATTAATGACGAACAAATACACCGCTGCACGAGAACGTGTCATAATTTTTTTCCTCCTTTCAATCATTTTAATTACACTCGTTTCAATTTCGATCGATTTTTAACTTTGAATCAAAAGAAAGAAAACGAGAGTTCAATCGTTTCGTTCCACTCACTTACACGTGAAAATTTAGCGCGCTCCTTCTCTCTCTCTCTCGTACGTGACTCGACACACGCGAAATACCGACTGGTATCGTACCCCGACATCTTCTAAATTATCGCCCGTGGACGAGCACCTTCCATACGCGCGACGTTACTTATTCCAACATCACGTGTTTCCCTTCTAATGAACTATCGTGCTTCGTTTATTCACTCGTGTATTCAGATTACAAGTCGCACAAAGTAGATACTGTCCAGGCATCGCGATCTTTTCATCCTTGTATCGTATATATTATTTTATCGATCGTTCGTGGATAATCAAATTTTTACGTTAATTTGGAGGAAAGAAGTAAAGAGTTGGAAGTAAGAGGGGAGGCAGATATCGTTTTATTATGGCGGAAAAGTCAATTATCGGTTGGCAGAAGCGAACACGCACCACCCGCTCGATTCGATTTCGGTTTTTCATCTTCTTGCTGCCTTGTCCGCTTTCTGTTCCGCATTTAAAGCAGGAAATTAAGCGGTCTCTCCTCTCCTTCTGCCCTCCCTGGCCGCCTTCTGCTCGCAAACTTCCTCCCGGACGACGAATAGACTGTTGCTCGAAAACGTAATTCAACCGGGCTTTGTACCGTAAAATGGCCGGCGTTGACGTCCCTCAGTTGCTAATATGGCGGTGGCATTGTTTCGCGAAACACGCTATCGGGCCGGTAAACGGAATCTCCGTCTCTCCTCCTCCCCTCTCGATATTTTTGTTGACTTGTCGCCGAGGGACATGTTTCGTTGTGTGTTTTTTGTGAAAAGTTCCAACAGGGAATCGCTTCCGCGGAAAATAAAAGTTTAGGTTAGGTTAGGTTTGATTAAATAACGAATTAACGATAATTTTTTTGATTGTGAAATTCGGTGCAATTACTACTAAAGAATCGAGAAAAATAGTCGAAAACTTTCTCGATGCATCGGAACGATCGTCGTCTTCCGAATTAAAATTTCCGGCTTTGAATCTTTGCTACCACTTTTTGCACGTACCGTAAGATAAGCGTTCTCTCACATTGCCGCGCACAAACCATTTCAGTAGCTTCGACAGCCAATCTCCTAAGCTGGAACACAAAAAGTAAACAGTGACGCGACGACGTTTCTCGCACGCCGTATGGCTTGAAATTGTCGCGTAAGACTGGAAACTGTTGGAGCGCTCGTCGCGACTCTTCTTGAAAGCAAAAAAACGCTCTTTCAGATGGCGCCACTGACGGCAAAGTAATTCGAGTTCGGTGAGAAGTTACGATCGTAGAAAGAAAGGAACTTATTCGTACACCTAATATTTACAATCCTATGTTGACGCTTTAATAAACGCGAGATATCGAGGGTCGACGTAAATCTAGACGAGGAGATGTTCCAAATGTTGGAAATTTCTCGAGAGGGGTCGTGAATCATTTTAAACGGTTGTAAAACCGGGAAGATGGGCGAATCAAACAGATTTTCCCGCCCTTCCGCGTAACAAGGGGACGGCAAATCCGTTTCACTCCGGATGCATAATCAGCATGGGAAATGCGTGTCGGGACACGGAGCTCTCGTTAAGTTTTCTCATTAAAATTTGGCCTAGAACCAAAGGAGGAGAAGGGAAAGAGGCCAATGTCTAATGATGGAGGTGAAAGGCGCGGCGACCTCCACGGGAGGGAGGATTTTCGGTGGTTGGGGCTGTTGATTAAGAACCCCGTCCTCCGCCTGTCCAAAATTAAAGCTTACTAAAGCGACCGTATGAAACCGGAATATTACGGATAACTCTCGCGCGATCGAAATATATCACGGAATCGATTAATTTTTCACTTGAAGATATTATATATCGATCGATTAATTAAGAATATTTCAATTTATTCTTAACTTAAATTTCGTTGAGTTTATACGTGTAAAAGCGCGATTCGTGTCTCATATTTGATATTCGTGTCCTCGACTCGAGAAAAATCCCATTGTTTATTAATTTTTATAATTATAATTATATTTTATAATTTTATAATTATATTTTGTTATCGTTTTGATTTCGAAAACAAAATCTCTGTGCTGAGCAAAGGCGACGCATGATTTCTTTCTGAAATCACGATGCTCCTTGGAACGTCGTCGTGAAACTCGTCAAAAAGTAGGCGAGCAAACGAGTTCCGCAGCCGCGCGCCCTTGAATTTTCAATTCCATTGTGCACCGGCCGTTGTTTAAATTGGCCCGGTTCGCCCTTTGATGTAAATTTGACGCCAGCCGGAGGAGACCTGATGTCTTGCAACTGTGCTACCCTCCCCCGTCCTGCTTCCAATTTTCTTTGCTACCATTCGCCAACAATCCTGGCTATGAACTAGCTAATTATTCGCAGAAAAATGTCCAAGGTCGCGAGTAACGTTTTGATAAACAAGATTTTATTCGATGATCGTTCGATAACCGAGTTTAAACCGAGTTTTTAATTTTGAATATTGAACGATCAGGGGAAAATCTCTCGTTTCCGTCGTTGGTAATTAAAAAGTAATTAACGATGAATTAATGATGGAAAATTGCGATTAATATATTATCAGTAATCATTGATCAATTGAGTAAGAAAGGAAGTTGTTGTAACCGATGTTCGCGATTGCTTTATTAATTATTAATCAATGAAATGATTACATTTTCGATTATGATTTAATTCGTATTTTCGTTATAATACCAATAACACTTTCTAGAAATATATATATTTTTTATATAGTTTTAAAGAAAAAATCGAGTTGAAACGAGTTACTTGTTTATTTTTAATGCGATTTGCTTTTAATACAATTCGTATTTCGAACATTTTATCCGATAATTTGTGCGTTTTTATCATTGCGCATGAAAATAATCTGTCAACAGAAGTCGAAATGTCGAATGGTATATTATATAAAAACTTTTTTATCAAAGAATATCCGTCTAAAACACTTAAATTTCATTGTAAAAATCGACCGAATGATTTAAAAATTATTGATCAATGGTTACAAATTACAGAAAGTGATCGTGATTACTGATTTATTTATAATCGATTCATTGATGATTATGCAAATAAATTTTTTCCCTTTTTTTCCAAACTCAAGATTTTATTATTTTTCGACCGATTTTTCTCGCATCCGAGTCGGATTTTCGTCGTGCGATTCCTTTAACACTCGCCGAACTTTCTCGATGCACTTAAACGATCGTCGTTTTCCGAATTAAAATTTCCAGCTTTAAATCTTTATTACCACTTTTTGCACGTTCCGTAAGATCTCTTTGTGCGCGAACAAACCATTTCATTAACTTCGACAACCGATTTCCTAAGCTCGAACGCAAAAAGTAAACAGCGACGCGAACGATGCTTCTTGCACGCCATATTGCTCGAAATTGTGGCACTGGAGCGCTCATCACGGCTCTTCTTAAAAACAAAGGAACGCTCTTTCAGATGGCGCCACGAACGAAAAGTAAATCGAATTAATTCAATTAATTTAATTAATTAATTCGGTCAGAAATTACGATCGTAGAAAAAAGGGGGAAGGAACTTATTTGTACAGCTAATGCATCAAACAGTTACAGAATTCGATTAATCAAATAATTAATAATTGCCCAAACTCTGTCAGATAAATTTCCTAATTTTTACGTTCCGTAAAAAGTATGAATTCGAATCTGTTTTCATTTCTTCTGGAACTTGGAAACTGGAATGGAATTTCAGTTTCCTCGATTTTAATCGGGTAAAAAACCTTATTGATGCACGCCAGCGATATCATAACCTCTTAATATTTGAAAATCGAGCATCCCGGATTTGCTCGGCTTACCTTTCGAACATTAAATTTCAACGGAGACGTTCTCCAAGAGAGGAAGAAGAGGAAGAGAGAGAGAGAGAGAGATTCTTAGAGCGCTCGCTGCAAATCTCGAGATTTCTCGGCGAAAGTTACTCCGTTAGTGGCTTGGAAGGATGTAATTTTAGTTACTAGAACCACCGCTTATACTCGCCGCGCATTCGTCGACAGTTTCCTTTCTTCTGTTCTTTCTCTTCTCTCCACCATCTATATATTTTCTCTTCTCTCTCTCTGTCTGTCTTTTTTTCTCCTTTTAGAGTTTCGAGCAATTAGTTTAGGATTGCAAGCGACTCTCCAAGAGATTCCACTCCCATTCCCCTTCCTTCGGTGCTATAGTATAGATCAACTGCGATTAACTCGAGGAACGGTAGATTCTTGTACATTTGGAGGCTCGAGATAACGTGGTTGAATTTTTATGAGGCGAGTTTCTGATCGTATAATTTGTAATTAAACCGTTTCGTAAGGTTTAGGGGAAAACTTTAAATTTGGGTTAGTTAATCGCGAATTTTTGGATGAAAATCCGGAAATAATTACACTCATATTCCCTAATTATCGTTATCCTATATCATTTCCAATTTCTTTTACGATATTATCCGGGAGAGAGGAGGAGAAAACAGATACGAGAAATTTATATATCCTAGAAATAATGAATTCGTATAAACGTTAATCCGTTCTCTCTATCTTTTTCCTTCGAACGATCAATAGGACACTTGTTTGGAGATAAACAAATTCGTAAAAACTTTTATTCCGCGCATGATAATGTTCGATTAATCTCTTCCCTCTATGATTCATTTTCGAATATCCAATAAACACGGATGCGACCACTGTTGCCAATTACCTTCAATTACCATCCACCTCCTGCCGCCTCCTAAAGGAGAAACGGATTCCTTACCGCTGAGAGCGCAATATCTAAATGGTCGAAAGGGAAGAGGAGGAGGACGGTTCCAGGCTCGATTAAAATCTTAAACCAAACTGTAATCCATTAGCGTGATCATCGAGCATTCCGTCCCGAAAGGCTCAAAGAGGGAGTGAGTGTACACACAGGGACGCGGATCCACGCGCGTCGCGACGCTCCCGTCTTCCCCCTCCCCTCTCCCCTTCTCTTCTCCCCTCGAAATTCCTCCGCATTTCGAGCAGCCCTCGAAATTGAACGGTGGCAAAGGGGAGGAATTCGATCCTTGAAATCGCGACGCACGCCTTTCATCCCCTTGCGCGAGCGCCCACCCTCCGCTTAACCATCCTTCTTCCTTTCTGTTTTTTTTCTTTTTTTCCCCTTCAAGGCGGAGAGTTAGAGCGAGAGAGGGCTGGTTCGAGGTGGAATCGAGGGATCGATGGTTAAGGGTTTTTTTTTCGATTGCTTGGCTTCTTTTTTTTTCTTCTTCTTCTTTTTTCGGGGACAATCGACGAACCCGAGATCCTTCCTTTGATCTTCTCCTTCGTGCTTCCCGCGGCGCGAGCAATCTTTGTCCGAATACCATCTTCTCCCCGTGATTTTTTTTTTTCCTCTCTCTCGAATTTTGCATGAATTTTGAAAAGTCGAACGTGGCTTCCTTTGATCCTCTCTCTTATGTCCAAGATGTATCTTTGTCTTCGTATAATACGCGAATCGAGTGATCTTTTTTTTTTTTTTTAAATTTCGCTTGAATTTCGAAAAAGTAAATTGAAAGTAAATTCCTTTCTCAGATTTCTCAGATCCATTTGCCTCTTTCTCTGACCCTTACGTAAAGGATATAATGTTTTAGAGATTGATTCCGAAGATCGAGAATGTGGAGGGGGAAAAGGGAAGCCGAGGAATGAGACTGGAAAGGAAAAGAGAAGAGATCAATGGATCAAAAAACGCAGCAGGGAGCGGAAGAAACACATGGACCAATCCACAACTGCACCCTCAACAACTATCGATTTCCATTCAGACGACAATAACCCACATTCCGCTTTCCACTCACGCCCCAACACTCGACGCATCGCGAAAAACACACGTCGCCGCGCCATCGCCTCCCTCT
The DNA here is from genome assembly GCF_029169275.1 of Apis cerana. Classification (NCBI taxonomy): domain Eukaryota; kingdom Metazoa; phylum Arthropoda; class Insecta; order Hymenoptera; family Apidae; genus Apis; species Apis cerana. The sequence goes on from NC_083856.1 coordinate 11,990,853, forward strand.
TCCTCTCTCTCTCTTTCTCGCGTTACGTAACGTCGTTGTCGCGTTGCGCATCGAGCGGACCGATGCACAATATTCAAACGAGATTCCAGCGTACACACCTCGAAACCATCGTGCCCATTGTATCATCTTTACGAGGCACGGACCAATTCTCGAATCCCGTGTGTGTATAAATCGTGGTTGGTATTGGTCTGGTAGTCGTCTGTGGCCATGATCCGATACATGACGCGCTACAACATCGTATGCTACTCTTAGAAATCTATTCGGTCTACGTGTTCGAAATATTCGTTCTCAGAGGAACATATATATATATATATGTATATATGTGTGTGTATAATCATCGAGAAAAATTAAGAAACCGATCGTTCTTCTTAAATTTCTTTATATCTTTTTATTCTACGTAAAACATGCTCGAGAAAGAATTTTTGTTGATCGTGTAAGTTTCGACTCATCGATCGTAAAGAAAAATAGTGATTCAAGGCTCGTTTTAAAGCAATCTAAAATAGCGTGGTGTTCATTAGTCGTTTTTTTGGGAGATTTCCTACTCGATGACAAATTAAATCGAGCAAATGAATCAATTTTCATAAAATTCAAAATTCGTACGTATCGATCATCGATAATATAAAGAGTGTATCGCACGTATCGCACTTTTCCTTTTTTTTATTTTTTTTATTTTATTTCATATATGTTCTCGAATGGACACTTTAAATCTAATTAAAAATATACATCACACACTTCCACGTACCTTATTAATAAACAATTCAAAATTTTTTTCGATCAATTCCTTGTCGATTCTATCCCTCTTCCCGTTCGATCAAGTTTTGCTACGCGCGCGCGCGCGCGCGCGCGCGCACACACACACACACACACAGAGAGAGAGAGAGAGAGAGAGAGAGAGAGAGAGAGAGAGAGAGAGAGAGAGAGAGAGAGAGATTCATAACGGGCCGCGCAACGTAACCGCACTTTACGAAGTTGGAGAGACGTTATTTCATCGATTTCGAGTGGATCGAAATCTCGCCCACGAGCTCGACGAAGCTTTTGCGTGCGCGTAATCGTTTACGGTTTCCCGATAACCGAGATGAAATAAAACTCCTGGCGAGCCTCTTTCTCATTTCGCGGAGGAGTCGTTGCCCACGTATTTTCTGCTCTTCCCCCTTCACCCGCGATCCACGATTTCTCGACTCCCTTGATCCGATCGATGTCGAAATTATGTTCTTCGATCTCTAATAAAATTTCATTTAAATCGAAGCCAACGATTTTTTTTCTCTTCGTAATCCCGCCTTCTGATGGAGCTTCTGGAAAGAACTGTTGTTTCTCACAGAAAATTTCCCGAGAATTAAAGCGTGGATTTTTTTTTTCTAGAAATAATAAGACGATATTCGAAGTTCTTTTTGAAAAGAATATTTCATTCCCCAGAACGCTTCGATTAAATTATAATTTAATCCTCGATCAGTCTTTTAGAAGTACCAGAAGCACCAGAAAAGTGATAAAATTTGAAATCTATAATCATCCCTCGCGATGATCAAATTTCGCGTGTTTTCTGGCTTCGACAACGATTCGAGGCTCGATCGTCAATTGTTACCTCGTTTCTGTAATTTTTTCTCTTCCTCGCGTCACGGACGAGATGTATCGAGAAACTGGACCCGAGACGAGTCCAAAATTTGAACGAGATTGAAGTGAAAGAATGAAATCAAGTTCGAATTAATTCATCATTATTCAAAAAAGCTTAAAGTAACTTAATTTACCGATGATGATTCGTTAAACTTACATCCTGTGCGAAAGTTCGCGCGACGAAAAGTCCAAAACGTTCCTTCTCCCTTTACGCGACACGCAAAAAAGATACGAAGATAAGACGGCTGTTTTAATGGCGATTCCTCCGCCACGACTCTCCGGGCGAACGAACAGCAGCGCCAAAAACGCGCACGGTGCTCGTTGAAAGAAAAACTTTCCTCGAGACGAGATATTTATAAACACACTCCCGTTTAATTATGCTTTAGAATCGAATAACATCACGGAATATAATATAATTGTTAATAGTAACTAAGAAACGTTCGCGTAAGAAACAAACGATGAAAATACCGATGCTACGTTAATTCGAATCGCTCGTCGTACCTATAATACACGGCATCTTGCGTGGAGCCACTGTAGCCGGCCGTGGTACATCAGTGACATTTTACGCGGAGTCACTTTAGTCGACCGTAGTACGTCGGTGGTAACGAAAGGATTAATCCGTATTTTTGCTCCAACAACACTGCGAATATTTTTTCTTAGAGATATATATATATGTTATAGAAAATCCTCGGAACGAGTTACTTGCTTACTTTTAATGTGATCTGCTTTTGATGGAACCCGCGTTTCAAACATTTTATCCGATAATTTGTGCGTTCTTTGCTACGTATTATCGTTGCGCAGCGTATGAAATTAATCTGTCAAAACTTTTTTATCGAAGGACATCCGTTTAAAATACATAAATTTCCTTGTTGTTCGCTCTACGAGGCTGCATGGAAGCTAAGAGAATTTAGTATTTATCGACGGAATACTCGATACATCTAGATACAATATACTCATAGCTCTCTTCTTTCCTCGAGAAACGAAGTTTCAAAATTTCGAAGGAAAAATCGCGTGACACGAGAAAATTGTGATAATCTCACCTTAGTTGCGATAAATAAGTTACCGATAATTTTTGTGAAAATAGGTAGAAGGTGCCCGAGTACAAGTGTAAATAACGAGGAAGTAACCAGGGGGAAAGGGAAAACTTGGTTGGGGCCGAAACATTGAAATATTGGAGGCGATGTGTATTCAACGATCTACGCGTAGACTTGTAATTCTGGGCGGTAAAGTTTGGAGTTAATTAATCGAACTTTGATACAAGTACGGAATGTGGCTGGAAGCATAATTCGCCGGAGCCGTTGGAACATTGCATTTTCGAAACGAAACTGTCGCGAAGAGTGTCGCCGACGTACAGGTTGCATCGTTCGAATATTTTTTCTTCCTCTCCTAAAAAAAGATAATGATAATTAAACGCGTCAATTTTTGGATGAAAAGATTCCTCCCCCCCCCCCCCCCCTTCTCTCCCTCCTCGAGCTAAAATCTTAAGTACCAAGCGACGGTAGACGTTTTAGGATTATACCGTTGTATTAATTATTCCCTCTGGATCTTGTCTTCTTGATGTACGTACATCACGAGATTCAATTTATATCGAGTGTATATACGGGAGACCTCAAAGCAGTCAGATTCTCGAAAAGGAATATTACATTACGTCGTCCTCGTTTTACGTTAGAAGATAATGCCGTAATAAATTGTTTTTCCCATTTCCTTTCCATTAAATTGTTCCTCTTCGTGTGTTTTCACCTATGAGAAATACTTGCGTACGAAGGTTGAAATTATTCGAGGGAGGGAGAGAAGGAAACGATATTTAAGTATTATCGAAGTCACACTGGTAAAATTCGTAAAAATTAATAGGAAGATTTGGATAGAATAATCTTGGACGATCAATTTTCATTTCTACAACGGATGGAAACTTTCTCCGTTCATTTTTGTTCACGTACGTTATTCACTCTCGTTTACAATCACAGTGTTAGATTCAACTGCTGTCACAATGATGGATAAAATCCCAAATCTTTTTTTTTAATTTTGACTGAATACAATACTCAAAGTTACTTTATGTTGTTAATCGTAGATTAATATCTCGAATTCTCCAATATTTGCCACATTTTCTTTGGATCTATATTCTCGAATCTTTCTTCACTTTTGTCCATGCACTGAATCAATTCAAAACTATTTTATTTGGTTAGATTAATACCAATTTCGACTTCGTCCAATGTTTATCACATTTTTGTTCCATTTTACACCACCAATAACTCAAGACTATTTTACTTATCAGTAATACTCGACTAGATTAATAATGGATGATGAATTTTCGTTCTTGTTATACTATTCTCACTCGAATGTGGATAAAATCTTGAAGAAATTTCTGAAAAATAGTTATTCGATTAATATTTATCCTTGCAAGAACGCCACGTTTTCATTTTCCAAACCGGGAGAGCGGTCGCCACGCTTTTCCTTCCCATCGAGTTAGCGGCCATTTGTCACGCCATCTGGCCTCTCCATTCCGGATAATGCCGATGCTGTCGCCTTGCGGCCATTTCGAAAAACCGTTCTCGAACATTTGGGCGCGTAACAAGCGCCTAGGCGGCCGATTCCCCCACTCTTATTCCCTTCTGAAGAAAATCCCCTTACTCTTCCAACTTTTGCCGTCCGTCCTTTGCACCATCCTTTTCCTCCTTCCTTCCTTTCTTTCTTTCTTTCTCGTCCCTCCTGGGAGAGGATTTCTATTTTCCAGGATCACCTTTTTCCTTCGCTTCGACGCCCTCCTCTTCACGGGGATAGATTTGTTTCGCGTTGAGAAACCGTTTGCGTCCGTATCAATCTCTTAAACATTTTATACAAATAAAACGAGTCTCTGTTATTGGGTATTCTTCATTCTTTTTGAAAGATAGAGGAATGGAAAATTATTTACTCGCTTTCAACAAATAAACAAATAATATTTCTAATTCCCTTTGGAATAAATTGATCGACAAGAATTAATGTGTTATTTCAACAGAAAAAAATAGTATCTTTATTCGAGATCCTGTAATCAATAAAATGAAATTCGCAACGTGTCGGAGAAGGGAAAAGAGTTTCGCCTTTAATTTCCCTTTAATGGTGCAAAGCGGAAATTCAATCAACCAACTTGACCGACTACCTTCCATCATTGCTGTATTTACTTATTTCTATATTATTTTCCTATATTCTTTACTTTTAACACGAAAATTAATACGAAAGAGAGAGAAAACGGAAATTTAATCAATTACCTTCCATCATTGCTATATTTACTTATTGCTTATTCCTATATTATTTTCCTATATTCCTTATTTTTAATACGAAAGTTCGAAAGAGAGAGGATAAAACGAGAGAGAGAAAGAGAGAGAGAGAGAGAGACGTGGAAGGTCGGAAGATCCGAGGATAAAAAATGGAGGTCGCGACGCGTAGTCATAATCGTAGGGAAAACGGGTCTAAAACGGCCGAGAGAATCTTACCAAATCGTGCCCCGTTATCCCGCGCAGCTGTATCATAAAACTCGAAGACGTGGGTGAGGGATATTTTTCAAAGAACGAGAGTCGTATTAAAGAAAAAAAGGAAAGGAAAGGAAAGGAAAAATATTCATTTTTAAAGCTTTCGTAGAATAATTAAATCTTTGATGCTGTGTAATTATTCGACGTGTAGCTGAAAATTAAACCGAATAATTATAAATAATATATATATATATTAGAGAATTTAACATCGATTTAAATTCAGTTAAGGATCAATCGGTGGAGGGTGTCGAAAATTTCGTTCGTTGCGTCGATAATTTATTTACGATCGTTGTAAACGTTGAATTCAATAACGGCATCTATCCTGCGTTCATCGAATCACTGTTATTTAATTCGGGTAATTTAATCATCGATATTTCTCGAATCTTTCGAAAACGGTGTTTACACGCTACTCGACTAATCAGTATTAAAATCAGTATTCGCAAAATATTGGATTAAACGTGACGATCCATTTATTTTCCAAATAATATTGAAAACTATATTATCGTATCGTGCGCATCGAATATCAATACGGAGGGGGATTTGTACAATAATTGAAAGAATATTTTTCGCACTCACCGTTCGTATCAGGTGAAAGCAATTCGATTATCTTCGTTGCATCTGTACATGTATGGCACATATTAGAAATATAATTGTCCGAAGAATATTTTTTTTCCAATTTATCATTCGTATCGACAAAAACACTCGTGTTGTAACTGTTGAAAAATGTATCGCCATATTTCATATCGATTCATCATTCATATCACCATAAAAATAATCCGATTATACGTGTATTAGAAATGCGATTACTCGAATAATTCGAAAAATATTTTTTTCCAATTTGTATTAATTAAAAACATTCGACTCCTTCGTTATATCTGTTAAAAAATAAAATCGATCACGAATAATCGAAAGATTAAAATTCACACCAGACAAAAACAATTCGATTATATATATACATATTAAAAATTCGAATACGAACGATTCAAACAATATTTTGATCCAATTTATCATTTATATCAAAATTCGAGACGCGTTATAATCATGGAAACGATATTTTTCAGAACTCGCGAGGACGAAAGAAAAACAGACTCGAGAACTAAGACTCATACGCAACACTGGATCTTGCCGCGCATTTTAGCACTTCGGCCAACGTTCCTTCGACTGCGCTGGAACGGTTGGAGCGCGTCGATAAAGACGAAACACGAGGCGGTTGGCCGTGCCATAAATTCGAATTACCGAGAGCCTTGCGGCCGGAGAAAGAAGCTTTCCACGCTTCTAATTCACCTCGTCGCTTTGCTCGTTTCCGTTTCTTGGCCCCGCAACCGGCCCAAAGTCGATCCCCATCCCCTCCCTTCTCCTTCCCTTCCCCGGACGCGACCAACCGCCGCTCTTTCATTTCCGAGCGGACACGAAAATTTCGATTCGCCGATCATGCGCCACGAACGAGGAATTTCCTTTCCCATATTCGAACATGTAGAATTGGGATTAATTCGAGCCGAGGTGGAAATTGGACACTTGGAATGAATTTTTCAGATTTTTATGAATAACTGATGGACGCGTAATAGGGTTAAATGGGACGAGTGGCGAGAGGTTTCGGGAGTCGAGGGAATGAAAATTAATTTCTGGCCAAACTTGCGACATTTTGGGATTTTTTAGTGTACGAGAAGGGGCGATTCTTCGAATGGGATGTACGGGATATCGTTTTGGAATTATACATGGCGATTAAAAATTGAACAAAATTGTCAAGAGAATTTGGAAAAAATTCGAGTCAAGAGTGAAACATCGATATTATTTCAGGTTCCTAAAATACCATAATTTAAAGAAAGGAACGTTTATTTTAAAACCTACTAAAATTAGGAAAAACTTTGAATCGTCACAACTCCAAAGATAATAATATTAATACAGTGAAAACAATAAATAAAACGCACGGATTTAGCTGAATGAATATATTTTAATTGCACGTAATTGTGGATATTTGCAAAACATTTGAAAAACAAATAGGTAGCAACTATGAAATAATGGTGTTCAATAATAAAACCACAAATAAAATTACATGATAAAATTTCAGGTTCCTGAAAAATATTTAAAGAATGGATTTTCTATAAACCTAATCAAACCCTACTAAAATTAGAAAAATTTTGAATCATGTTCGAGAGATCATTAAAAGCGTGGAACCTTGTCCTTCGTGTGAAACGTTCATCGATTTATCTCGATATCTTCCCGAAATATCGTCCTGTAAAGAAAACCGTCCATCATTCTCACCCTTACTCTCCACTTGGACCTCTCGCGCCCCATTTCGTCTCATCGACCTACCCCAAACTCCAGACAAGCGCTAGACACGATCCCCTGGAAGAGCGCCCACCGTTTCCGGGGGAAAATATCCGGGTCATCGGGTCGCTTCATTCCTAACAATTGCGCGTTATGTTCTGAGAAAAAAAGAAAAAAAAACTTCCTTCCTCTATAACGAAATATCGGAATAAAAACGAGAAGATACTTTCAATTCGTTATTTTCGTCCATACATTCTGAATATATTTTAACTATGCGTATAAAATATATATATATACACATATAAATATATTTTCCATTCGAATATTTGATAAGTTTTAACCAGGATAAATATTGGCGGTAGCGACGAGTAACGACACGCAATAAAAAAAAATATATATAAAACAACAAACTCGATTGAACAAACAGGAAACAGAGACGAGGGACGATAATAATAATCGAAACGAATTTAAACGAATGGAATCACCGAGCGTTCACCCCTTCACCTTGCCCACGTCCACCCATCCGAAGGGTTCACCCAGTCCCAGAGGACGCGTCCCAGACCTTGGCGAATCGGAGAAGGGGGAGGAGGGGAGGTGAAAAAGCGCGCGGAGAGGGAAGTGAAAAACGCGTTTGCGTAGGAAGGGAGGGCGCCAGCCAGCCAGCTAGCCAGCCAGCCCTTCCCCTCTCTCTCTCTCTCTATCCCTCTCTCATTGCATATTCAACGCGATGGCACGTAGGTACACGTGTGTACCTGACGCTGCAAATGTAGAAAAAGGGACGACGCTTCGCAGGGGTGATGTACGAGCTGGAAAATACGGTGGCCGCCGGAAGTGTGATTAAACGCTTACACGTGGAATAAAGCGGCCGCCGCGGCGACGAATATGCTCGTGTCTCGTATACCGTTGTTTTCCCTTTTTCGAACGCATTCGTTATCGTCCGCGGTCGGGCATCGTTTCGACCCAGTTTCGTCGCAACTTTAATCACGCAATTTTAATTCGTGGATATCGTGGATCTCCTTTCAATGATCTTTTTCTTTTTCTTTTGTATCGATCGCACTTTTTGCTTTTGTAAAAATTCGTTTTTATCGAAATTTTTTTTCTGTTTATCTTTCGTTTGTGTATTAGATTTCTTGTACAATTTTTCTTCTTTGTTTCGAGATTATGTTAAATTCGGTATATATTCGAGATAAGATCAGTCAGTGGCCGATTTTAACAGTGGAATGGGAGCTTGAATGGGGATGGAAAGTTAAACATACGATTTTATTGCTTCGAATGGTATTAATTTAAAATTGTGAAAAATTTGTATTTTTTTTTCGCAGTTGTATTTCCTCTCGAAAATTATTCTCCTCGAATAAAATTTTACCTTTCTTTTTTTTTTTTTTTTTGTATCTCGAATCGAATATATTTCGAAATCGAAAAATATTTGACGTAATTGAGTGTAAATTCAAATTGATAATGAATTTTGAGATTAAATTACAACAAAATTAATCCAAATGAGATCTCTAATTCGTCGTTGCGATCACGCATGATCCAACGATTCGAAATTAATATTATTTCATCAAAGTGGTGTATTATTCCCAAATGGAAATTAATGAGAGAGGAATTTTATAATCGAATTACGCGTACATTTCTAAAATATTCCATATATCGATGAACCTTCTTACGATATATGATCTTGCGTAAAATTCGATTTTATTCGCCTCGTTATCAAACAAAATCCAGCTAACTCGTGCAAAGAAAATAATTTCGAATTCTCGAAAACAATGTTTCGAGAACGAATTCGAAGGGTGGGGCAAAAAAAAGGGACAAAGCATTTTCGATCGATTGAGCGTCGAAACGAGCGCGTGAGGGATGAAAAAAAAAAGAACAAAAAAGAAAGAAAAAAGAAAGCGCGGTGAACCAGAGGAAATCGAAATAAAGTTGCCTAATTTGTCGTCCGTCCGGTTCGAGCGCACCAGCTGTTAAGCGCCGGTTTTCGCGCGTGCATCACCGCCATCTCCGTTTCGGCTCGTACATCAGCCGACAAGACAGGAGGGGTGAATTTAACGCAACGGTAAATAGAACGATAAACAAAAATAAGAACGACACGGAGAGAGGGGGGAGGGAGAGGCGCGGTTAATTTTACTGTCTCCAATTTATTCTGACGACTTTCGTCCCTTTCCTCCACGCTGGATTTCAACGTTTCCCCGAAAACCGTATCCCGTATTTTCACTGCCAACGATTTATTCGTCTGCATTATCACACCGTTTTCTTTTTTTTTTTTTTTCACTTTTGATCGCTGGAACAGTTATTCCGTATCGTGAAAACCAACATTGTAGTGGAAAGACGGCAGAGAAAAGGCTATATATAAAAGTAGAAGAAGGGCTATAATTCGAACATTCAAAGTCGTAAAAATTATTTTCACAAAGTTAGGATAATCATGCAGATTGGAAAATCGTATACATGCGATTAAAATTATATTTATAAATTGAACCATGGTTACAAATCGATACGTTAAAATATTCTAGATTCTACGTCTACGTTAACGCATCGAGGTTTAGATACATATCGTGGTTCTGAATTAGTATATGTAACAACACTACGATAGAAACAAGAATACGTGTAAAAGTAGGCGTTTCCTTCCACATTCCAACCAATCAGACCGCGTTCTTTCCGCGAGTCTTTTTTCCACTTCAGTGAACAATATTATTTACTGCTGAAAAAACGTCTCGCAGGACGGCAAGAAAAGTCCTTCGAACGCTTTGTTGACACCACAAGTTTTCGTTAGTAGTGGAAGAGTAATTTGAACGCTCAAAATTGTAAAAATTATTTTCATTTTTATAAAGTTACGTTAGAATAATTATTCAAGACTGGAAATATTTTCGAAACTATGCAATGTGTTTAGTTTATTCGTATGTAAAGTTATATTTATAAATTAAACTATCGTTACAAATTATACATGTTAAAATTCTTCTGCTTATGTTACGCATCGAAGTTTAGACACAGTTCGTTACTCTGGATTAGTATATGTGACAAATGCCACGGTAGAAACAAGAATACGTGTGAAAGTAAGCGTTTCTTTCCACCTCAGTGAACAATTATTCACTGCTGAAAAAAGTCTCGCAGAACGGCAAGAAAAGTCCTTCAAACGTTTTGTTGACAATCCACGATACCACAAGCTGTAATTTGACATTCAAAATCGTTGAAGTTCTTTTTATTTTCGTAAGTTATTACTTCGGAATAATCATCCAAGACTGGAAACTGAAATATTTTCGAAACCATCTATGCAGTGTGTCTAACTTATTTGTATATGAAATTACATTTATAAATTAAACTGTCGTTATAAATTACTGAAATATAACCGATCAGATCGATCAATTCTTTGCTAAAATATTTCATTTAATCCGTAATCCGTTTAAAAAGGGTTCAAAATTTTTAATGTACAATTGTTACACGTATGCTACGTAATCGAAACAATTATTCTTTACGCATTTGAAAATTTTGTTAATATATCATTCGAACCGCTTCTGGCGTCGATTCTCGAGAGTCAAAGGAAATCCCATCCGTGGCGGCCATTGAAAAAATACAGACGAGAGTGTGCCGAGTCTGGGAGCAAACAATAGCGTTCGGTCAAGGTAAATAAACCGAAGCCCTCGAACGAGGCCCTCCTCCTCCTTCGCCCCTTGTTTGCGCCCTCGAAAAAGCAAAGAAGAGAGAAGGGAGGGGGGAATGTCGAAGGGAAGAAAGTGGAAGAAACTGGAGGAGTAATCCACCAAGGAAACCACCAACTATCCGCCGTCCTTTTTCCTTTTCACCAACTCTCTCTCTCTCTTTCTTTCTCTCTCCCTCCCTACCCCTTGCCTTTTCCATGGCATTCCTTGCACGTTGTTTCGCTAATTGTGACTCGGTCGCCGCTTTTGTCTCAGACATATTTCTTCACGAGGAACGAGAGGGGAATTTTTGCCTCCTTTTTCAGCCTCCCCCACCTATTTTTCCCTTTGTCTCGGCGAAGGCGCGCGAAATTGGGGACATTTTCCGCGCCACGGCCAACACTCGCGAAATTAAAGTGGCTCCTCTTCTCTTCCTCTTATACCTGTACATCTATTTATCTTTCTCTCCCCTCTGAAAGCGCAGCCTCCACGAATGGAAACGTAGCCTCCCCCTCCCCTCTCGAGGCGGAGATTTATGACGAGGGATGCTAGGCGAAAATACCAATTCTTTTTTTTTCTCGTCCTTGCAGAATCCTTGCAGACAGAGGAGAATAGGAGAGAAAGGTTAGAGGGGCGAGGTAGGGAAGAGTGTCTCTGACAATGTTGAACGATCGAATTTATGTTACGAGGATATTTCTTTTTTGGGAGGGGAGGGACTGGATTTCATACGTAATGTAAACGACTCACTTTTCACAATTGTATTGCGCAGTGTTTCGAACACTCCGTGGGCATGGGGATAAATAAATTTTGGAGATTCTCTTTAACGAGATCGAATTGAAGAAAACCTGCGAGGAAAAATTCGCTTCAGATCGATTCGACAATTTTTTTCATCGTAAAACGGTTTTACTTTTACGCGATCGATATTTGCCAGTGATATTTTTCTTAAATTCCGCAACAGCGAATCAAGAACGATCTTCGAAATTTCTCGAATTTATCATTCCACGATATTTTATATTTTTCCACAAATACAAATGCAAAAGCGTTATTTTCTTTTCTTTATTTCGATGATCCGTAGATTTAGAAATTTTGCTCAACGATCCACGGGAGCGGAAATTTCTTTCTTGGATTGATAAAATTAGCTCGACGGATAAACGCCACCTTCCGAACACCGTGGACCGAGTAACGAGCTTCCGGTTTCGAGATTCGAGACGCGATGCTCATCGAGATAGTTAACGAGATGGAAGGAGGAGGAAAAAAGGAGAGAGAGAGAGAGGAGGAGGGAGGGGATACACGGCTGCGCGAATTCGTAATTGTGTTTCCATTGAATTTACCGACGATGAAGTAATTAAGCACCGTTTCTTGCCACCGGAAATGCGATTGCGAAGTCGCCTCCGCTCCCTGCGGTCGAATCACGAGAAATCATATCGCAGTTTTGGAAAATGGGCGGCGTTGTGAGCTTCGAATGATGAAACGCGCGAAAAATTTCCAAGGGACTCGAACGCATCACGTTTTAATACACGCTTCGAATTTCTTGGCTAACTTAAAATGACTTCACGCGCGAACGAAACGTATTTGTATTCTCATATCTTGTGTATGTTTTTTGTGCAGAAAATTCGTCGAATGTTTAAGTCTACTTCGTTGTTATTTATGCGATATTTTAATTGCGTTAACGTGCTCTCATTATTCTATTATTCTTATATTCTATTTTCATGGCTAATTTCTTAAAGAATAGAAATAATTTCATTATTGAATAAAATTAAACAACTTCGCTCGAACCAATTACCGTATTCCATGCTTACAAAACTACACTGACCGTTAAACTCGGGCCAACGTCGAAAATGTAATTCGATCCGCGGTCTAATTTGAGATAAAGAAACCTAACCATTCTACAGTGTATTATTCCACGCTTCGCAAGGTTAAGAGCTTAGGAATCTATTCTATATGAAGCGATATTTTAAAAGAATCGTAGATGAATATTGTCGCCGTTCGAATTGAGCCCAAAGAGCACAAAGAGTTAATTTGATGACAGAATGGAATTTTTTTTAAACTCTCTCTCTCTTTTCTCTCCTCGTTCCACAGAAATTATCCGTTTGAAATTTATGAAAACAGTATGGGAACCCGGTAAGTCGGGCAATTTCCCCTCGTAATTTTTCCTCTTTACCGAATTAATTAGTCGATCCCTGGTTGCAAGGAGTTGCAACCTTTGTGGAAGTTACGCATGTGCATGGAATAATAAGGATGGAAAAGAAGGTTGAAAAGCGGGGGGATCGAGCTAATTCCTATCAACGAGGCACGCTTGTAGCCAAAGCAATTTCCGCCAACTTCCCTTTGGAGAAACGCTGCCAGGGCTTCTTAAGTTTCCTCCTCTTCTCTCTCTCTCTCTCTCTCTCTCTCCTGCTTCCCCAAGCTCCTTGTAATTTCCACGTTCCACGGCAAATTTCGTTTCTCTTCTCTCGTTATCGTCTCGTTTCCGAGCTTTTCGTTTCCCGATATATATCCTATATTCCCAATAATAACGCGTGGATAGAGTGGTGGGGGGAGGAAAAATTTCGTGAACTGCTGTCTCGACTGCGTAGTCCAGTTAACCAGTTAACCTTTTCTGTTGCAGACGCCACCACCACGGTGATCCTCGTAATCTCACCAGCCATCGGTCGAGCAACGCCAGGTAAAATGCTTCTCGTAATTGAATTGAACGAAAGGTGATACGAAAGAGAGGGGAATAAAAGAAATCGTCAATGATGAAAATAGAGAAATTTGTTTGGATAAATACGATTCTTCCCTCTGGAATCTGTATTTTTCCATATTCAAAATTCGAGATGCACAAAAATCGACGGAATGCATTTGGTTTCGGCTGAATGACAGAATTATTATTTGTCACATCTAATAGCAATACCTTTATTTTCTTTTCTTCGGATAAAATCCTGTTCCAGGGTAAAATCGTAAATAAGTTGAACGAAAGGTGGAAGAAAAGAGAATAAAAGAAATTGTTAATAGATTTTCAGACTATCTTTATTCAAAATTTGTGTATACAAAAATCTAATAATTTATTACACTTAACGCTCCATCAATTAAATAATTATCTACGAAAATCCCAAACGGAAAAGTAACAATCACGATTCCTCCAAAGAATTTCTCTTTTTTCTCTCAAGGCGACGAAAACGTCGGATTTTCACCACAATGAATTCATTCGACTGTCGTCGATTGTTAAACAAAAAAAAAAAAATAAAAAATAAAAGGAGAAAAGAGGCATCGTGTCTCCATTTTTCTTTCTTTCGTTTTTTGCACCGATGACAGGTGCAGAAAAAGCAAGAGAATCGGGAATGGAGGGGGAAGGTTACACTTGGAGGAGGGGATACGCCTGAAACAAAAGGGAATGGAATGGGGATCGATATTTCTACCTGGACAGGGGCGAAAAAACTTCTGATATTGAGCCTAATGGATCGTGGGCCGCTTCTTCGCGGAGGAGAAGCGCCTCAAGGAGGGGATAGGAGAAGGAGGGGGAAGAGAAGGAAGGGGAGGATACGTGATGGATGTTTCGAAGCGAGCGCGGTTCTTCGCGATAGTCGCGATTCCTTTTTCGAGCGTGTTTCGACGAGATGGAACTACCAGTGGTTTTTTTTTTTACTCCTCGTGGATGTGTCATTCGTATACGTGTCTGATGTCGTGTATTTGTTAAACGAAAGGGGAATGGGAGGAGGGATGAAATAGAATTAAAATTGAAAATAAATATTTGATATTTATCGGCGAGGACGAGGGCGGCGCATTCGTCGATGAAAAACACGATACATTTGGTCGATGCGCGATGTAATACGCGTGATACGATGGAGAAAAATCTATTAGGGGAGAGAAGGGGGATTGATTAAATGGAATAGAAACGATCGAGTAAGATGAAAATCGAAAATGAATCGCGCGGAATTTGATAGAAAATACCATGTAACACGATAACGGTATATTTTTACAATTTCGATTCGAATTCTTTCTTTCGTATTTCTCATCGTTTTCTATTTCGCATAGAGTAACGAACGAATCCTGTTAATTTTTTGCGATTAATAACGCATCTCAACAATTGTATAATCATTCATATATGCATATTAATACGTAATTTTAATTACAATTTTATTATCGTATATAATCAGCAATTGTATAATTATTTACACATACAAATATACATAATAAAATATCGATATTTTCTTCTTTTTTTTTTTTATTAAACGGATCCATCGCGCAATAATATCGATGCCGATTTCACTGTGGATCTTTGATCCTCGCTATCCCGTTATCTGGCGCGCTTATGAGGGGAAAAGCCTTTCCATTCCGTATCTCGGGTCCGAGCCAATCTTAACGAGAGCCTCTGGCCAACTTCTTGAACTCGAGAGTACGGTCGTAATTTAAGAAAAGAAAGGAAAAAAGGGGGAGGGAATAAATAGAGGGGCAGGGGGAAGGATCGTGGTCGCAGGCAGCCTCCTCCTCCTCCACCTCCTCCCCTGCTCTTCTTTTGATGCGGGGGACAGAACGGGTTAACCAGTGTGGAACTGCGGAGGATAAAGAGCACAGAGGGATTCTTGGAGTGCAATTTGTTTCTTTGCATCCCCCATGCCGCGGCAATTTGGCTTCGAATTAACGGAAATCCTGCTTGGAAAAAGGAAGGCGGATGGATGGATGGATGGGTGGATGGGTTGGTTGGTTGGTTCTCGCAAAGAAAGCTAAGAAGGAGATTGAAAAATATGGCAGGATATGGCAAGAACATTTTTTACTTTTAGCTTTAATCCTTTGTGATTTTATATATATATAAAGGATAGGATGGGAGAATGCTATCTTTTGGATCTTCTTTTGGAATTGATCGACTTTATGTTCGGATTTATTTCTGAGAGGAAAATCTTCCACTTGGAACGTCTTATTGATAATTCATATCGAAAAAATTTTCATCCTGTAGAAAATTCGCTATATATCCGTTTCTAATATGGATGTAGAAAAAGGATGCAAGAAAGAATTTAGCTGTTTATTTTTTGAGAACAACACGTTGTTGTTTTCGAGAAAATTTTAAACTTGGAACATCCTGTTGGTTATTCATTGTCTGTTTACACTCGTTGGATCTGGATATAGAAAAAGGATGCAAGAAGAACAGAATTTCCTTCTTAGTTTAAATTTAGCTTTAGATGATCTTAAGTTTTCTTTTTTCGATGATGATAATCGACAAGCACACGTCATACGACACTCGTACATCATTCCTTTATTCGGCTTAATTAAAAGATCGTTACGATAACGCGAGCACAATTTAAATCACGCGCCAATTTTCTCTCAATTTTGCCATCGAATCGAGCGTAACATCCCAAGGATAAAGTAACTGTGTAATCCTCGACAAGATTTCAAGGCCATCGAATTATCCCCCCTCCAAATATCACACTTCGTTCGATACGAAAAAAATCAATAGACAAATTCGTAATGTTCAACCGAATTAAAATTAAATTACGAATATAATTGATAAGGCGTTGAAATGGAAAGTTTTGTATTCACGGAAAATTATTCTCGAAAACCGTGCCGTTGTACGAGATACTAGCATCCCGATCGATATTTCGCTATAGTTTTATAGCTCGAACCTCGTTGAATAATGCACTATAGCATAGCCGCAGTATTTCTTAACTGTCCTCTGAACTCGAGCACAACACTGCCGTTTAACCCTTTAAAAGGGGGGAGAAGGGGTGGCTTTACCAGCCAGAAACTTTCACCTGTGGGATTAAAAATGAACGAGGCTGAATTAGTAGACGAGGTTCAGTGTTGTACATAATTCGTAACGAAATTAACAAATGGAATTAATAAGATCCTCGTCTGGAATTAAATTCTTTCCCTCGTGGTAAAAAATACATGATATCGCACTCTATGATATTATCAATGGATCTTTGGATAATTGTAAAAAAGATTCGAGACGGATTGATTTTTCTTTTCTATCTTAATATTTTTATTAGTTCGTATCGTGACGAATAAATTGTTTCTCTACTAAGAGATGATATCGCGTAGATGTATGTTCCGTGTAAACAATCGTACAGGATTGAACGCTCGAACCGCACCAATAATAATATTCTACTACGGTGAAAATAAGAAAAGAAAATATTGTATGAACATAGGTGCGCAAATGCTTCACAAAAGTATTATTGTAAAGTATAAAATCAATAAACGAATTGTAACAATAAGATGACGGTATTTGTAAAATCTATTAAATCTTCTTTTAACCATGTTTATTATTTGAAATAGTCGAAGATAAAATTCGAAGAGTGATATAAATTCGTTTTCCCCAAATGTCAAGCTTGCATTCGTAATAGCACTTTGAAATGGAAACATAGACTTCTTTTTACTCATATCGGTGCATATTTCCTGCTATCGTAATTATCGAAGTTAATTATCAAAACAGAATCTCATTATAACAATGTTATATTTACATTTAAACGCAGAATATATGGACATATTAATAAACGTTTAATTATCAAGAAACGGATAACGTCGAAAACATTTCGTTTTGTTCCAATCTTATTATTATAAAAATATTGCGAATTATCGGTGGAAAGAAGTCTCGTTGATCTATCTGATTGATATTCGTCGATGCACGAGCATCGTATAGGCACAAAATCCAAAGAATTCCAACGTATCGATATAAAATGCTTAGGCCGATTCGTTAGTCCAATTTATAAATCCAATTTCGTAATTGCACAACGAATAAGCTGGACATGCTGCGGATAGTTTCGAAAATATTTTCACTTTCCGGATGATTATCTCGATACGTAACTTCGTGAGAATGAAAATAATTTTTAAACGATTTTTAACGTTCGAATTGTAGCTCTTCTTCTACCTTTGCCCCTCCCCTATGCCGTCCTGCGTTTCTTTCCACCAATGAACAGCGCGAAATCGCACACGTGACGAAACACGAATACGAAACTTTCTGACGTTGAAACGAGATACCACGCTGCACGTAGCCTCTAAATTAATTTGTCGATGGCAACGCATTGAAAAATGCAGGAGTATCCCCTAAATCTTTCGTTGTCGCGAAATGTAAACGTAAACTTTTTTCGACGCAATAAAGATATTTTACATTTATGTAACATTCTTCTATTCGGAGACGGAGACAGCCTGTATAAGATGATATACGCACTTAGAAGCTCGCGAGAAAAAAATGGTGGAAAAATAGTGTTTAAACTTGGCGTTTCCACTCTGCCCTTCACCCTGCATCCCCTCACTCTTCTCTACGATGCAAACAGGTTAAGTGCACTCGAACGTGACTTGAATCCCGAAAGGAATTTCGAAAAAATTCGCGAAACGGGTCGCGAAAAGAGCGAGATAAAAAAATACGAGAGTGAACATTAATATAAGAAAAAATCATCGATACACGGATATATATTAGGTGTGCAAATAAGTTTCTTCCCCTTTATTTCTACGATCATAATTTCTGAATTCGAATTACTTATTACAACGTTATTACGTATTACGAATCACGTATTACCGTTGGTGGCGCCATCTGAAAAAGCGTTCTTTCGAGAAGAGTCGCGACGAGCGCGCCAAGAGTTTCCAGTTCTACGCAACAATTTCAAGCAATATGGCGTGCGAGAAACGTGATTCGCGTCACTGTTTACTTTTTGCGTTTCAGCTTAGGAAATCGGCTGTCGAAGCTTCTGAAATGGTTTGTGCGCGAAACTGGGAAAGAACTTTTATTTTACGGAACGTGCAAAAAGTGGTAGCAAAGATTCAAAGCCGGAAATTTTAATTCGGAAGACGACGATCGTTCAAATACATCGAGAAAGTTCGACGAAAGTCCGACCCAGATGCGAGAAGAATCGGCAGAAAGATTGAAAGTCACTGGATAAGCGGTATACCGACTGAAACAAATGGTAATAAATCTTGAATTTGGAAAAAAGGGAAAAGAACTTACTTGCACTTAATATATATTCGAATCACGAGAATTATATATCAGACTCGAGACGCGAAACGACGAATATGGAATTTGAAGATGGACGAAATAGATCGGCATTCTAGGAGAGGAGAGGTGAAATGGATCCGGAGTTATCTGGTTATATTTCTGTTGGCGGATTTTCGGGAACTGGAAGTTTATGGGATTACTTTTTGAATCGTGAACCAGGAGGTTGGAAACGAGATTTGCGTGACGACGCGGATTATTTCATTTCGCTCCACGACGTAACGAACACTCTCGTTTAAATCTATCGCGGCCCCGGTTGGAGAGATAGGTCTCGCTTTGATATCGTTCTTCGCGAAATTAAATTCCTCTTTCTCTAGGGGAAAATAAAACGGTGTTCGGTTCAAGGCACAAGATAGAAAATATTCGTTCCCCTCCTTTTTTTCCCCACTATTTTAACTTCACTCTCGTGGTCGGTTTTCAAGCCGAGAGACGGACACGTCTGACTTTCGGTCGACGCCGATCACTTGTGCTTGCGTTGTGCGGAAATGGAAAAAGTTTCGAGAAAATCTTTAAAATATCCAAAGTTGATAAAATAAGCGTTAATAAGTAATTCGATTGAAAATATTTTTTTTTCTTTTCACTCTGCGAGCAATGTTTGTGTTGTCCCGATGAAAACGGATAATGTTTGGAAGATCAATATAGGTTTTGAACGCACGTACTCCTTATGATTACACAGTTTCTTAGAAAAAGAAAGATTTTTAATTGGATCTTTTCTATTGTGTGATTTGAAGATCACGATCACAATTCGATAGAATTAATTACATTGTAACATTAACAAAACTGAAGAGCACACAAAAGAGAGGCCGAATAATGGAAGGGAATGTTACAAAAAAAGCGTAGATGGAAAATCGAATGAAAACGCGAATAGAATAGATTCGTTGGGGAAAAAAATACGAGTAACAAAGTTACTTCGTTTAATCATTATTTCGAAGGAATTTAACATTTTTTTTTTTTTTACCGCCATCCATTGTGCCGGTTCGTTCGAAAATTTTTATAAAATCGCGATTCTTCAATAATTCACCCATGACTCGTCGGGGGAAAATTGGAGAAGCACAGTACGAGGAGAGAATCTACAGTTTTGCTTTCGCGAGAGCACGACCCTCCCGTCCAGTGTGGAATATTTTCGCGACGCGGTATCGTTCGGACTCCATTCGACGCCTATTCTTATGTTAATTTATCGGGCGGGCCAACTAATACGCGGCATAATGGGACACGGATTTATTGGCCGCGATTTATCACGATGAAAAGGGAGAAATTGGCGGAGGGATTGCGGGGGTTAGCGTTGCGGAAGAATCGGGAATTCGAATGGGGGAAAAAAAGAAAAAAATAAGAAGAGTTTGGAAAATTATGGAGGAGCGAGTGCCGTGAAAAAAATGAGAAAAAGAGATTCGATTGTTATTCTTTCAATCGGTCCAAGTGGAAACACGATCGTGATTTTGACGAGTGTTTTGCAGTGAATAAATTTTATCTTTCTAATAAACAGATTATTAATTTGAGATTACGAGATCTAGGAGTTGGCAAAAGAATTAATTTCGAGAATTTTGCTACTTTTCGTATATCCAATTCTTATTAAAATTAATTTACAAAAAAAAAGATTTATCGATAATTTATAATTAATTTAAATTAAAAGCAGATGTTATATCCGTTATAAAATTAAAACTTAATTTAATAAAATGTCTCTTGATAAATTTACAGAATTCTTTGCCTAAATACGCGTATTTTGTTTAAAAAGAGGATTCGAAGTTTCAATTATTTTTCATAAGTAAAATATTAACCAAGAAAGGCGCCTCTTTTCGAAATCGAATATCTTCGAGAAGAGCGATCCCTCAGAAAGATGGCCAAGATCGCGGTCGGTGCCATCGGTTAAAAGTGGCTCGATGCAACGAATTTCCGGGGGAGGAGGATCATCCGTCGCGTTATCCAATGTCACTGCTACATTAGGCAGAGCGTATCAAAACGAAGCGTCACGTGACATCACTGTCGCTGTATTGTATAAGTAGAGGCATTTCGCCAAAGCCAAGCGTCACATTCTGTCACGTGACGTTATATTATAAGTGGCAGCGGGGATAATGCGATGTCACCTATTCAACGGTGGGCAAAATTTAATGGTCGAAGTTAACGAATAAAGTTACTTCGGTAATTTATCGTTCGAGTAATAATTGGAAATAATTGTATCGTCAAATGGTTGTAAATGTTATTCGAGCGTTTTAATAAGCGAATACTCGAAGCAACTTTGCTCGAAATATTTAACTTTAATATCAGTTCTACAATTACACGTATAATAAACATAATTTTTGGATCGTCTTATTCCAGAATTCTCGAAATTAATATATATCCATCTCCATCCAATCGTTCACAACTTGATGAATAAGTCCTTTATCCAATGATGGGCAGTAATTGAAGTCTCGAATAAATTGTTATTTTAATAATTTATCGAAACGTAACAGTAATCGTAGTTTCAAACGGTTATACAAAAATAATAAATTATTCGAGCATTTTAATAATTATTAATCCAAGTAACTTTATTAACGAAATTTTTAACTTTAAGCTAGTTTTTTAACTAATGAATTCCCTCGACGGGCAAAATTTAATAGTTGAAGTCACGAATAAATTCTTATTTTAATGACAGTTTCGAATGATTAAAAATAATAAATTATTTTATATTTATTTTTATAATACTTGGAAGTAACTTTATTCGAAATTTTTAACTAGTTACCTTTTAATGCAATTGCATCTTTGTAATTAAATATGATGATCACATTTTTGGAAATCGTCTTATTCTCGAAACGAACGTCCGATCGTTTACAACTCGATAAATAAACCTTTACCAACGATGAGCAAAATTTAATAGTCCAAGTTACGAATAATAATCGTAGTGGCAAATGGAAAAGCGAATAAAGGTTACTCGAGCATTCTAATTCGAAATTTTTAATTTCAAGTTATTTTTTTAAGGATTGGCCTTGGTAAAAAGTGATTGCGATCAGTGATTGGGGGAAATTTAATAAAGGAAGTCACGAATAATAATCGTAATGGCAAATGGGAAAGCGAATAAACTCGAGCATTTAATTCTCAAGTTACTTTCTCAAGCTATGGCTTAATGCTCAACCTGTTCTCCTTTCGAAGCCATTTCAGTAGTATCGTACGGCTATAGTCCGCCGGCTTTGCTTCGAGTCTACGACGCATCGATTACTCGTCGTTTGTTCTTTGATTTCGGGGAAACCGGCCGTATCTATGCAAATATAATCGACTCTCGTTTCCCCCTTCCGTATTTTCGTATTTCCAACGAAAATTGCGCTTATCGAATGGAAGAATGGAGAGAAAAGGAAGGAAAAGTAATTTTTAAAGAGAAAATTTTCGAGCGAGAAAATTAAAGTGACGAGTCGATAACCTCGAGAAAACGTTCGAAGAATTAAAAGAATTAATAGCGACGCTTTGTTGGTAAAGTAGTGTAGTTCCTCGAGGAGGGGGGAGACTCGCGGTAGACGAAGTCGCATCGAGTCGTGCCGTAAGAATCTTATAATGCGCTAGTAATGGAGAGGCGGTTGGACTCTGGAAAGAAGAATTTTCTCAATTTTTAAATTTACAAGGAAAGGAAAAGAATTGGGCTCGTAACGGATCCCCCTGTTAACCGTGTCACGATTATCGTGAAAATCAAGGATTTATTTATAGCGGCCACTATATTCTGATGCAAATGAAGAAACCGACTCGAGCGACTCGCCTCGCCTCGCCTCGCCTGATAAAGTCATTTTACGTCCAGTTTACAGGCCAAGCCTGTGTAGGCCCCACTTGAAATTATCTAGCACGCTCTTCCTGCGGACCGATAAGCCCGCCTACCGACGGAGAAAGAAAGATAGCGGTCGGGCGCTTTCATTAGGATCTTTTCGAAGGAATTACTTCTCGGCCACCGGCAAAAGATTTACTTACTTACTTACTTACTTTCTTCCTCTCTTTTATCTTGTTCCTATCCTAGATTGCCAAATTTAAATCAACGTTACTCTGCCCGTTGATCATTCGTTACTAAGAATTTAACTCTTTAATGAACAATTTATGACAATTATTTGTCTCGGATAAATATTTTGAACAGCCATATTCCAAGAGCATTTTGATTTGGTTTTTATTCGTGAAATATTTTTTTTTCTTTTTGCGTTTAGAAAAAGAAAATGTGGAAAATTAATTTTTCCCCGCCGATGTTAATGCGTGCTCCTCGAAAATAACTTTATCGAAAATTAGATATTTCCCTCGAAAGTTATCGTATATCCGTAATACGCGTTTATTTAACCGTATATTCGAGAACACAAAAAGAAGCTTGGATGTGAAATGGAAAAATACTTTCACGCACAGAAAGGAAAATTCCGTGGGAAATTTTGAATTTCGAATTTTAAAGATCGAATTTTACATAAAAAAAAAAAAGGATAAAGAAAGATTTGCAATCGGGGCGGGGAATAATCAGCGTTTATTCGCAATATCTGTCCGCCTAAATATCCCCCCTCTTGTTTTCCCCGAAATTGTTCGTCCCCCATTCATTTATCAGAGGCGCGTTTTTTCGGTCGAGCAACGCGCGCCGCGCTGGATAATTGTGCGGAATCGCGTAATCCGTTTAAGGGGTGCAATTTTGTCGCGTCGAATTCGAGCTTCTGATTGCGTCCCCCCACTCCAACCTTCTCCCTCCCCCCCTTCCCTCCGTTTTGGATACGCGCCGCGTGTTTATCGAACGATCGGCAACCCGGTCACTCGCGTACTTCGTAAATTACGAGTCTTCGCGTAATTTCGCGTCCTCCCCTCGACGATAACGATCCTGAATAATAAATTTTTATCTTCATTATTTTTATTATTTTCCCGTCGATCGACCTCTCTTCTTCGCGAATTAACGCGTGTCCAAAAATGTGCGTGTATTTACGTAAAAAGAAAAACGATGAAATGGAAGGAAAAGGGAAAATAAGGAAAAAAAAAAAATGACGAATTGGCGCGAGTCGGAAACGAGGTTGGTGTTGGCGGCCGTTCAACGTTTTCGCGCGTTTATCCCCAATATTTGCATTCTCGTTTATGCCACTTCGCCATGAAAACTGCTTGCCCCCCTCTCCATTCTACAGTGCACGCGTACATTTTCGTTCGTTCGCGCTCCCACGATAATTTCAACTCAATTTTCGCTTGCTCTTTTTTCCTTTCTTTCTTTCTTTCTTTTTTCACCTATGCTTTACTTAAATACTGAAAATTATATTCTGCCCGACCCCGCGCAGAACGTGAAACGCAACAGTTTTTGTAATCGCGAGCGAGAGTTTATCTTTATTAAATTCTCCGTCGAAATCTTCTCACTTTCTAACATTCGTTCATCGAATCGATCGAGCGATTGTTCCTCCACGACTTCTATTTTATATCACGAAATGTATTTCTTCTCATCGCCAGGTCACCTTCACCCATTTCCCCCGTGTACAGTATGTTTTTATTTCCTCGCTCGCATTAACATCGCTCGTTTACGAACCTTTACAATCCCATCTCTCTCTGTGTTATTTACTTTTATATTCCGCTTCTTCTTGGACTTCTGTTTTCTCTCTTTCTCTTTCTTTCTCCAAGCTGACGGCATTCACTTTCCCTCTTCCACTTTCGACTTCTCCTTTTTCTTCTTTAATCGCTCTCCCCCTCTGCTTCTCCCACCTCTTCTTCCATTTCCACACAGTTGTCGTTGGAAATTACGCGGACGGCGCAATATAAAATACGCGGTTTATCCTTGCCTTAAAAGTTATATATATATATACACTTTCGTACGATACAATTTCTCTCCAGTGTCCAATCTTCTCGCGTCTCTTTTTTTACCTTTTTGATATTCTTTTTTTACTTTTTTCCCTTTTTGTTTTTTGTTTTTTTACTCAATTACAATTAATGGCAATTGAATTATTGAGTGAAACGCGAGAAGGAGATGACGGTGATAATATTATCGCGGCTTATTGGAATCCCTGTTCCACCGTTATCTGTCCGTTTCATTTCGATTATGATCGTTAATATACGGGATTATCGAATTTCCAGTGTTTGATATTTCGACTTTATGGTTTATCGTTGCAACGTTGCAACGAGGTAGATAAAAAAATGCTCGAAAGTATGTTCGAAGCAAATTTAAATTTAGTGTATTTAAAGATAGCGAAAATTATTATTTTTTTTTTTTTTTTTTTGCAACATCGAACGATTTCGTTGCACCACACGAGGTTGCCGATTTTAGAATAAACGACAACCGACTGTTGTAAACTCTACTTAACCTATATTTTGACGTTGTCCTCTCTGTATTTCCCCCGTGCAATGAGTTCTTTGTTTTTTGAGAAGTGAACGAATTTAGAATATTATTCCTGTACGAGTTTGATGGTGGTTTCAAAAATTCTAAAAATAAGAATCTTGAAAATGAAACTCGAAATAGACCGAAATCCATATTAAATAAAGGTATAAATTGAAAGGCAAAGTGGAAACGGAGAATGGTAAAGCATCTCTAAAAATTCGAAGAGGGGAGTGAAAAGTGTGCTTAAAGCTCGAAACGACGCAAGTCCTATTTTCGAATAGAATTATAACCTATTATCGTTATTCTAAAATCAATTAAGAAACGACTTACGATATTGAAGAAATCACAAATGTTTCTTCGCCAAATTTTATGAAAATATTGAAAATCTTGATCGAATGGAGATCGGTTTTCTTTCGAAAAACGTCAATTTCATTTGATATAATAATATTAATGTTTTAAAATCTACCTTTATAAGAAGAAAAAAATTGCGATTTTTATTGTTTGCTCGAACGATGATTGCGACGCGTAGGTGCGAGGAGTCGTTTATCATGGAAATACCTCGTATTCATTAGTTCGTTGGCGTTTGAAGGCGAATACGCGATGCGAGAATGAATAACGAGTTATTTTTAAATCGGAGGATGGCCGTGTTCTACGGTCAGTGGTTCTGAAGCGAGAAAAGACGAAAGAAATATGATGAAAATTACCGCGAGACGCGTAAGATTTTTGTGCGGGAGCTTTATGCTTCGGTTAGATTGAAAGTTTTAATTAATATATGTATATATATATATTTATATATTCAAAAAGAGGCGCAGATTTTCAATATGAATGAAATATTTTAATTAATATCGACAATATATTAATATTAATAAGATATTAAATTAATATTAATAATATCGACCAAATAAATAAATACTTTATAGTTTAATTAAAATTTAATAAAGAGGATCGATACGCGTTTCTTCTTCTTTTCTTTCAAGAATTTCATAATTTTACAAACTTTTCGATACCTTGTTATTCCATTCCTCTTTTAATCATTTATTTTGCTAAATAATTCACCGATAATATCCCGTAATATAATTAAAATAATCGATACTTCCTGGAATATTTCATGGAATTTCTAATTCCATCGGTCAGAGATATCGGTTAAATAATTCATTCGCCACGTACCGCGAGAAAGACACGACGATCCGCCTGTTAAAAAATGCAGCGAGCATTTCGTGCAACCTTTACAATATTTTTCTTGATATTTCCCGGAGCCGTCCATCAAAATTCACTTTTTCTTTTTTTTCCTTTCCCTGAATTTCACTCCCCTCCCCCCCTCCCCCATTGAGTTTTTCCCGCAGTTGCGTCGTTCAACTTAAGAACAGTTACGGTTGCGTTACTCGAATACACTCGACTTTTCACAACTCCGTCGGTAAAACGATTCGCTACGACACGAAATTCGAGCGAAAAAGAATTCCACGGAATTCGCTCCGTACGAATAAAATTTACATCTATGAAATTTACATCTTTGAAAGGGGAAGAAAAAAGAGGAAGAGATGAAAGAATCCAAGTTCCAGTTTTCGTACAGTGATCAAAACTCAAATGGTAACGTAATCGCGTCACATTATTGTCGAAAAAAAAAAAAGAAAAGAAAGATCGACGAAAGCTTTCGAGAATATAATAATAATAATAATAATATCGTTTGAAAATAGTTTCCACTCGCGTTCACCCGCGGGAACGAGTGGAAAAAAGAAACGTGAGAGGAGGAGGGAATATAATGAATTTCACATGCGAGAGATCAAAGTATTCCAAGGTCGTTCTTGCGTTGAAAATCGAGAGATCAAGAGAGAGAGAGAGAGAGGACAAAGACTCGGGCCGTGCAAATTACACGGAACAATCGGAACGGAACGCGTCATAGATAAACGACATGAAGATTCAAACGACATTTTCTTCTTTCCAGCTCCTCTTTCCCCTCCCCACATCTGCCCCACTTTTTCTTTGTCCATCCTCCTCCTAATCCCTGTCCAGGATCGCTTTGAAACGACCGATCAAGAATTCAAGGGATGGGCGGAATTTCGGCAAGCCAACCCTCCTCTCCCCGCCCTCCTCCTCCAACCGTCCTTTCTCTTAACCGTTCGCGCGCGAATGGTGCGCCCTCTCGCTGATTCGAACGGCGACGATATTTGTTCACGTTCGATTTGAAATATCTCTTCGTGTAGAATAAATTCCTAAGCTCTTTTGTATTCTTGGGAAGCGTGGAGTAATATACTTGTCGAATGGTCGGACCTGTTTTATCTCTAATTAGATCGCGGATCGAGTTACATTTTCGACGTTGGTCCGAGTTTAACGGTCGATAGAAATATTATTTTCAAAGTTTTTTAGTTTCGCAAGCGTGCAATACGATGAATTTAGTTCTCTTCATATAGAATAAATTCCTAAGCTCTTTTGTATTCTTGGGAAGCGTGGAGTAATATACTTGTCGAATGGTCGGACCTGTTTTATCTCTAATTAGATCGCGGATCGAGTTACATTTTCGACGTTGGTCCGAGTTTAATGGTCGATAGAAATATTATTTTCAAAGTTTTTTAGATTCGCAAGCGTGCAATACGGTGATGAATTTAGTTAGGAGTTTTTCGTTATTCGAATAACGAAATTATTTTCATTTATTTATTTACGTACTAATATTATTGTTATTATATTATATTATTATTATTTTATATATTATTTATTAATATATACTAATATATGAATTGACGATAAAAAGAAGGAAAATATCGTTGAAAATAGAGATGTAATATAAGAATAATAGACGGTGAATGCGAAAGCATGTTGGTGCAGGTAAACATGCACAAAGTATTAGAATACAAAAATTTCGTACGTTTGATTCGCTTTCATTGAAATCGTTTTAAGTTAGCTAAGAAATTCAGCGGACATGGAGTTGTTGGTCGAGCTAAAAAGAGCGCAAAGGTTAATCGAAGTGAGTCCCCCCCTCTTTCTCTCTCTCTCCTTTTCCTCGTTATCGTGATCATTGAAAGAATTCGTTGAAAGAAGCCGGTTCGAGGCTTGTCCTGTTAATATCGATGGAAAATGTGTTCATTAAAGATCCTTGTTTTGCAAGGATTCGTGATTGGAGAGGAAGCTAACTAGCATTACGTCTTTTAATCGAGACGAGACATTTGATATTTTTAAAGATATTAAATTGGATGAATTGTTTACTTATGCATCGAGATAATATTTCTCTCGATACTCGAGATACTTTCTGTCTGCGCACAGGTGATTAACCACAACGTACAACGTATGATCGTCTTTTAAGTGGAACATCGATATTTGCTAAAGAGCGTTGAATAAACGTGGAATAAATTTTGTCGCATCTCTCGCGTCGAATCCCTATCGTGCGTTCCAATTTTTTTCCCCTAGAATAAATACACGATATCTTATCTATATTTATATACACATATACATTAGGCACAGTTATTTCAAAATTTTCCTCTATCGTTGGAGAATGAAATTCGCGTGTAACTCTTAAAAAAAAATACCGATAATTTTTCGTCATCGTTCGAAAATTGATCGTACAAAAAATTGTTACGAACACAATTTTCGGTTATTTATCACTGGAATCCTTAAAACTCGAAAGAAATACGCGATATAACTCCTTTCGAAAGAAAAAACGAACAACAATTTCCTCGAATGGCAGGAGTGATGATCGTTGACAAACCGAATTCGTCCCGTCGAATCGGAACGTATTTATTAACGGTGCCGCGCGATACGGGATCGTTGGAAACATCGTAATAGCCGTGGCGAGTAATGACGTAATCGTGGCGCGATACAGTTGGCGGCCACGTCACTCGCATTATCCCCGATTAATTTACACGGCCGCCGTATTACAAGTGGCGCGCGGCCGCGATGGTTTATGGCGCTCGCGGTGCGGCACGCTCTCGCGCGACAACGCGAGCATCGTGGTTATTCGCGTTTGCAAAAAAGTTTCTTCTCCAAAAACTTGAGGAGATTTTTGAAAAAATGAGCATTCGAGGAGATTAAATCGAGGTGGAGGAATAAAAATAGAAGAATTTTTGAAACTTGAGAAGATTTTTGAAAAAATGAGCATTCGAGGAGATTAAATCGAGGTGGAGGAATAAAAATAGAAGAATTTTTGAAACGTTGAAGAGAAATTTTTTATTCGTTATAGGTTATAGTGATTTGCATTTATCATATCGGGAATATTAGGATCATGAGTTTAATCGTTGGAATAGAATTGATGAAATTTAATTTGAAAAATTGATTAATTCCTTTAACATTACGATCTCCAGATATATTCCATTTCCATGAATCGTAAGTAATATTAAATTTCGACTATTATTTGCCTCGATGATATAATTATTATTAAGAAATTTATTTTATCCGAGATCAGGAACAAAAGTTTTTTCTCTCTTAATATATATCGAAAATTTCATTTAGATTATTAGATATTCATTAAGCAACAACTTAATCACAATGAAACGAAAAACTTTTCCGTTAAATTATCATCGAGACTAAATTTCTTCCTCCCCTTTCCATCATCAATTTTCTTCTTTTCCCGTTCGATCGATCGAATATTTATCAGAAAGATTAAAACGATCGTTCCAGCTCGTTTAATCCCCTATTTATTTTTCGATACGGTTCATTTCATGTTAAAATGCACGCGTGTTAAAAAAAGGTTGAAAAGAGGCGAGAAGAAGAAGAAGAAGAAGAAGAAGAAGAAGAGTCGGAGAAAGTTATGGAAGAATGAAGTATGGAGGGCGAAGGAACGTTTCCCCAACGTCGTTAATCATTCGAGATATGGATTACGGTGTTGCAGACCACCGATGTCCTCGAGGATATCGCGCGCCTAGGAACGGATAACGTTTTACGTTTAATAATACGTGAATTTTAAAAGATCCCCGAAAGAAAGAAAAAGTAAAAGGAGGGAAAAAGGATCGTGAATAATAACGATAATATTTACTAGAAAAAAAATTTTAACGATAATTCTCTCCTTTTACCAAGATTTCTTTCTTTCTTTTTTTTTCATAAAAATTCGTCGAACGAAGAATCGCATTGCTTTCTTTTTTTTTTCAGCGGAAAAGCGGAAGGATATTTGCGGTCAGTCTGAACTCTCGTTCGATCGCCGTGGATTATTAATTAAATTCTTAGAATCGTTGTCCTGATGGACGTTCATTTCCGGTCCAATTACGGAGATCTGCTGTCAGATCGAAGCGAGAGTCACGTTATCTCTGGGATTTGTCGAGCTCGAATCGTAGAGAAAATTGCGAATAATACATCAAGGATATCCGGAATAGCAGCGTGGAATATTTCCTTTCTTTTTTTAATTTATCACTGTACTCTCTCTCTCTCTCCCTTTCCTCCTTCCTTTATATTTATTTTTCACTTATTATTCGCGCGAACGAGTAGTGAGTAAATAAGTAAAAATTCATTCGTTCGAAAGACGCATAAAAGATTCGACTGTTTCGACACGGTATCTCTTTCTCTTTCCTCTCCTCTTTTTGTCTATTATTTCCACGACGCGAGTATCGTTGCTCGAAACTACACGTGGAGGCGCTGTAGACGGTAATGGTGGCACTAATGGCCAATGGGAAGGCGATAATGGCCGGAATCGGAGAATAATAATGACGGAAATTAGAGGAGTGATGGTAACGAGTGAACGAGTGTTCTCGAAACTTTTAAAGTTTCGTTAAAAAAGAAAGAGAAACACTTCTATATCTCTCTAAATTTTTTCATTTTATATTTTATATTTTCCAAGGGTCTCGTCGAACATCTTCGAGCGAAGCACGAAGATAGTTGCAATACAAGATTTAAAATATTAAACTAGCTACAAAATATTTCCTTTTTCTTTCCCTTTCGAATACTCCGTAACACTTTGCGTAAACGAATTAAGCAATTGTTGCTAATTAAAAAAACGTATCACTATCGAAGTGTATTAGAGCAATCGAAACATTTTTCCAATATGATAATTTCAAAATCGAGAATAGCGCGATGAACGAAGGGGAAATATGGTCTGAGCGAGAAAGGGAAGAAAAATAATGAATAATCTCTCCAAGCGTAACGAAAGAAGCGTGTCTGAAAAATGAAAAATGTAAGAAAAAAAGGAAGAAGGAAAAACGAGTTAATTAACTCGATCATAAACGATTTACATTCGTCCATTTGATTGGTCGTGCAAGCTTAAAAAAAAAAAAAAAAAAAAAGTCATCGAGAGTTTTTCGGTCGACCCAAAGAAGTGGGGTAGTAGGTCTGCGGAAATGTTTAATCCGTGTAAAGGGTTGCCAGATGGGATCGGTGATCACCCCTAGGAGGGTTAATCAATTTATCCTGGAGCCGACGAGGCATGGAAGAGGATAGCGGCGGGGGTTAAATCTAATTTTGAAGGGAGAGGGCTGACGCGCAGGAGGAGGGGGAGGGAAAAAAAAAGAAAGAAAAGAGAAAAAGGAGGAAGAGACCCCCTCGAGTTTCGAGGGTACTAATGCAGTTAGCGGGTTCTTGATACTTCTTTAACCCCTGAAATACATTGGCAAATGTTTGAACAACGCGTTCAAGGGAAACATCGCGTTAAGAGCGATTAAATCGATCGAGTCGTCCACGTGTTTGTGTTATTAATCCGTTTCGATAACGCGACAGTGCGTGTATATATGTGTATATATATAAATATTCGCGCGTAAAAATTCAGATTTTCCAGACCGATGAATATTTAATTCCCTGTCATCGAACGTTTATTTAAAAAAAAAAAAGGGGGAAGGGAGAAATCGAATCAATATTTCGTAAATGCGTTACACCTGTTACAATCGATTAAAATTCGTTTCGCATTGAACGTCCCCATTTTTCTTTTTTTTTTTTCCTTTTAAACGTTTCAAAAACGTATCACGTTGCAAAACCCCTCCCCGGTGAAAAATCAACGATATACCGATTACAAACAAAAGTTGTTTTAGTAGCGAAAAGTTCGTAGAAGAAGGAAAGGAAGGAAGGAAGAAAGAAGGAAAGAAAAGTGGATAGATAAATAAATAAAAGATAAAAAAAATATGTATCCTTCCGTTAGGACGGAATCATCTCGCGGAACGAGAGAGGGAAATATTTACAATTTTTGCCTGCTGCGTTTCTTGCATCGTTGGCCGAGCATCGATCCGTCCACCGAGTGGATCGGGCAACGGAAACGGCAACAGATTCGAATTTCGCGAGCAAGGGTGAACACAGTGTCACCAACGCTAGAGAAGAATCGATTCGACGCGAGTCCTTTCCACGTTTCGACACGGCTGATTACGTTTTCCATCCCGCTCCGTCAAGTTGCACGGTTTAATACGAATTTGATCGACGTCGTTGTCCACCGATTACGAACATTCGATCCGATCGATGCAAAAACGCGTTTCGGACACGATTCGTTTCGAGTCTCCTTCTAATCTCTATTTATTTTATTCCATTTTATTATTACTGTTGTTGTTGTCGATGAAAGATTTGAGATTTTCTGCGAGACTATTATTACAATTATATTGATTGCTTTCTTCAAGTTAAATATTTTTTCCCGCCTTTAATTTGATCCACGAGCGAACGAAATATCATCGAAATTAAAAAACGAAGAAATTCATCACCGCTGAAAGAACTAAACCAACCTAACCTAAAAAAATTCACTCGAGCATTTAAAATCGAACGAGATGATCACGATTATTGTCGAGATAAAAAAATAATTCCACGACATAGAACGAAACGAAGGAACGATTTAGGGACAGAGCAGTCTTTGGGTCATTTCGAAACTCGAAGCAGCGCGGACGAGCGAATGGATGGAAGGAAGGAGCGGGTGGAGAGGGAAGGGGATCGATCCCCACGGCCGCAGCCGCGTGGAGCGTCGCGCAATTTGATCATCTCTCATTAAACTTGGAAGGACCATCGTCGTCATGGGGCATCCGTGCGGAAGACTGTCCGAGAATGAGCAATCCGTTCAAACTTGCGAAGTCTGATTTCACGCTGTTCGTATCCCCGTTTACGTAACGCTTTTTCTGAAACCGATCGTAATTCTTTCGCGAGTGAAATATAACGCAAAGTGAATTTAATTTTTACAAGTAATCGAAGAAACAAAGTTCCACACGTTATTTTGCGTTTTATGTCTCGTAGATTTTTCTCTATTTAAATTTAATTTATTCGTAAGAGCGTGGAGTATCGTAACAACTTTTTTTGTTAAATTAGGTTAACGTTCTCGTTCCATGTTTAAATTTTGCCCAAGCAAAACGTAGATATCGATCTAGGATTGAACAGTGAGTCAGAGTATAACGGATTATAAGCGTACACAGCAACTTTTTTTCTAGGTTAAGTTAGGTTAGAACGTGCACGTGTGAGAAAAATAATAGAAAAATTGTTTCACTCACGAAATTTTCGGATTAGATTGAATTTTCTTCTAGAATTGTGCGAGATTTTTACGCGAGTGATGAGCATACACGAATCGAATCGCGTAAATACCAACTGGGCTTATTTGTCAACGCGTGGGCACGGTTGAAACGCGAACTTAGTCGAAAATTCGATCGTTATAATCGATAGTTGAGGAATGTTTGGTCGCGGTCAGGTCTAACGCGTAAAATATAAATTGAAGCGATAATAGGGTAGGTATATTGAGTTGTGTGCCGGGCAGAGTTGATTAAAGCAGAGTGGATGCTACACAGACCGAATCTGATATTACTGTTTCGTTCGGCCAACGAGTTAAACTAACGTAAACGAGTGACAGTTGGTGACGAACCGCGGTCACGAGTCAACGGTCTTTCAACGCGTATTCAGAAATGATAAATAAATTTCCAAGATTTGTATTTAAAATCATATTCGATAATCTGCCAATAATTTTTACATATTTTGACAATTTGCATCTTAAAAAAGTCGAAAAAATTATTTCAATACGAAATAAACCACCAGAGATATTTGTAATTTAAACCGTATACGAACTTACACAGGGTAACAAAAAAAAAATAAAATAAAATAAAAAGAGTTTGGTGAGTGACTGGCCCGAGTTTCATTTGTACCGTGTTCTATTTCCCCAATATTTTTCCCCAAGTCGTCCCCTGTGACGAGCTGCGTGATTTCAAGTCTAGCTTCGTTCTTTTCGACGCTTACGGAAACGTATACATCTGTCGTCCAGCTATCACGACTAACCGAGCTTGCCAACTCGCAACATTATTTATTCTTTCTCTCCCCCTCCTCTTTTCTCTTCATCTTTTTAACATGAACATGAAAAGAAACTTTTCTCGAAGACGAAAGAAAAGTTTTTTTTCTTTTTTTTTTTATATTCTTAAATCAATCAAATTCTAACCTCGGAATATAAATCGAACAAATAGGAATAGCGTAAACGAATTTCCGATCCTCCTCCTTGTTCTTCCTTTCGAAATTTTGTACCTCTACTCGAATTTCTGTATAAAATTTCCTCGCCGCGTATATTGGAAAAAAACACCGCCTTGAAAAATCTGTTCCTCCCGAAAATTAAAATGCGTGTACACACGATATTTCTCCCAGTTTTCCAACAGAATCGAACAATTTATCGAAGGCGACAAATTAAAGCCGGGTGTCGGTCCGTCCATTTCATCCTCGTGTTCCCCCGTGTCATTTTTCCCGACATTACGTCCGCCCCGTTAACGGATGAAAACGATGAAGTTATCGACGGGTTCACTCGTTAATCGTCTAATCTATATGCAAACGCGCGCACGTACGTAGACAATAATCGCTAGAAAATAAATATAACCCGTTCTCCGCAAGCCGTTTATCAATGTATTTTCCTCGGCGGAACAGTCTCTCTCTCTCTCTCTCTCTCTCTCTCTCTCTCTCTCTCTCTCTCTCTCTCTCTCTCTCTCTCTCTCTCTCTCTCTCTCTCTCTCTCTCTCTCTCTCTCTCTCTCTCTCTCTCTCTCTCTCTCTCTCTGCTGTGTGTGTGTGTGTGTGTGTGTGTGTGTGTGTGTGTGTGTGTGTGTGTGTGTGTGTGTGTGTGTGTGTGTGTGTGTGTGTGTGTGTGTGTGTGTGTGTGTGTGTGTGTGTGTGTGTGTGTGTGTGTGTGTGTGTGTGTGTGTGTGTGTGTGTGTGTGTGTGTGTGTTGCGTGTCTGCTTACATATCAGATTAATGAAACTCGTGAATTTTTTTCGAAATGCTCCGAACCCCTACTCATCCTTTTCACCCTCAAATTTATTTCATTTGCATTGAATCGTAATAGTTGCGTGTAACCGCCGGGGTTAAATATGAATTATTTTATTTATTTATTTATTTTTTTGGTTATTTCGAAGAGAAATATTCCTTTGTCTTTCGATATTTTGGAATTGTCAGAAGTTGTTAAAGTAGTTTTTTTTCTTTTTTTTTTTAATTATCTCGGAACAAGGATCTGGGAAATTTTGCGAATGAAATCTCTCGTTTATTTAATTTGATTCTTATTCGAGTTAAATTTTTCTTCTTTTTTTTTTTTTTCAAATATCTCGAAACCGATATGTATATATATATAAGTTCGAAATATTTCACATTAATAATATTCCATATCGGCACGCGTTTGAAATATTTGAAATTTCGAGGTTTACGCGCGAGGACTGAAATTTGAATAATTCCATTTTATATTCTGCAATTTCTTTGCAAATATTTTCGACTAAATATTCGGATATTATTATATAAATATTTGAAAAAAAAATAAATAAATAAAATTCCAGAGATGGCGAGCAACGAATAATAACATTGAGAAGAATCAAAATTTTAATCGAAAGTGTGGGCTATTGCGCGGGAAAGCGTTATAAATATGGCGTCGAAGACGAATTGAAAAGAATGGACGAAAAATTTCTTGTAACGGGCGAATAATCGGCTATCGATCGTGCATAAATTATCTGAAACTAAAACGGAGGGGGAGGGGTCGGCAGTTTGCAGTGCGTGAACAAACATAGATAAACGGACCGATGATTTTCTGCGAGGAGGATGGGTTATTTATTATAGCGCTGTACAGTGTTGCCGTCAGTGATTGTAATTTTGCTGAAAACGCAAGAATTACTCGATCCGATAATCAAACGTTTAGCACGATCCTAGGAAAATTAAATGGAATCATTCGAAGAATGATTGGAGGTTAGAATTATTTCCCTTCGCTTTCTACGAATGTAATGGAATCTTTGAGGAATAATTATTGAGGTTAGAATTATCCCTCTTCGTGTATTCTCCATTATATTTCAGGAAAATAATGGAGTCTTCGAAGAATTTGAGGTTAGAATTATTTCTTTGCACTTCCTAGATTTGTAATGGAATTTTTGAAGAATAATTTGAGGTTAGAATTATTTCTCTCTGTTGTCTGGTATTAACCGAGAGATCGGTTAGAAATTGGGAAGGGAATTTTCGAATTTACGAATTGGAAAGTTTCTTGAGGATTATAAATCGCTTTTAACCGAAGAACTTGGTGTAATTTGCATAACTTATATTCCTACTTCCCGAGCCATAAACCAAATTATGCCACCCATTCTTAGAGAGGAGGGAGCGGGGAAGGGCTAACATTCGACCACCATTACCGATCTCATCGATATTGTCCTTCGATGCCCATTAATTCGCCATTTCACGTGTACAGTGATTATCGAAAACTCTCCACTATAACTAATCAAATTAGTCATATGCCAACTTTCCAAAAGAATGAATCACGGAATGAGTAAGAAGGGCGAATGTCATCACCACTCCCATTCGGATATACAATTCGTAAAAAACACTTTTGACCATCAAGACTGTCGAAACGTACTCATACGCTTCTTTCCTCACTTTCTGTCGCCTCACTTACGCCATCTACAATTATCCGCCAAGTTATATATTATAAACAGTAATTTTACCGTTCAAATCCTCCTCGATCCTTCGCTTATCCTCGCATAGACAGAGATGTCCCTCGAGACGAGGGGACCAGAAAGAGATAGAGAGAGAGAGAGAGACCAGGCGTTCAGGCGTTGGTGAGTAATCGCGGCACGTTCATTCGAACATATTCCGCGCATAAAGTATAGAAACGGTGGATATTATATCTCGTTCCTTGGTTAGAGCGTGGTTTCCAGGAAGCAGGAACGGTGTTTTGCCAGACTACATTCACTTTCGAGGGTTATCAGGCCCCTCCCTTGGGAGAGGGTCGCTTTGTCCCGCAGACTACCCATATTTCAAATCTCCGGGAGAGAGAGGGCGCCCGTTGAAAAGCAGCCGTGTACAAGTACGCGCCGAATACGTGTATCCCCCCTCCTCCTTGCCCACCGCACGACTTGACGAATGTCCCTGGACTCGCCAGTTTCGCTCGCCCTCTTTCGCGTTTTTTTTTCCTTCTCTTCTTTACCGATCGGCTCGCTTCTCGGTCGATCCTGTTTTGCTTCTCCTTTGCATCTTCAGGCGGATATCGACTCGATAATTTATATTACTGAAATCGTCCTTCGTAACGAAATTTCGAAAAGTATCGTGTTGTTGTAAAAGAATATTTGTAAACAAAAATAAAAATAAAAATCTACCGTAAAATTTCTCTTATATTACGTGCACATGGGAGAATTATTTTTTGTTTTTGATCTTAAAATGTCTCGGATATCGAGCAACTGTTTCCCGAGTAGAATTCGGTAATTGTGTACAATTAGTTGACAGGACAAGAGTCGAGATGGTCATCCATTTTTTAATTACAAATTGTTCGATCGAGATTACGTTGGATATATCGACAAATACGAATGAAATATACAGAGGTCACTCGATACTCGAGCTGGGAAAGAGCAGTAATTTTTCTCTCGTGAGAATATATATAAATCATCGCGCAGATCCGACAATACGTTTCAAGATATAATTTCGAAGGGAATTAGCGACATTACTCCTCTCGACTCGAGAGCCCATTTAAATGATCGATTTAAAAAATAACGTAAATAACCAAAAATTACAATTTTTTTGGCAAGTGACAAAACATTATCGATCTCTTTGCTGCAAACAAACTTAAAAAAAAAAAATAACTAGTGATCCCGATTTTATTTCTCTGGAAAGAGAAACAAGAGAGAATGGAAAGATCAAACGCTTATCGAGCGTCTTTGTAATCCTAACCCCGTTGCCAATGCTCGAAAGGGTTACAGAGCCGAGATAATCCCGGGCTGGAATCGTGAGAGAGATAGAGAGGGAGCAATCCTCTCGAAGGACCTCGCCAAGGATCCTACACCGTAAATCCATTCTCGAACCCGATTTCGATACCCTTCGATACCCTTATCCAAATCTCCTTCGCGCTTCCTACTCGCCCTTTGGTCGTTTAATCGAGATAAGGGGGTGATAACGAGTCTAATTATGAGAATTCGATACGTCAAGCGCGATAAGGGGAGAGTCTTTTCTCGTTCCTCTTCTTTTTTTTTTCTCTCTCCACTCTTTTTGTCGAGATATGGAGGTGTTTTATCGTTGGACCGTTGGTAAATTCTACGTGTAATCCACGTGTCCTTGATAAAAGTGTCCCCAACCCAAGCAGGTGAACCCGCTGCATCAAGGAATCTTCTCATCCCCCCCTTTCTTCCAAGAGACCTCCAATATCTCTAATTTCATTCGACGGTATATATGCACGAGATTGTTACAATCCTTTTGGAAAATAGGATAATATTTATTTATTATATTATTATTATATTTAATATCAGGTTTATTCTAGCCAGTTTTAAAGTAAATCGACTCGTAAATTCTGCTTAATCTCGCTTGACATATTTTTAACGTTTTCCTCTTGTGCAGTAAGTAAGTTCTTTTTTGTTCTTCGAATTTTAGAATATTATTCCCCTGCGAGTCCAAGTTTCAAAAATTTCAAGTCTGGAAACTTGAAAATTCAGTGCCGAGTTAGATCCACGTGATCGAACGGAGATAAATTGAAAGGCGAAGTGGAAGCAGAGTTAAAGGGAGCATCTTTAAATTGATGAAATTGGGAAAGGTGTGCTTATGAGCTGCAAGAAAAAATCCTGAACAAATGAAACGAGGGATTATTCACCAAATATTTCGCCAACCGATTATCCCTCTGAAAAGAATCTACTCCAACAATTTCTCCTAAAATTCGATGTTTCGATCGAGTGAAGATTATTATTTCATCCATATGACTCTTTGCACGACATCGATCAATTTACACAAACTGTACAACATTTTTGAGAAGGGCGGAGTGTAAAAATTGATATTTTCAATTTCGACATTGTCCGTATATTTCAATTACAAAGTTACGCGCGACGAAAAAAATATTTGGAAATTTATATTTTTCAATCAACCTCTTCTCGAGCCAACTCGATCTTTCAATCCTTCAAGAAAGGATCCGAGAAGACGAATTAAAGAGAAGACGAAAAGCGTGGAAAGTCGGGATCTTCGCCCCCTCCCCCCTCGAGAGTTCGATCGAGAATTAATCCGAGATTACCGCGACTAATTGTCTGTAAACCGATATCGGAGTTTACCGATTTTCCGCCGCGCTGAAACACCGCTGAGACCAGCCGGAAACGAGCTTCCGTGGATTTGGAAAGAGTTTGCCAACTCTGAGGGAAGAGAGGGGGAAGGAGAGAGAGAGAGAGAGAGAGAGAGTGGATTGAATCGTCCGAGGTCGCCCCCCCTCCCTAATGATTCGCATCCGATTTCTACGAAAATAATTTTCTCGCGTCTGAAGAGTTAGCTCGTCGCCCTCCTCTCCCCTCCACCGAGACTTCTTTACCTCCCCCCCTCCCGTAACGAAGCCGCCACTCAACCGTTCCACTTCTCTCTCCGTCGATCGGTCGTCGATCGATAACCATCGAGCTGCGAAGGACTCGAAAAATGGGCGAACTCGCTCCATCGGATACCTGCGATTCCTCCTTGCCTCGGTTTCGTTGCTTAAAAATTAAACCGATCCCAAAGGAGATGGAATTATATAGGATAGGATTGATAGGAGTATTTGCAAGCTTGGATTAGTCGGTGTTAGGTTCTTTTTCGAAGAAATATATATATATATATATATTTATATATTTTCGATATTTGTGGAATAATTTTTTTTCTCCTCTCGGAGGGGAAAGAATCGAGTGCAGTGTCCGCAATTTCAAGCTCGAGGGAAGAGGTTGGTCTTTCGGTAGATCCGTGATTCCCTTATCTCTGACGAAGTTTTCCGGATGCCCGGGCCCTTAAGCCGACCAAAGTCCTCGTTTTCGAACTCTCGTGATCGCTCTTTCGATCGTGATTGCGGACAATCGAGGGTCTTATCGTGGATCGTTGATGAATCCGGAAGAGGGTGAGAGTAACAGAGTATTAAACGAATAGGGA
This sequence comes from Apis cerana, assembly GCF_029169275.1. Classification (NCBI taxonomy): domain Eukaryota; kingdom Metazoa; phylum Arthropoda; class Insecta; order Hymenoptera; family Apidae; genus Apis; species Apis cerana. Next base: position 12,031,296 of record NC_083856.1, read on the forward strand.
AAGCCGAACATCTTATACGGAAGAGTAATTGGATAAATTGGAAAGATTTTGGGGAAAAATGTAAAAAAAAAAAACTGAGAACGAGTGGAAAAGAGAACGAGGAAAATGTGGAGAGAGGATGTCTGACGGAAACAGGGTAGGCGAGGCTACGCAATTTTGAGCAGAGTTTTAAAAATTAAAATCGACTGCAGGGACGCTCGTCGATGTCACCGACGATTTTCCGCCGATCCAACCGGTAAACTCCTCGAATTTCCATCTCTCTCCCTGCTCTTCCTACCACTGTTTACCCTACAGTCGCCGATTCGTTTCCCAAACGTCGTAAATCTTGCAACGAATCCTTTTCTTTCTTCTATTCTGCCTCTCTCTTTCTCTCTCTTGGTCGCCATTTTTCCGTACATACCACGTGACACGTTCTGCAGTCGAAAAAACAGATAAAATTCGCGACATGCTTCTAGGACGGTAAAGATGGTATCGCATTCACGGTACGAAGCGACGACCGCTGTTGCCTGTTCAATTCTACACCATCGTCTACGCTGAAATTTCCCTTCTCTGTTTTATACGCTTATCAAACATGTATTACATATTGAGAAATCGATTTATCGATTGGATTCACGTGTATCTATTTTCATTGTATATCCGGCTTTGTTTCCATAGTCGTCTTCAATCGTTGGAGGTTAAGTTTGATTTAATCGGTAAGTTAGGAACGATGCGGCATCGGTACGACTGATTTGACGCCTGTAAGAAAGCAACAGGTTCGTATTATAGTAGAAGTTGCCAATTGTTACGGCTCTATTTGGATTCAAGTTTGGAACGTTAAGAAACGATTTTCCTTTTATTAAGAAAAGTAAGATTAGTAGGAATTAGTTATACGTTGATATTGGATTAACGTAGAGGATATAAAATTAACGCATTTTTCAAATCTTTCTAATTCTAATTCTTACGATATACACGAATGATTGCAGCGACCGCCACTAGATGTCTCCCTAACTCGTCTCGTGTTTATACAATTATCATTAACGAACAAATACGTTCGATTTGAAATCGTCAAGGACCGCAATTGAAAATTCAAAATGCCGAAGGCGTCGTGGACCGAGAAACTTTCAAAATTGTTTCAACAGCCACGGGTACGTCCGATCTGGACACTTTTCGCGAACAGTGTGACGTGACTGGAAATCGAAGGAACGATTACTTTATGCCGTCGACATTGCGATACGTTCGGAAAGCAGATTACGATAACTCGACTCCTGTCTCTCTCTCGCTCTCGCTCTCTCTTCCTCTAGTTTCCTTAGAATTTCGTGAAACATCGTTCGCGACAAGGATATAACGATACATCTAGGCTAGGTCGAGAAAAGGAGAACGAGACGGAGTGGGCGAAGCATCTGGAAACGCGAGTGACCCGAAAAGACAGCCGTTGAATTCGTAAGCGAGGCGTATTCGAGTATGGGACCGGTCGAGAATCGAAATCGGTCGAGCAACCTCGCCGTTGACTGTTTCTCGCGAATTTTCGATGAGCGAGTCGCTGAGTCAGCGACCGAGTTCATCGAGGCTCGAGAATTTTAATTCGAAGACGAAACGTATTGGAAATTTGTCGAATTTTATTCGTTTTTGTCAATCTGTCATAAATTAATTCTACAATATTTCACAATTTTGGTCGTTCACAATTTAGAGCGTATTCGTGTAACTTTTTTCTTGTTTTTGGAAATATTAAAAAGTGTTATTTAATTTGTTCCTAGATCCTTACGCGTTCGACATTATTTTTTAACGGATTGATGTAACTCGGTATTCTCTATAAAACGGAGGACCGTAAAAATTATTAGGACGTGACAGTTTTCTTGCTTCTATTTAAATAAAATAATTTGATCTTCCAAGTTTCCAAGCCGAAATTTTCACTCGAGTTTTAAATTCAATTTTACCTCGACTAGATTTCAATTAATTCAACTAAAATACTTGACCGTTTGTTTCGAATTCTTCCCTTTCTGGGACACCCGTTACGTCGCGCGGAAGCTTCTCGAATAAATCGAATCTCGTCACGGCGTTTTCTTGAAGCGTGATTCGAATCGTAGGCGGATTCCATGCGGACCAACCATGTTTGATACGTGGAGCAGCCTCTGTCCGGAGGAAAGTTAGCTCCGAATGACGCGTTTCCACGCGATAAATTAAGATCCTTCCTACGCATCTCTCTTTCTCTCTCTCTCTCATTTCCGCCTCGGCTTCATCACGTTGCTTCCTTCACATTTATTTCTCTTCCCCCTCCCCTTATCTCCTTCGATTTCGCATTCCTTTGTCCTCTTCCTCCGTCGTTCAACGTTATTGGCATTAGCGCGTTTTGTTCCATATCTACGCGGTGGCGTACGAGTTTCGAATTTCGCGCGAGCCAAGCGAGATAAATTACAGGATATTTGGGGGGAGATAATCGAAGAAATTAAGTTCGTAATTTCCCTAAATAATAATTCGATTTACGAGTAAATGCTACAATATGATGGATGTTATTTAAATTTGCTTTGGAAAATTTTCTCTATTATATTACAATGCAAAAGTTTTCTATTTCTCGTGGCCGCGATACGATTGACGCAACGATTGACAGTCTCTACACTCTATGCTATTATATTTCTCTAAAGGAAAAGGAGAAAAGATAAAAATTACATTTTCGCGCTCCTTCCTCGACTCCAATCTAATCTTTACGAGCGTCTAAACGAGCCTCGACAAAACGATTTGAAATTGACCACTGGAAAGGTGAAAAGGAGAAAAACCAATTTCTCTCTCTCTCTCTCTCTCTCGCAGACTCGTTTATCCTCGAAAGGGGAGCCGGGAAACGTAAACATCCTCGAAAGAAATTCTCGAAAACTGGAGAAATAGGAAGCCGGAAACGCCTTAAGAGTAGCCGGCCAAGTAACCGCGACAACACACACAACGCCCACCGTCCACCGACCAACTTTCCAACGGAATAAATCCCGAAACTTGCCTCCTCCAAAAAACCAACCAACCAACTATTCCTCCATCGCGAATCTCTCCCTCCTTTTTTCCTTCCTCCCTCTCTCTCTCTCATTCCGTCTCTTTTTTCCTTCCATGCAGATCTCCGTCCCCCCTACTTCATCCCATCTCGCCTTCATTCCACGGCAAATTTCGACCGGGAACGGACGATTTATCGCGTCGTTCGGATCCGGCAAAGTGTCCAGAAAATACCCGGAGTTACGTGGCCCCTTTGTGCACCGAAAGTCCTGTAATCCCTCGGGGAGAGGGGGAGGAAATGGAGTCGAGGCGGGCGGGGGAGGAAGTCCATTAAGGGGCGAGGATCCCAGCGGAAGGAGGATCGGCGTTTCGCCCGATATTCTCGCGTTGTCCGATAGTAGGATTCATCGATGTTCCGTTGCTTTTATGATGGAATCGCCAACTTCGCGATATATAATTCGAGGCATCTACCGGTTTCATCGCGATATCGTTTCGAAGCATTCTCACTTCCTGGAATTATTTTTTGAACAAGAGCCTGGCTATGAAACTCGAAAAATTTAAAAAGAGTATTATTCAATTCCGAGGAACGTGTTTCGTTTTGAGGATAATAATGGTACGATATTGTGAGTATATATATATATTTAGGTATGCAAATAAGTTCTTTCCTCTTTTTTTTTCCAAAATCATTTTATTACCAATCGTTTCAGTCGGACAGATAGCTTGTCTCGTGACTCGCGATTCCTCCAACTCACAGTCGTCTTCCGAATTAAAATTTCCAGGTTTGAATCTTTGTTACCACTTTTCACATAAGATAGGGTTCTCTCCGTGGCGCGCACAAACGATTTCAGTAGCTTTGATCTCCTAAGCTGGAACGCGAAAAGTAAGCAGCGACGCGAGCGACGTTTCTCGCACGCCATATTGCTCGAAATTGTCGCGTACGACTGGAAACTATTAGAGCGCTCGTCGCGGCTCTTCTTAGAAACAAAAGAACGTTCTTTCAGATGGCGCCACGAACGGAAGTAACTCGAAAGTTATGAAGTTACGAAGATATATTAGAAAAAAGGAACCTAATATATATAAGCGACGTTGACAACGCCAATCAAAAATTGCCATTACAGAGAGAATAAACGAAAATTTCAAGATATAAGTGGCGATGTGCGTACACTTGAGAACGAGCGTGTAAATATTTTTATCGCGATCTACATTTCCTCCTTTATCTTCGCATCGTTATTATTTACCTTTCAACGTAATCGATCGAATTCACACTTCACACCGACCGTTTTCCAACAAGCGCAATCGTGCACGTTTCCACTTACTCGTTCCTCGCTTTCACGCCGTTCTCGAAGAGCCACGGTGGCCAAGAGGTGGTACCTTCCCACCGTAATTTTCCAGTGGAATCCGCTCTTTTTCGCGAGGAGAGAAGTTGGAGGCGCGGCGTTGAAATTATCGGGCGCGAATTGAATCGGGCGTCGGTTTAATCTCCCCCGTTTCCGGTACCCGACTTCCTCCTCTCTTCGTCGAACGCTTTAAAAGAGAGAGAGAGAATAGAGGAGAACGATATTATGCTCGGCTATCGTCCAAGATCGCGGTCGCGATTCTAATCTCTTCGCGCTTTCCGCCAATTTTCGTCCCGCGGATGATACGCCGGATCTTTTGCTTCCGTTTTATCGAGATAGCTCGAGAGGTAAATATGATTGGACGAGTTATTCCATCGAGAATCGAGGTTGCGACGAAATTAAAAAATCGCGATAAGAACGAAACGAATAATTATCTTTCGTATATTGAATTATAAATATCGATAATATTTTGATTCGTTGCACGACTTGTTTATTAACGTTATTATCGTTACGATTATTTTAATTTCTCCTAATATATTATACATATTCACAATCTTTGATTGTATTAATAATACTCGTGCGTGGATATCGATAATCTAATCTGATCTAACACTTTAACGATTATTATATTTAATATTCACGCGTGGATAAATATCGATAATTTGTTGATTTATTATACGCTTGTTCCATATTTTGTACGCGTTTTATTAACGTTATTATCGTTACAATTATTTTAATTTCCCCTAATATATTATACATATCTTTGATTGTATTAATAATATTCGCGCGTGGATATCGATAATCTAACTACCTGATCTAACGCTTTAACCATTATTAATCTTTCGATTTATTACAAATTTATTACGTTTTGCCTTCGAAACTCGCTACGCCTTTTTTTATCAATATTAATAATTTTCAACTCGAGCAAATTTCTCGATCGATATCTTTCAAATTTCACTTACGTTATCCTTTGTTCCATCCGTGGAGGGGGAAAAAGAGTAAGTAGAATAAAAAGAAGGATGGAGGGGGAGGTTCATTTACCCGCTCGATCGAGTAGGACGAATTTTTTTTTTTTTTCCATCCAAGCTGCCTCGTAATTGTACGTAATACAATTATCGATGAATTTCAAGCTTTGATAAAGTCAGACGCCGATGACTTTCCCCCCCTCCCTATCTCGATAATCGAATCATTCTCGACAAGAGACACTCGTTTGTTTTTGTTTTCTCTTTCTTTCTTTCTTTCTTCCTTCCTTCTTTTCATCCTCGATTTTTCCACTCTCTCGATCCCCCTTAATTCGATTGACGACGCGCGATATTTTCGAAACACGACACGGCAACGGAAAATTTCCGAATTTCTCGAATGGAGATGCGATCGATCGATCGAATCGATGTGTAAAACGATATATTCGAAACCGGAGAAGAATTAATAACGGAATAAAATCGAGTTTCATGAGCCAAGAATTCGATAGCCAACTTGTAATTTCGCGTAGATTCGTCAACCGTGTTCGAGTTTGCCGAAATGCTTCTGTTTCCCTCCCAGAGGGCGAATGATTTTCAGAAAGGATTTGAGATATTTAAGAAAAATTGGGCGAAACGATTAATATAAGATTATTAATTATCGATCGTGATTCTGAGTTACTAAATAATCGTTGATCGAATAAAAGAAAGTTAATCGCGAAATGATTTTCGATTATAATTTGAATATATACTTTTAATTGTAACTGTAAACATTTTTTTTAGAAATATATATATATATATTTTTATATAATTTTATTTAGAAAATCGAGTTACTTGTTTATTTTTAACGTGATTTGTTTTTAATTTTAACTCTCGTTTCAAGCATTTTGGTACGTTTATTATCGCGTACATAAATAAATAATCTGTCAACAAGATAGCAGTAAATAAAAAAAGTTCTGAAATATTTAAATTTGTAAAAATGATTTAAAAATTAATAATTACACAAGGCAATACCTGATTATTGATTTATTTCAACGATGATTATGATTAAATAATCGACTGATTCGATCATGCACGTATCGAAATAATCAAAGCAATTTTTCAAAAGAATATTTAAAAATATTTATATATAAAATCGTTGATGTTTGTAAATTTCGATTGTTCCGAGGCTATCGAATTGACTTTACGATTCTCACCTCCCTCGTGATATTCCACGCCTCAAAACCCCCTTAAATTTATCCGTCCAAAGTTTCCAAAGTTTCTTGGAAATTCGGTGTTTTCAACTCTTCTCGCTAAATAGATTTCGTTTCGAAAGGAAAAATCAGGATAATCAGGGTCCCTTTCACACGCAATTTCCCCGTTAAATTACTCCCCTCCCCTCCCCCAAATAATTCCTTCCAAACCGACCGAGCACTTCCCACGCTTCTTTATCGCCGATTTTTCGAAAGGAAAATCCCCTCCCTCCTCCCATAAATGGTCTCACCTCGCGACATTCCTCCGCCTCTCCCATATCCCTCGAAACTTTCTTATTCCCAAAGTTTCCGCGTCCATCCTTCTTTTCCTTTCTTCTCGACCCATCTTCCCCTTTCACTCTTTCACGCGGAGTCCACTCGTGATACCACGTGACTACTCCACGAATACACAGGAAGGGTGGGGAGGATCGTATGTTTGCCGACTTTTCGAGTCGCGAATATCCAGATAGAGAAGTTCCGCAGAGAAACTCATTTTCCGCATCGACGGCCGGCAAAATTGTCGCGATTTGCTTGCTGGAAAACGGCCCGTAAAAATCTATAGCCGGGCTATTTCCACTCTACGTACGTAAGTACGGTAGGTACGGTAGGTGGGCACGTGGACGCGTGTTGCTTCGATTCGAGAAACGTTTTGGAGACGTGTGCGCGCCCTCTTCCTTTTTAATCGTGAATTATGAACGAATTCTGACTTGTTATAGTATTCCACTCTTCTTTTTCTTTTATCGATTGAACGCGTTGTCATTCGTAATCGGTATCTCCTTCTTTCGTTCCGTATTTTTCGTGGCACACGCGTTATAAATCGACGATTAATAATCGCCGTTGAAAATCGTTCAATTGCAATCTTTCTCTTTTATCTCTTTATGCGTTCCTCGGGATACTCTTCTTCCCCTCCATCGTTATTTATTTTAATATCAATTCTCTTTTAATCCTTCGAAGAGATGATACGAGCGAGAATATATTCGTATATATATTACAGTTTTTTCGCGCAAACTTTTATCAACAGGATCGAACGAGTATATATCCCACTAGAGTAGAAATAAGAAAATAAAAATATATAAAAAAGTTGTACGATGAAAAGTATGAAATGATTTTTGTCCGTCGGGGGAACGGTGAAATGTCAATTGGTTTGCAAGAAATAATAGAAAGGATTGATAAACTTTATTTTTATATTAATTTTGATTAAAGAAGTAAATTTTGATTTATAATTTATAAAAGGAAAAAATAAATTACCTTAATAATGGCGTATTGATAAAGATGTTGAAATGTGTTAATAATATTAACAAATTAAAATAAACCCCTCGAAAAAGGGTGTCTTCTTCGTCCCCCATGGGAAACTTACGAAACGCCGAATCGGCACATTTCACACGGCCAATTTATTACGAGGAGGGGAAGAAGCCTTGCTTCCCGTTTTATCAATTGTTCTCTACAGATTTTCCATCTTTCCCTTCCGACTGATCTCCGTTTGATGAGTTCTCGTCGTGAATGGAATCGATATGCAAAACCTGGATATTCATTTTATCCACGCGCAACGTCGCAGAAATTTGCATGGATTGATTATCACACGCGGGGCAGAGCGAGCATCGCGCGATCATTCCGATGCAATTTTCGAAATCCAGTATAAATCTTTTCGAGCGACGCCACCGCTCCCCCAATATTCATCTGATTTTTCTTTCCTTCTTTCCTTCCTAATCTTTCGTGATGGCGCGAAATTAAATCGAATCCTCGCCAAAAAAGAAAAAAAGGCATACTGTTGCCACGCCGTACAACATTAAATCGATGCCGAATCTATTCAAAATACTGTTCACGTAGAGAGAATATATAGATCGAAACTGAACGACTTTGAATATTGAAATTAAAATATACATAGTCTCTGAACCGAGCCTATTGCTCGAAGGACCACTTATTGCCTACTATACGACTGTATAATCATTTAAGAGTTTTGAATAAACGAACGCTCTAGTTTACTTTAACTGTTTGTAACTGTACTCTGGACACTACATCGTTGCCGAATTCTATCCGATCCGTGTTCTATTCTAAATAAACTGAAGACTGTCGTCTTGGCCTTGGTCTTTCCTCCAATCGTTACTTTTCGTGAAAATGCGAGCAAAGTGGGGGATTAGAGGGACCAATAGCGCGTTTGGATATTTCGAAGGATGGGCCCTCGCGGGATCGCAGCGTGTGGGGGTTAAGACGCTCGCTTCCAAAGTGATCCGTCGCAAGGCGCTACGCGCGCAACTGTGACTGGTGAAATGACCGTTGATAATATCTCAATTTAAATCGAGGATCTGGAAAACGTTGGGCATTAACCCGTTGGAAGCTTATTAAAATGCTTGAATAACATTTATTCATAGGTATTATAGTCGATCCACTTTTCGTATAATCTCGTAATTATTTCTAATTATTATTACGTTTTGACTTTAACTATTTATGGGAGCTATACCTATTCATTAAATTATTGTTAGGCTATCGAAGGTACGAATTGTTGAAAATAAAAGCTAGGCTGTCCGATCGCTTTACAAATCTTGGATCTGTTCTTAATAATTAATCGATTTATTTTATTTTATTTTATTGTAATGTCAAAACTTGATATATCTCTACTATCGATACGTCACAGTAGCTTCGAACGATTCTCTATTTTTATTCAATTTAACAAAAAAAGGGAAAAACGTAACATCGTTAGCGCAATTAGAATCGAAGAAAGAAAAAGCGAAAACTACGTTTCTATTTTTTGCAGAAAAATGGAACAAAAGCGAGCCGGTTTACTGGAATTTAAGTGAGGACACACGGCCTCGTCCATCCGCTTTGATCCGATTTGTTTCGCTCCCCTCTCCTTCTCCCCCTCCTCCCCTCCAACGTTAACTACGCGTAGCTCGCAGCAGGACAGAGCACACTGGAATTCTATTAGTTGGGAATACTTTTCGACCCGAGTCTTTCCAATCGTCAAACGAAATCCGTTCCCCCCTTTGCTCCTAAATAATGCTAGAAATTCCACTCGCAGTACAGTGTTTCCAAACTTAGGGCGCTCGTGACGGGGGCGTGATAAAGGAAGGGGAAGGGTTTGTCGACAAATCGTCACTGGCGGAACGCGATTACCTCCGCCATTAGGGGATTTTACGCCTCTATCGTATATCTCATAATCGCTTAATCCGATCTTAACCACGGACGTCCGTATTTACTACCACCACTACTACTACTAAATTACGAGTGGCAAACTCGACTCGGAGTCAAACGGTCGCAATTAAGGATCTGAAACGATCCATTCGACCAGCGCGCGTGAATCGAAACCTCGTCTCGACTTGATTCCGATGTTTACGTGGAATCTTATACACCGCGGACACCTGTTAATCGCTCTTACGCGCCGCTCTATTCATAGTGCGAAGGAAGTTTTTTTTCTCGTTTCGAACGAAATTTTCATCTTCCATTAATCTCTGCATTTGAATCGGTGTTTTGAAAAATTATAAATCCACGAAAATTATTACATTATCGATGATGCTCGTGGGCTCTCGAAATTTTTATCGCAAGATTCTAAGAAAATTCTTCTCGGATTAATTCCCGCAAGCGTTAAAATCACCTTCGAAACCGCGCCACGTCCACGACGATTATTACACCACATCGGTGAATACCGCGATGCATGGACGAGAGAGAGAAGTCGATACGATTCGCGTCCATAACAGGTCTGACGTGACGGGAGAAATCGATCGACCAGGCTGAACCACACGGATGGAGAGAGATACGCGGGTTCTTGGTCCGCGGACCAGAAATTCCCCGGAAATGACTGTTCCTCGTGCACTGTTCCGCCAGTCAGCCGCGAGATTTATCGCGAATTTTCGTGCCTCGATCACCGAAACGACGGCAGCGAACCGGTGCCCATGCATCCCTCCATGCACTTCCGTGCGTCACCGCGACTCGATCGAGTCATGGAGCTCGATAAAGTGGAAAGCTCGCCTCCGAATAATTCATACATTTCTTATCCAGAGAAAAACTTCTTTCCAACTTTCCTCGTTCTCCAAAAAAAAAAACCTTCTTATTTCTCCCTTTTCTTTTATCCCCATTCTTCTGTCTGTTTCTTTGTTTTCTCAAGAAACGGTTCCTTCTTCTCTTCTTTCCTTTCTCGCGTTTGTTTCTTATACGCGATCATTCGCTTGGAAAATTGTATTATTATTTCGGCGAAAGAAAAGGTTGTTGTTCTCTGCAGAGAAGTCTCTCGCGGGAGAGAAATAATTTTTCACGCGATTTAACCCTTTTTTTAACTCAATAAAATATCGTGTGAAGTATTTGAAAGGAAGGAAAGGAAAAACATTTTAAATTATTTTACAAGCTTGTATAATTCGAGGTCTTCTTTCTCAATATTCGATAATCGGCCTTTTTTCCAATTTCCTTTTTTTTAAACGCCGCTTTTATAAATTTCTCCCGTGTCGTGGATATACGAGACTTTATTGTTAAGAGTTTATCCTTCTTGAACCTTCTTATCGCGCGAGGAACAAGGAAAAAGGTGGAGAAAAGCGTGGTGGGTTTCGAACGTATCGGATTAACGAGATCGCAACAAACTTTCCAACCAGGCCTCAACTTCGCCGATGCGTGGAGGGGATAAAAGAGTGGGGAGTCGTCGTAGCCCAAGGAGGGGGAAGGATATCGTCGAGATGAATTCTGCGGCGCAGTTTACGACACATTTCGAGTGTCCCGCTCGACTTTATTATTTATTAGCGAGGGGGAGCGCTCTCTCTCTCTTTTTTCTTCTCTCTCCTAACCTAACCAACGCACTGCGTTTCGCCCTCTCTGTCGCCTTTTATCCAACCTCGCGCATTGTGCGTGTCCCATTGTTGCGCAGCGAGTCCACAAGGGTGGAATTCCTCATCCACCCACCCCTTTTCCCTCTCTTTTTCTCTCGGCACGTCTTTCTTTCAGCTTGTTACGACTTCTCTCTTTTCTTTTTTTCGCTCTTTCTCCGAGGTCATTCTTTGTGCAACAACTTCCCGGTTGTCTTAGCCTGTGTCCTTTGTACCTTTCTCTTCCCCTCCCCCCTACGTGGAATTATTCCGTCGTTTCGAGAATTTTTATCGCGCGTATATTCTTCCTCCTCCTCGAAAGAAAATTCCCTTTATGCAATTTTTCAAGCTTCCTTCAATTTTTATCCCCGAGTCGAGTCGCGCCAATCACGTTTCGCTAATTACTCGCGTCTCTCTTTCTCTCTCTCTCTGTAGTTCGGTCGCATCCTGCTCCTCGCTTCTCATTTTTTTCCGCCCATAAAAGTCCGTTGTTTGCATTTTTTCCATCTCTCCTCGCATCTTCCTCCATCGCTATTCATATATTACTTTATAACCTGGCCACACTACTACTGTTTTCCCTCCCCCTTCCCGCCGTTTTGCTTATTTTCATCCATTTTTCAACCAGCAGGCGTTTCTTCCTCGTTCTCCCTTTTTCTCTGCTGTTTTCTTTTTTTTTTTTTTTGTTTCTTTCTCTCTACTCTCGCCACTCCTTTTGTCTCTCTCTTTTCTTTTTTTACATTCCCTCGCAGTTTGATTCCCTCTTTCTCTTTTTTTCCTTTTTGCACCCCGCATTTCGCAGCCTGTTCATTGTTTCGCATCCTCCTTCCTCCCTTTACAGTTTATTCCACGTCTGACTTTGATACTTTAGACGTTTCATATTCCCGCTGTCGTTCTTTATCTTCCCTCTTCTTTACTTGCCTTCCTATATATATGTGTGTGTATATAAATATATATATATATATTTATCCCGTAATAAATAAATTTTCATCACTTCCATTCTCTCGAAATTACCACCGAATTACGAACCTCTCTCCTCTTTCTATTTTTCTATTTTCGTTTCCACCATATTATTTCTGTCTCCTTATATTTTATTTTATTTTTCGTATTATTTATATACGAAAATATAATAAATATAAATAAAATTATTTATATTTAATTTATTTATTTAATATTTAATATTTATTTATATTTAAATATATATATAAATATAATATTATTTATATTTATTTATATATCGGTTTTATTATTTTTATCAACGTTTTTCTAATTGCGAGAAAGCTACGAAATTTCGATAATTTTTCGATCTAATTCTATATCAGATATATCTATCCTCCTCCCTTTCCACTCAACCCCCTCCCGCCCTCCACTTAATTTTTTATATTTTCCCGTGTCACCGTTTCGCTTCTTTCATCCGCCTCCCCTGGAAACAAGCCCCTGTCCCCTTGGAGAACGCGTGTCACCGTCGAAAAAGGAGGACGTGAAGGGAAGGGGGTGGCTCGTTAGAGGCGAAGCCACCCTCCACGCGCGAGGACACGCACCGGCGCCTGTTGAAAATTGAATCTTTTGTTTCTTCCACGCGCCGGGACGAGGAAGAATTGCATTGTGCCAAGGGTTTGTGCCGCCCTTCTTTAACTTTTTATTATTGTTATTATTGTTGAGATTACGTCATACCATGCTTTGCATAGTAGAGGAGATCGAAATCTGTAGTAGCGGATGGGTTTGTTTTCCATCGGCACTGGGATATTTGACGAGCGGATAAAAATGTAGTAGCCCAAGTACGATTCGATGTTTATTATAGGACGCAATTGAAATGTTCAATTAATGTATGTAGAAAGAAGAAATGTGTATATTAAAAACAGTGTTCAGCGCATAGAGGAGACCTTGCCATTGAAATTCCTTTTTGTTTTATCCCGATATCTCGATCCGTTGCCCTGATATAAGCAATCAAAGTGTTGGTAATTCAACACAAATCGTGAATGGGCGCGCGACCTGGTGACCTGGATATTTTTCTTGCGTACTATGCGCTCTTCCAGGGAGCAACGTCTAGAGCACTTGTCTGGAGTTTGGGGTAAAGCAGCGAGGCGAAGTAGGGAGCGAGACGTTTGATTAGATTCAAAGCAAACGATTGAAAATTACTTTCTCTTTACACGATGATATTTCAGGAACCCGAAGTCGTATCGCGATAAATCGAAAAACGTTTTGAAGAGCCCAATTCCACGCTTCTAACGATCCTTCACTCGTCAACCGGAAGTTAGTATTTTCGAACTTACAGCGATTCAAAGTTTTTTAATTTTAATACGTTCGATTAGGTTTAAGCAGACGATTGAAAATTATTCGATTAGGTTTAAGCAGACGATTGAAAATTACTTTCTCTTTACACGATGATATTTCAGGAACCGGAAGTCGTATCGCGATAAATGAAAAATGTTTTGAAGAGTCTAGTTCCACGCTTCTAACGATCCTTCATTCGTCAACCGGAAGTTAGTATCTTCGAAGTTACAGGGATTCAAAGTTTTTTAATTTTAATACGTTCGATTAGGTTTAAGCAGACGATTGAAAATTACTTTCTCTTTACACGATGATATTTCAGGAACCGGAAGTCGTATCGCGATAAATGAAAGATCGTTTTGAAGAACAAAGTTCCACACTTCTAACGATCCTTCATTCGTCAACCGGAAGTTAGTATCTTCGAAGTTACAGGGATTCAAAGTTTTTTTAATTTTAATACGTTCGATTAGGTTTAAACGGGCGATTGAAAATTACTTTCTCTTTACACGATGATATTTCAGGAACCGGAAGTCGTATCGCGATAAATGAAAGATCGTTTTGAAGAACAAAGTTCCACGCTTCTAACGATCCTTCATTCGTCAACCGGAAGTTAGTATCTTCGAAGTTACAGCGATTCAAAGTTTTTTTAATTTTAATACGTTCGATTAGGGTTTAAGCAGACGATTGAAAATTACTTTCTCTTTACACGATGATATTTCAGGAACCGGAAGTCGTATCACGATAAATGAAAGATCGTTTTGAAGAACGAAGTTCCACGCTTCTAACGATCCTTCACTCGTCAACCGGAAGTCAATATCTTCGAAGTTACAGCGGTTCGAAGTTTCTCAAATTTTAATACGTTTGTAATTATCGCGAAACATATACATTTCTATAGAAAATTCGCAGTTCTAGTTATTACTCGTGGAACAACAAGCCACTTTCCTTCTTCGTCTTCTTCCTCTCTCCATTTCGAATCAATTTTGTTGACGACGATATTCACGGATATACGTACTTTCATCCCCCACATCTATGCGACTATTCAACGAATTTGTTAGTTGCCTCATAAACGTAAATGTTCCCGGAGATACAATCTCGGTTGTTTTATTCACGACGGTCAAACGAGCTCAAATTTTAATTACGCCAACAACTATCTCGCGCCTCATCCCGCGGGTATGCAAAAAGGACCGTGCAGAGGCAAATGAGGAAATCTCGAAGGAATGCTTGTCAACAGAGAAATTTGTTTATCATTCCATTTCGATGAAATTGAGAATATTCGACCTACGGCGAGGAAAAATTCAAAGATGGCTCGGTTAAAATACATCGCATATGCGAGTTTAGAAGAAGTTTTCTCATCCCTGTGAATCTCGATCGATCTCGAGAAAATTCATTGCGCTTTATCTTCTTTTTTTTTTTTTTCCTTTATTTTTTTCGATACTACATCGATCAATGTAGTCAAGGATGTTGTTTCGCGAAGGAAACACGGGCGAGTCATCGTCCATCTCGACGAATAAATGGAATTGGACAGTTTGGCGAACTCTGTTTCGGCCGATGGGTGTTCGTTCTTGGCGAAAACTCTGGAAAACGGAAGTTAAATTGCCCCCGGAGGGAATCTCGATGGTCGTTTCGAAAGAGAGACTACAAATAGTTGTAAACAGTTGTCCGAGATTTTTTTTTCGTTTTTTCCCCTTTCCATCGAACGAAACGATTTCCCCTCCTCCTACTCTCGTCGATCTTCTCTCGTCCCGTTCGATTCGAAAAAGATTAAAAAAAAACAAACGTCGATATTTTTCAACAACGATCTAAATTTCCCCCTCTCCTTGTAATAAAATTATTCCTCGAATTATCCCTCCAAATTTCGCAGTGGAGACTTGCTACGATATCGAGAGTTAATACTTCCGATGATACGTAAAAGTGTCCTAAAATTCACACAAGATTTAAATTTTGCGTTATATTTCAGGATTAAAAATGAAGAGAAACGCGTTTCGATTTAAAAATAATATTTTAAAAATAATAGGGATTTTTCATCAATAAAATCATCTTCCACATGTCGCTGCTTGAATCGTTCTTCTTCGAAAATATGGCTGGTCAGACAACAACGATTAACGATATTCGCTATCGCGATGTGATAATCCACTTTTTTCAGTCTAAATCGCAAGATGTGATTATGGACGACGCGTGGTTTCAGTGCCAATAGCTGCAGGAATCGTTTCCTGATCGTGTAATTTCGGTGATCAGAATTGGCCGGCCAGATCGTTCGATTTAACGCCGTTGGACTTTTTTCTTTGGGTTCTTTTTCAAAGTCTAAGGTTTATGCCGACAAGCGTACGCCTCGAAGGAGGAAATTGAGTCACATTTATTCGTGGATGCCATTTACCCAATATTCTTTATGAATCAATAAAAAATTTACAATTTTTAATCGTAAACCTGTGTTTTCCATCAAAATTACTTCTTACGTGAGTTTTGGAACACCTTTTATATACCCGTCTCTCGACAATTTAACGAGAATATCCGAGGAACGATGTTTCGAGGCGTGGAACGTAGGCGAATTGCAGAAAATATGCGAGTTATTCGCGAATGGATTGCGTATTAGGAAAAGTTTGTCGTCTAGGTGTTAGAAATTCTGTTTGTTCACGAAATTCTCCTGCTCTCTTCTTTGTTTGTTTCCCGCAACAACAATTTCAAGGATACTTTCGAAATCGCGATAATGATTTGTTGACATTTCGAAGGGTATAGATAAGTCGGAGCGATGAGCGTGCACGGCACGACAGAAATTTCTAGACTACGCGAACGGTTAATAAATAACGGCGGATCTGTAGATAGGTATCCGTGGTCGGATAAAAGTGGCAACGTTGGATAGAAGCTCCGGGCTAATGGGCATAATAACCTATAGGATCCATAGTTCGGTAAAACCACAGCTGTGTGGCAGTGTCGGGTAATGGACGTGGTAATCTGCACGGTTCACCAGGGCCACAGTTACACGGATTGTTGCGAGTCCGCCAATATATATATATATATATATAGATATAGATATATAGATTTAGCAATAGAATTGCAGAAGAAACGCTGGATATACGAGCGTAACGTTTGACGCATCTGAGAATCGGTATTCGAATCGTTACGTGGATCGTCCCAAAAGTGAAAATCTCCATTTTAAATGTTCGCCATCGCTGTCTCGATATTCGAATTTCTACGTTTATTTGTGTGTCATTGTAATATATAATCAAATTTGATTATCGTTTGCCAGGTTAATTCGTTTGTCGATTAATTTGTCGACTTTCTGGCTGTTACTATTATTATTGGGAGAAAAAGGTAGGAGTTATCGTTATTGTTAAATAATATACACTTCGTATTCGATACGATATGTTGACTTTCAGTAGTCGATACATGTATTCACCGGATAATCGAGCGATTTTAGAATATTATAGTATTTGTAAATCAATTGGATCGCGGTATTGATAGATCCAAGTTTAATAGGAATTTTAGGTAAATAGATTCGATATGGATATTATATGAGGCGGTCGCTCCGTAGACACAGAGGAATTTGGTATTCGGCATCCGTGGAGTGTAATAATCCACCGATTCAACGGTTAAATAGGAATTTTCGCGGATAGAAATCGATAAACATAATCAGCTGCGTATTAAACATAATAATCTAAATACTGATCTACGCGAGCGCGTGGAATCTGTGAATCTAGCGGTTTAATAGGGGGGAGGAGGTGGAAGGGGAACGCGATTACACGCCGCTTTTTCTTCACCGCGTGAACAATCCCGCCACAATGCCACATTGGCGTTCGAATAATAGGAGTTAATTGGGCCGAAGATTACTTTTTTTTTCGATTTTGAGCTTATACATATCTTTTATTATAATTTATTATTTCACTAAAAATGCATATAACATAAAGGTTTAATTAAAAATTAACTAATTATATGTAATTGTATGAAAAATACATAAATATAAAAATATATAAGTTAAACGACAATGGTTTGAATAACGAAAGATAATTGGATTAAAGATTATATTTTTCTTCGATTTTGAATTTATTAAAAAAAATTAACCAACTGTATTTAATTAGTTATAAAATAAAAAAGAAAATACATAGTAAACAGATATATAAAAAATATACAGACACAGAAAAAAAAATATAATATAATTTGAAATACAATAGAAAAGAAATCAATAAATATTTAGGTAGAAACGAAAGGAACGAAATTAATTTACAAAAAAAAAAACTTATAATTTTTAACGATTCAAATCAAAAATAAAATATTTCTCAATTATTGAAACGCGACCGATCAATTATCGATTAGTTCTCTTTTCGTTATAAATAATAAACATTTAAAAAAAGATGTATAATTACCAAATTGTTTCGTTCCATCGAAACAATTATTTTTCACGCGTTTAAAACCGAATTTTCTCCAGTCAATATCCATTATTCCCGATTTCGATTTTAGTCGAACGAATATTTTTTTAACCAATAAAATACGAAGAACGAGAAATTCACTCGATTCAATCGTCATCACGCGATGGAAAAAAAAATCAACCGATTCGACATCTCGAAAATTCGAGAACACAAAAGCGGCGCCGTCGAATTTCCGCGGTGGATATTATTAACCGATCCGAGCGGAGAGGTAGGTGTTGTAACAAAAAAAAAAAAGAAAAAAAAGAAACAAATATATATATATCAATTTTCAATTGACCGATCGTATAATTTTTCAAAAGTCTTCGTTCTCGATCGAGAGTCACTTTTATCCGCGCTCTCCTCCTCGCTCCATTCCTTCAAATAACGCTTTTATCCGCCGATCGATTCGCCTGGCCGGCGCGGGATACGCGTTTAACGAGCGGTTAACGAGCGATTCAAAGGGGCGGGGAAATTTTTGAAACGGTCAGTGGGCCATTGGGGAGGGAGTCCATTCGATGATTCGAAACTTGGATCCTCGTCACCTCGTCAAGTGGAACTTTTCACCAGGCAAGGCAAAAAAATTCGATTTTCGGTTTTTGGAAATTAAAAACGTCCAAAGATTTTAAATTATAGTGATTTTAAATTACTTTAAAGAGGCCACGATCATCGAACGAAAGTTCGAAACGTCGAATTTTTCAAGGATCGTCTCGATATGATATTTCTTGGAGAGATAAATTGATAAACGATATCATTGATTCCCGGAAAAAAGAGTTACGTTTTCAAAATAATAATAATAATAATAATAATATTAATTCTAACGTAAATTCTTAAGCAAAGCGGAAAAGGAGACACGATCTCGTTGCAATATAAAGTTAAATATAAATTTGCAAAATTTCTACCATTTTCTCGACTTTCGAAACTCCTTTCTCCCTTTCCTCGGGTCGAGTCTTAAATACCACGTTTCTTAATGCCCGCCACTTAGGTCGCTCGAAATTACGAGCGAGGCGAATCTCTGGCTCGACGGGAAACGACGAAATCTCGGGTCAAACGTAATTTCGCCAAAAGTTATTACGAATGTAGCAGACGAAGCAAGCCGGCTCGAGAAAGCGCGAGGGAGACGGAGAGATCGAAATTCGCGGCCACCATCAACACGGACAAGGAGGAGGAGGAGGAAGAGAAGAGGGAGGAGGGAGACGAAGCTCATTTTTGTCAATTATTATTCAGCCGCGCAAGTAATTGGTCCGTGGTCTTAAACGAAATTTATCCTCTCTCCACGATCTCGGTCGATTTTCGTAATTTTCCAAGGGTCGTCGAATATCGTTCCAAACAGCCGGGTTTCAAGTTCGAGCGTTAGAAAGAAAAGGATTAGGATTCGAAAGAGGAATTGATTGGGAACGGGGATCGTTGATCGTTTCTCGATGATTCAATTTATTTTAATTTTATTATGTGTGCAAATAATGAAACCATCTAAAATTCTTTTTAGATTTGGAAAAAAAAGAATTTATTCGTACTAATAAGTTCATAATTTCAATCGTCAACTTTCAAGTAACAATAAATATTTCCTTTCTTTCCCCTCGTCTTTATAACTCATTACAATCACGATGAAAATTACGAGAAATTTACTCGTCGATAAACGAGTTGGATAAATATAGCCGGCGAATTTCTGTGGGAAGGGAGAGGAGAAGAAGTTCGAAATTTCTTCTCTTAGATTTTAACGTCCGTCCCGTAACGAAGCGCTAATTGCAATTAATCATCGGCTCCCTGCGATTAAACTTTGCTGGAAGAGTCCAATCTCCAGCATCTCACTCGTTACCCTCCTCTCGGTAAATTCTCGTTGATGCGAAAATACCGATTAATAAATCGATCGTACGAAAGCTCGATAACTCGATAATTTGATTTAAAAAAAGAAAAAAGAAAAATCGAATACGAAAACGAATATCCCTCTCTCTCTGTCGACGAGCAATCGTGGACGAAACTCGAGCGCCTCGCGATTCTAACCTAAAAATCGAAACGAAACGAAAGCGCGAGCGAGCGAGAGAAATTTATGTCGAGCAATTAGGCGCGCCGCTTTCGCTCGTTTCCGAGACGCGAGTCGAAGGTCACGTGTCCCCGGGGACAATTTCAAGGGTCGGCGTGGTACGTGTTGCACGTACGCCACGTTCTCCCGGATAACCTTTCGAATAACCTTTCAACCCTCCTGCAAGGCAAGAAGGAACATTCTCTCTCGCTCTCCATCGCATTGGTCCAAATGTGGATCAGCCTTAACTCGACTTCTATTCGAAATTCTCCCCGATTCTGAACGATTGATTAATTTTTTTCGACCTTGTTCAGATTTGTCGTATTAGATAGATTTTATTACATAAGTCAGGTACAAGATTGTTTCAGTCGAATAGATACCGTTTGTCTTCCAATTCTTCTCGCGTCTAGATCGGATTTTCGTCGAAAGGTTCCTTCAACTCACCGTCGTCGAACTTTCTCGATACACCCGTCGTCTACCGAATTAAAATTTCCAGGTTTGCTACCACTTTTCGCACATTCCGTAAGATACAACGTTCTCTTTCAGTGCCGTGTACAAACTATTTCAGTAGCTTCGATCTCCTAAGCTGGAAAAAGTAAACAGTGACGCGAACGATATTTTTCGCGAACCGTATCGCTCGAAATTGTCGCGTAGGACTGGAAACTCTTGGAGCGCTCGTCGCGGCTCTTTTTAGAAACAAAAGAACGCTCTTTGAGATGGCGCCACGAATGGAAAGTAATTCGAACTCGGCTAGAAATTACGATTGAAAAAGAAGATACGATAGAAAAAAAAGGGGAAAGAATTTATTTGTACATCTAATATATATTATGGAACGAATGTAAATTTTTGTATCCCACAAAAATGGCCAATTTTACGAGGAGAGGAATTAATGATTCTCGAATCACTCGCGAGAATGTTCAACAATCGCTTTTTTTCTCTCGCAGAGATAATTGTCCATTTATGAAATGGCGAATGATAAAATTTTTCGGTTGGAAAAAGATGATTTCGAATCGATATCGGTTTAATCGCAATTGAACGGGAATGGATGTAAAGTGAGGATGTAAAGTGAGATGTAAACGTATATCCGCTTCCACGTTCGCTCTTTCCACCTCGCGTGGAGAGATACGGAAGACATTGATTCGACGTAACACTCGCCACGACACCATAACGTTATACCTCCCGCCACGAGTTTTATTTCGGATGGAAACGTTTTCTCCATCCTTCCGAGCACACCGTGTGCTCCACACGTATCTCTCCACTTTCCGACGTGCTACTCTCACACCCTCCGTGTTACTCTTTCTCTCAAACTCCTCCGTCCGACACTCCCCAGAAACTCGAAAACTTCTCTCGATTCTCTCGCTGTCTGTATCCTCCTCGCCATCATCCCCTCTTCGAAACTCTTCGGTTTCGACCACCAACGATGTGTCAAATTTTTAGATTCGATGTTGATGGAGGGGATTGAATATTTTCGCCGTTGTCACGATAAGCATTGCAAGCCATTGCAACTAACTCGATTTATTAAAAGTGAACGAAAAATTTAGAATATTATTCTTGTACGAGTTTAAGCTTGGTTATATTAAGTTAGTTTTCGAGGAATTTAGGCGTGGAAATGAGAATTTTGAAAAAGATCGAAAAGTAAAATGAAAGAATTGAAAAAGATGGATGAAAAGTGCTATAATTCATTGTTCTGAAATCGATTAAGATACAGAAGCTGCGATCGTGGTGTTCGAAGAATTTCTTCGAGTTTCAGAAAATTTTGATCAGAATAAAGATCGCAGTTTCGAAAATTATTTTCCTTCCCGATCACAAACAGAAATGATAATTTCACCCAGCACATGGTTCGTCGAAAATAGGATGGAATAATATAAAATATTTTAGAAACGGCATAAGAAATCGGTCTATCACCGAGAGTGCAACGAATTTCGAAATAAGGATTGTTACGTTTGCTTGAAAAAAAAATTTTACCGACCCGTAATCGCCATCATCCAACGAACATCCACTTTCGCGGCGCATAACGGATACATATATATATATATATATACATACGTACAATCGACTCGAAAAATCCGGCTAGCAGAGGGCAATAAATCGAGAAAAATCTCGTCTCGATCGAGACTCGAGCGAGCGGTTCCAATCACGCGGCCCGCTCGAGCGTCCCTGTGTTTCTCCGCGGCCACAAAGCTAATCTAAGTAACGCCAAGCTGCGTTTCAATTCCCGATCCGTTTGATCCGTGGACCGCGATGAAGCAATCAACGTGGAGAGGGGAAGGGGAGGAGGAAGAGGAGAGGGGACGCTTCTCCCTCCTCTCTCTCTCTCTCTCTCTTCCACTCGTTGCATCGCCTCGTTATTTTTTCGGTGCATTGAACGAACGTCGTCCCTGTTCGATCGGATGCAATCATCTTTGGAGAGAGGGATCGAAGGTCGCGTCGTGGAAAGAAGGACTTTTGACCTCGTGAACAGCTTTTCGAACGGGCCAGAAGAGGACGACACGCGGGTTTCCGTTCCATTATCTTTCTCTCTCTCTCTCCCCGTTTTGTCTTCTTTTTCTTCTTTCCTCTCTCTCTTCTTTCGCTTCTTCCTCCTCCCCTTTCTTCTCTCTCTTCTTTCGCCTGTTTCTCCCGTTTCGATCGGCGACGGATGTCGAGTGAGGATCGACGATGCGTGGAAATCGCGCTTCGGGCGAGTTTCTATTAACCGCCTTCGAGACGAGTAGAAGAGGGACTCTCGAAACAGACGTTTGATCTATACGCGACAGTTTTCATATTCCCGATGTAAGCTCGACGTTAAATTTAAACAGGGAATCGGATAAAGGGAGAGTTTATCGAGCGTTCTATTTCCGCGACTCGATGAAGCTACGAACTTTGATTTATTGGAACGTATAATTGGTCCATTCTTATCGCATCTGTCTCGATATGGAACGATGATAATTATATCATCGAATAAAATTCTTTATTTCGTAATTTTCTTCTTCTTGTTCTTTTATTTATTAGAAATTAGGAGAGAATCCCTTTTGGGATTCGTTCGATGATGCGTTCTTTATCCCGGTGGACAAACGATTAGCCTAATTAACAGGATTTGCCTGATTGAAAATCGATATTGATGCCACGCCTCTCCGCGTCGCGCGTTTACGCTCGGCCGATCCGTCAAAGTGGCCAACGTTCCTAATAAACTCTTCTTCGCCGTCCAATTTGTTGCTCCCCTCCCCCCTCCGCTATACCATAAATCCTTTAATTGCCACTATCGTTTAACGTGAAATACTCTCTGCGACGGATTCAGATTTATTGTGTTTCTTTTTTTTTTTTTTTTTTTCGAAAATAATAGCAACGTAACGGGATAACTCAATCACTACCACCACCATCACTGTACGGAATAAAATATGTTATAAGTGTAATCCGGTCTCGAACCGTTGCATCGAGTAACTACTTGATAATTATTTTACGCGAAAAAGAAAACGTTTTCACAATCGGAAAAAGAGGAAGAAATAATCGATATTTCAATCCTGTTTCTTGACTCGATCTTGAACTTGGACTGAAACCTGTGTTGTTAGCGAAACGAAGTTGCTCACCGCGATAACCTTGACATCAAAACATCGACCAATCCCGTTTCTTCTCGCGCAACTCGGGAGGGGATTGAAACCGCTTTCCTCGCACCGTGGCCGTCGATTCCTTTCGAAACAAAACGATCTTTCTCCCCTCTCCCCCCTCCAGTCGCCGACACCGGCTCCTCCAAATATCGGAAACCGCGGGCCTGAAAGGGAAGGGAGGGGAAGCCGCAAGTGGCGCGCGCCGCTAACGAAAAAAGAACTCCTCGTTTCGAGCATCGCTCTCGAAACACCGGTCCCCGTCGATTAATGCGAAGGGGAGCAATCGCGAGAGAAAAAAAGGAAAAAATTTCGCTTGGATTTATCCAATAAGCTTGTTGAATAAGGAGGAAAGTCGACCTACAGATTCGGACGAGATACGAATTATAATCTCAGGATTAGGATATGTTCTTGGATATTTTATTATATATTTTGATATATATTGAGGATACATCTAAATGCATTAGGCGATAAAATCCAAGGTATTAGTAAAAGAATGATATATTCGGTAAATTTTCTTAAAAGCAACGTGAAAATATATTGGTACTTTTTCTTCTTTTTAAAGCCAGTAATTTTTCGCACGACTAGTGTAAAAGTTACGATACGATGTTCACTGGTGGAAACAACTCTCGCGGAAGGAATACCGGTCTGATTGGCTAACGTGGCATTTTTGTTTCTATTTGTCACGTATACCAAAACGACGATCTAAACTTTCGATTCCAACGATTCCAACGAAGCGATATAAAAATTTTTTTTTATTTCTCATCAATGCAGGTATGTAGCACTAATTACGACTTGTGACGATAATAGTTTAAGTTTTAAATGCAATTTTGTATTCGAGTGTGGCCAAAATACTTCCAATCTCGGATAATTTTTACGATTTTTAATAATCGAATTATAGCTCTTCTGTTATCGCGATAGCGTATGGTGATTGTCGAGAAGAATTCCACTTCTTACTGTATTTCCTCGAGCACCTCGATTTAAATCTCGATTTAAAAAGATCCCGTGTACAAGCGTATAATTAAATTCTGAAAATCCTGCTTTACACGCGATGATTGTTCCCTCGAGATCTAACTGGATTCCTCCCCCACCTTTTTCCGTCGGCTGTTCAGATTTATCCGGGTAAAACGTACAAATTCCCGGATTAACCACCGGAGGAGGGGGAGGTTGATCGAAATCCCTGGATCTGGAGTTTTTCACTCGGTATTAGAATTTCGAGTTCTCGTGCTCAGGTGACTTTATC
Organism: Apis cerana; assembly: GCF_029169275.1. Classification (NCBI taxonomy): domain Eukaryota; kingdom Metazoa; phylum Arthropoda; class Insecta; order Hymenoptera; family Apidae; genus Apis; species Apis cerana. Next base: position 12,056,063 of record NC_083856.1, read on the forward strand.
CCCCCCTCCCTTCCACGTTTTACAAGGATATTCCATTAGTAGTCGGTCATCCCTCTCCTCCCTCCTTTTTCCTCTCTTTCCTCCACCGCTTCACCCTTTATCTCCTTCAACCACCCTCTTTTCGCTCCCAGTTACGACAAATTCCTCGTTTGCTCGCGTCCCCCTCCTTTTCACACTTCTTTACGGGAGAAATATCGCGGCAATAACCAACGTGGTGGATGGGGGAGGCTTCCGTGTAAACCGGAAGTCACTTTTTTCTCGACCTCGGAAGGGGGGAGGGGGAAGAACGCCTCGAGAACGTGCCGGAAGTGGAAATTGAAAACGATTGCACGGTGCGATAGGGTTGAAATAAACGGGTTTTGAAAGGTTGAAGAAGATTTAGATAAGGATAAATAAGGAAAGGAGGGGGAGATTTTCAGAATTTTCTTCGTGGATTTTTAAGATAATTGGAGAGCGTTCTTCTTTTTCCACGATTCCAGAGGGGTTGGAAAAGTGACTGGTTAACACTTTAACTGCGGAAAAAAAGGAAAGTAAAAAATATTTTATTAAAATCAAACTATAAATACTCTTGGAATATGGCTGTTCATCAGAAAGTCTATGTTTATATCAAAATTAATATGTTGTTTATATACCACATGCGCAGTTAAAGGATTGAATAAAGCTGGAATAATTTATTTATTTTCGTATGACCGGTTTGGAACTATGGAATTGATGACTTTATTTATTAACTCTTTTGTTTGCATTCGAATTGTGACTGTCGGGCACGATTTGGATTTTTTTAGAATGTCGCTTCACGAATAGCTTCCTCAAATTCTTATAAACGAAGTTTGACAATAAGAATATTTTTATAAGCAAAGTAGAATGCAATGGTAATGATTAAGTTTGATTTTTCGTTGTTGAATGACGATAGAAGAAAGGAGAGCAGCGATGAAGATGGAGACGTAAAAGCGCAAGAGACATAAAAGATGAAAGATGAATGCGAGAGCACGTTAATAGGAGTTAAGAAGGATTATAAGATCCTCTCTCAACGAAATAATAACATTTTACCGTGATACTTGCCCCGACAAATCCCGAGGATCGGCATCTTGCCCGTCACTTTACGGAATATCACGTAAAATATTAAAATATAAAAGTTTTATAATTACGAAATATATACGCGAAATCATTAGTCCGAACGTACTCGGAAATTCATCTCTGTTAAATTCGCTTCCATTTGTTCCTTTACGCAATAGTAAAATGTCTTGTAAAAGTCTTGTGTCTGAAAAAAAAAAATAAATAAATATATAAAAGTACGAAGACTATTAGCGCGCCGCCTGACGACGAAAATTTCCGACTCGCATCTCCGTCCACGTTCTAATCTATTCAGAGAACGCGTCGTCAGCCGGCCGTCGCCCCCTTCACCGAGCCTTCCTTTGTGGCTGGTAAACAAGAGGTATGGTAAAACAGGGACGCGGGAGGGAAGCGGCGACGTATCGAAGAACGCGCGAGAGCAAACAGCGAGGAGGACATACGGGCCGCTCTCGTCCTGGGATCGCCGCTAGTCCTCTGCCTCTCGTTGGTTCTCGAGCGGAAAACGGGGTATGGCTCGAGGCTGGCTTTCTATCTCCCTCGTGGAGAGAGGCGGCGCCCGCTGAAAGCGGATCCGGATAAGCGTGAAACCTCGAGGAAAAGTCCGGGAACGAGTAGTTGCGGAGTAGTGGAGACGCGAGTTATACGGGGTGACTTTTAAGTACCCTACGATACGGTTATTTTTCGCGCGATGGAGCGATAGAGAAGTCGAATATTGGTTCTGATCATAATGATTATTCGACGATTATTGTTTTTTGCTTTTTTCGAGTTCGAAATTGGAGAGAGTGTCATCCTGCGCAGCTCTCTCGTTCTCGAAGACAAGTATAACGACGATGAAATCGGTATTTTTGTATATAAGATTTGCCGATAAAAAGTTAAAATTGTTGATGTCCTCTTCAGATCTGTATAATTCTCTCGTTCCAAAAGTAATATTATTTCCTAAATGTAGCAAGGATAAAATCCCTATTTTTGTATGTGAGATTTGTCGATAAAAAGTTGAAATTATTGCTCGTCAATGAACATATAGAACATATAGAAATATTCTCTTTAGATTTGTATAATTCTCTCGTTTCTTAAATGTAGCAACGATGAAACATCTATTTTTGTATATTAAATCTGTCGATAAAAAAGTTAAAATTCATCGTCAATAAATATATCTGTATAATTCTCTCGTTCCAAAAGTGATACCGTTTCCTAAATGTAGCAACGCTGAAATACCTATTATATATTATATATTAGATCGATAAAAAATTTAAAATTGTTGATCGTCAATGAATACATAGAAATATTTTTTTCAGATTTGTATAATTCTCTCGTTTCAAAGACAATATTGTTTCCTAAATGTAGTTTATTTTTTAATTATTAGAGCGATCTGTCGATAAAGAAGTTAAAAAGTTATCGATCGATAATGAATATATACAGAACAGAAATGTGACATGTTTTAGCTACGTGTAATTCTCTCGTTTCAAAAGTAGTACTGTTTTCTAAGTGTAGCGTATTTTTAATCGTTAGAGTGATTCGTCGATGAGGTTAGAACGACTAATTTATCGATGGTTACCGAAATTCTTATTTTTAACCGTTAGAGTGATTCGTCGATGAGGTTAGAACGATTAATCCATCGACGATTGTGCGATCGACAACAATGAAAACTGTTACAGAAGTGAAACGTTGACACGCAATATTTCGAAGCGATGACACTCTCTTTAGACACTATTGGCGAGAAAATCACCCTGTACATAGCCTTCCCTCTTGTTTCACCGGATTTTCGCTCGCTAATGCACTCTTCCCCCGCATGATTTTCGCTGCTTGTCGCTTTGTATTTATCAGGATCGGGACACCAGCATGAATTATTCCGCAACGAACGCGATTTATTCGTGGATAGTTTCCATCGATTTTTTCGCTTCTTTTTTCTTCTTCCCCCTCTTCCTTCCTTTCTTCCTCGTGATATCGATCGATCGAGAGAGAGAGAGAGAGAGAAAGAGGGAACGTTGAAATTTTGAGGTTGTTCTTTCATTACACGTGTCACGTTCGATAATACGACGCTCTCGAACCGCCCGAACGGTACCAGATTATATCGAAATTACGCGGTATAACGCGATATAGCGGTATAACGACGATAATAGCCGTTACTATATAGGGACTATATACGTGGTGCGACAATATTAACGCTAATACGGTTAAAAATATCGATCGATTATATACGATTTTAACGTTAACGTTGCGCGCCACCGTTCGATAAAATTAAGAAGCCGAGAAGTAGCGAAGGTAACGCGATATTACGGCGTTCGTGTAAAGCGGTTACAATACTCGTCCCCGTCCTCGTCGCGAAAGAGGTCGGCCGTTTAAACCGAACGATTAGGAGGAAAATCCCTCGCCTCCTCCTCCTCTCGAAGGACCTCTTTTTCCAATCGTTTCGCACAAAAGCGACCCATTTCCTCCTCCCTCCACTTCTCGCTCCATTCTTCTCCTCCCGTCCCTCGCCTACGTTTATCGCCTACGTTCGCCAGATTAATACGACGATTTGAAACGAGAGAGAGAGAGAGAGGATACCAGATATGATTTATCCCTTCATCGAATACAGAGATTTCGAGTTTCCTATCCAAAAAAGGAGGAGAGGGGGGACTCTAAGCGGAGAAGATTCTTAATTCTATCTCAGTTTTCTTCCACGGTTGCAGCGATCCGTGAATCGCGCTGATGAAGCTGGAAATAAGTGAGAGAGAGAGAGATCGACAATGGGACAGTGGTTGAATTGACTGCCGCGAATAAATTCGAGCGGAGGCAGGGCAAACAGCTTCTTCTTTTTCTTCTTCTTCTTCTTCGATACCCGGGCCAAGATTCTTGGGGAGGAGGGGGGAGGGGGAGGATGATCTGATTTCCACGTGAACGGCTCGTGATACCGACGGTTATACGGAAAGGAACGAGGGTACGGTTTGTATTCGATCGAGAATACGCGAGGCAAATCTATCGTGGCCTCTGCTCGATTCGTTGATCCTTGAGCTTGTGCTCCGTGCGCGGCGTATATTGGCATTCGAGATGGATGGATACATCCGCTGCGGAGGAAGTGGCGATGCACGATGATGGGGGACGTGTTCTACGATCGTGTCTACTTGTTTAAAGTTTTTTTTTTTTTTAGGAAGAAAAGGCAGAGTAGTTATTCAGCAGAGGATTTTTCTCTCCTCGGTTTTGAAATATGACGAACAACAGTTTCTGAACAATTTTTCTACGTACGCGTTATCGTTGCGTTGCTTTCGAGATATTGGAGAAAAAATTGCCGCCACGTTTCTACGATAAATATAGAGTCGTTGGAAAGAAAGACATTCCGATCTTTTCTTTTTTTTGATAAAATTTTTTTCCTTCACTGTTCCACATCCTCGAAAATGACGAAATCAATCGACCGAGATCTTCCTTCCAGCAAAATACGGCTATTTGATCCGTATTTGAACCTAACCTAACCTAACCTTTCCACCATTCACATTCATAAAATTATTCTTGACGACGAGATCGAGATCGAGAAAATAAATTCCGATCGAGAATATAGAATATGGACGGACACGTGGTGGTTCGTGCGATTCTTATCGGCTCGAGTGGACGCGGTAATTCCTCATTAATTAGAAGGTCGGCGGTGGACGGTAGATGAAAATCGGGGAGGAAGCGGAGTGAAAGCGGTGGCGAGATAAGGCGGTGCACGAGGCAATTGCAATTTCGCGGTACACGTGCTCTCCGTCGTGTATTCGGTCGATACACATCCGGAAGATACTAATCTCCGTGCTCGTGGAACTTTTTCATCCCCCCCCCTCCTCGTGCGCCTCGCTTCCTGAACAGGTTCGACCGGATTGGTGAATGGTATTACGAACTGACCACGCTCGGTCTCTTCTTCCCTCTCCTTCTTCGACTACCTTGTTCAGTAGCAATTTTACAGCTTGGTTTGTTAAAAGTGTCGTCGCAGCGAGTGTTCCGTGACCAGTGATGACATTAACCTGAAAATTGAAAAAGTAACTTGCAATTAAAGATCTCGAATAAAGTAGTTACTTATTAAAATACGCTGATGAATAACATTTATTCGTAGTTTATTCATGCGATTATGAACAGTCGGATTCGATAAATTCAATCTTCGTCAGTTTGCATCTTTGTTATTACGCGCGCGAAAAACAAGTCGCACGGAGGCGAACGAATTTTTCTTACGAAATGCTAACTCTCAATATATAACAACACGGTTCAGAACGAAGTTGGCTGGATAAACGTTCGACTAGCGACACTCGTGAGAAAAAACGAAATTACTTTCCGGACAAGACGGTTCAGAACGAAGTTGGCTGAATAAACGTTCGACTAGCGACGCCCGTGTGAAAAAACGAAATTACTTTCCGGACGATCTGTGTTCTTACATTTTTCGAACGACAAAATTATCCACCAAGTAACTTTTATCAAATTAAATTTTGTTGCTTGTGAAAGTTAAAAGTAAAAAGAAAGAAAAAAATAGAGACGCGAAAGTGTATCGTTTACCAAAGATTTTCGGAGACAAGGAAACGGTTGGGAGCAAAAATCCCCAACCATCGGGAAAGTGCTCGGTTGGCAACGATGCGTAAGGAAGGCCTTCTCTCCTTGTATCCTCCCTGTCTGTTCGATGACAGGCAACGTTGATCCGTCGCTCTCCATCACACCCCCCCTCTCCCGTTTTCTTTATCAAACCACCTGGCCGGCTCCCTTGTCACCCCTCGCTTCTCAAATGTGCAAATGCGTTTCCTGAAAAGCCTAGCAACTCTCGCTGCCTGTCTGCGACGCGCGACGTGCGACGAATTCTTTGGCCGACATGTCTCCTCCATCCACGCCGATCCTCTCTGCTCGGAACTACTGAAAGAGGAGGAGGGAGAGAAAGAGAGAAAGAGAAGGGAAATCGGCGCAGAGAGGGGAGGGTTAAGGAAATATCGCATCGAAAGCGTGGAAAAGCAGTGATTCGGGGCGCGTGAGCAGAATGCTCGCGATAAATATCCCGTGTTTGTGTTTTCGCCTGTTTCCCTCCGTTGCTTCTTCCTTCCTTCGCTCTTCCGTCCCATCTCGTCCGTGCTTTATATATTTCAGATTGTACGTATTTTCTGTACGAATTCGCGCGGATTTTAATTAACGCGAGCGGATTGTTCCAGCGACTATCCCCGCTTCGGACTTCGCCTTGTTGACAATTCTGACATCGGACAATAGTGGAAGAGTTGAATACATATGTTGAATATTGAAAATCGTAAAAATTATCCAAAACTGGAAAGTGAAATATTTTATTAGAAAGTTACGAAATTATATTTATAAATTAAATATAAATTAGTGGCCTTGAAAAGAAAGTATAATATATTTTTGTATTACTTTTAGGTACCAAATATACATTTTTTTTTTTCATAAAAATAATACATCGACTCTCCTACATCTACTCAGAATAAGATAATTAATTAATTGCGCGAGCGTAACTAAAACCGAGAGTTTTCTTTACCTGAATGCAAAATGCATTCGTGTCGTCGTATACTTCGAAACGTACGATTAATTCGAGAATGCAATTACAAAAAACTGAATAATCCACCTAACCGTAGAAAAATATTATCGCAGCAATTCTTTATCCCCAGAGAGAGAGAGAGAGAGGAAGAGAAGAGAGAACGTAGCGCGTACGTGATGATGCTTGTCCCTCGTTTACGTGTATTTTTCATATCCCGAGCATGGGAGACAGAGGTACACGCGAGGCACGCAATCCGCCATTATTTTTCGCTGTTTTTGTCGCCGTTTGAAGTTTTCGTTAATTACCATCCAGCTGCTGAAAAACGCGCTTTAATTATTCGTCCCGTCGAGATAGCGGACGATGCTGCCCTCGATAGAGTAACACGTTTACCATCGGGGAGGGGAAAAAAAAAAAAGGAAAAAAAGGAAAAAAAAAGAGAAATTAAAAAAAAAAAAATCCCATTGGTTTCGCGCGCAGGACGATAAATTTTATCAACACGCAAGGACGATTTTCTCCCCTTCCCTCTCCATCCAGAATTTTCCTGCATAGAGTAATTACCACATTTGTATTTCGGTCCAAATATTTTATTTGCTTTTTTGCCGCGATAAAAAAAAAATTAACAGCGACGCGTCCATGCCGCTCGTTTGATAAACGGGGAAATATCTCGCATCGGGAGGGATATTTCGCATATTTGTCAATTATACAATTGGAAACGAAATGTTGCCTGCACGCGTGCTGTAATGTAATACACAACAATCATTTCCCCCTCCCTCCCATTTAAAGGAAAATCTTGTTGCTCTCTGTAATTTTTCTCGTCGAGAGAAAATATTATTATTCGAGTCCCATTTAGAGCAAAAATATCGGTGGAAAATATTTTGTGGAGATAAAATTTATCGACACGTAAGGAATTGGCATACGGTGTTTCTCAATCAAAAAGAATTCATTTATTTCGCGTGTTCAATATTAGGATCGAGTATCTTTGAGCTCTATATCGGAAGTTCTTAGTGTCGAAAGATATAATTCAATTTAGAAGAGTTGGTAGAATTAGGAATTAGTTTACCGAAAATTTTCAGGTAAAAACAATTGTACGTTGTCCAAAAAATTTGTTTTTAATATTAATTGCAAGGCGATCCAAATAAAGCTAATTAAGAATTTTTATTCCTCAAAGAACCAATAAATTCGAGGTGATTAATATTTTAGCAACAAATTGCAATAACCATCCGTCGAATCGGTTTTAGAAAAAAACGTATGTTTCTCAAAAAGAAAGAGAAAATAGAAATTCAGAGGAAATAGATAAACTCGATAGTGAAAATTCACTCTGCCTCCACGAAGTCGATTAATTATAATTCGCGTATCCGTGTTCCACGCGTAAAAAGCGCGTAAAGTCGCGCTGCTCACACGCGACACAAGTTGCGAGATCGTAGAACGACGACGAGGAATTTTAATATTCTCTTTGCCCCGCCTCTCCCACCAACTTCGGTAAATATTAGATTAGCGCATATGAAACACCATTTTTCCTCGGCAATCTTCCGATCTCGCCGACTTATTATACATATTACGCGGTTTAAATTCCATCCTGTTCGGCGATTCGCGATTGTATTTATGAAACGTTTGCGCTTAAAGAAGAAAAAGTCGAGTCGCGCGTCGCGTGAAATTTGAAACCGTCGTGGCTTGTTTTTTGCGATATACTAACGGACGGCAGTAGTTCGACGAAAGAAACGGTAGAGGGATACGATTCTCGTACGGAATCTATCGTTCGAATTTTCTACGATCCGTTGCTCTCGAGTGGATACAAGCCTTGGAAAACTCTTGGAAAAGAGATTGTGAAACGGAGCATTGTAGCTTTAATCTGGACAGTAAATCGAAGAAAAAAAATAATAAAGAAGAAATTCGAAAATCGTCGAACGAATCTTGCGTGATATTGCGCATTAAAGAAGAATAGAAGAAAGGGAGGGAGGAAAGGAAAGGTTTCGGGTATGCACAATAACGCGAGCTCCCTCTCGAGGGAAAATAACGGCGTTTAAAACGGCGTAAAGAGGAGCGTCCGTCCGAAAATTTCTATGAATATTTGCTGGGCTCGAGTATTGTCTTAAAATAAGCTTGTGGAGCTGGTAAGACGCGGAAAAGGGAGAGCCCCGTTTTGTTTACTGGATTCGCCAGGTTTTAACCGGTTAAAACTCCTCTCTCTCTCTCTCTCTCTCTCTCTCTCTCTCTCTCTTCCCCCCTCCCCCTAGAGAGAAACTTGAGCCGCATCGTTCTCTCCAAACTGTTCATTCCAACGTTGGAAAAAGTTAAGGTGGATTACGTTCGAAATGCGCGAACGAAAGTGGGCATTCTCGCCGTTTTAACCGTCACGGGAAACGCTTCGAGACGGATTTTTCTCCCGTGGCGGGAATTTTAAATTACCGAAAATTTTCATTGGCGAGTTTTAGTTGAAACTGAAAAGATACTGGACCACGGATGAACTGTTCTCCTCGATTTCTTATATCCCTTTGTCGAAAGTTCTCTGACGAACTATTATATTCGCGAGGATTCGAAGCTTTTCAAAAGCTTTCCGCGTTGATTGCGGGCTTTGAAAAATGTCACGGCCGGTCTTTTATTCATGGGGGGCGGGGGAAGAGTGAAATAACACAACGCGAACAGCGAATGGGTAAAATTTAATAAAGTTGTTCCGATAATTTATAATGTTCTAAATAAAACAATAATAATCGTAGCTGGTTATACGAAACGTTATTCGAGCATTTTAATCACTCGAGCTAACTTTGTTTTTAACTTTAAGTTACTTTTTCAACTTTTGGATTAATGGCCAAAACTCTGCTTCACGAAACGTGCAATTGCGTTTTCTATAATTATACGTTTAATAAACACATTTTTTGAATTGTTCCAGAAATTATTCTCGAAATGAACGAATTTGACAAATGAACCCTTAACCAGCAAAATTCGACAGTCAGGAATAATAATCGCGAATAATCGTAATGGCAAATACGTAAAAGGGGATAAATGTTATTCGTTCGCATTTTGACGAGTAATTTCATCGAACTAAGTTTATTCGAGATTTTTAAATTATTGTTTTTCAACTGTGAGTGCATGCAGAGTGTATCTTGGATATCCTATTTTTATTATCGATTTCAAGAATGTTTAATTATCAACCGCTTTTCATTTATTCATTCTCGTTACGTATTTATTCTTGATTCTGAATGTGGGTATTTTTCTTTTAAATTGGATATTTCCTCCATACAATGCGGAGAAATAAATTGGTGTCCCCTTCTTTTTTCCTGTTAATTACGATGGCAAAAATGGAGAAGATTTTTTTCTGCAAATGAACTCGAAAATAAATGAGAGGCGACGAAAAAGTGGGTAATGAACGTGATAAATCGCGACGAATTCGATAAACAACGAGACACAAAAAAATACGATAACCGATCGAATAAATTCACATGCGTTATTTAAATAATGCGTTGATCGTCTATTTGTACAGATCTCGCTCGAAAAAAAAAGAAAAAGAAAAAAAAAAACAAAGAGAAACAGTCTTGAAAAATTCGAACGTTAAAATTTAAAAAGTAAGTAAAACGGAGGAAATGACGAAGAGATCAAAGGGACGGGATAAAAGGAAAGAGACCGCGCTGTACAAGTTGTCGAAAGCAAAAGGCAAAGGGAAGGAAGGAAGGAAGGAAGACAGAGGAGAAGAGAGAGAGAGAAAAAAAGAAAATTAAGAAACGGGCAGAAGAAGCGAGCGAAAGAAACAATGAGAGATTGGAAGAAGGAGGCAAAGAAGAAAACGGGGAGAATGGCGTCGCTGGATCGCTGAGAGGGAGGGGGGGAACAAAGAGCGATGAAGGAAATAATGGCGGAAAATTTTATGGAATCGCGAGCTCGGGTAATTGCCGGGTATGCACAGCTGAGAAAGATGTGGAAATATTAAAAAGGGAGGGGAGAAGGGTTGTTGGAGAGGGGGAAGAGGTTGGAGATTAATGCCATCACGTGAAAAGCCTTCAATCGAATTTTTCTTACATCGCGTGCTCTATATTCCATACATATAGTCGTACACAATCGTCGTCGACACGAGAATATTTTTCCTCCATGGTTTCTTTAATTGTTTCTTAACGCTTCCTTTCTTTTTTTCTTCTTTCTTCCAGATCCTCGAGCTGCATCGTGACCCTTCCCCCCCCTTGGACGGGAGGCCAAGTTACACGCTTGCACGCCGGATACATCGCGAGGCAATTAAGGAGGTAATTCGATCGGGAAAAGAAATTTCGAAACGTAACGTAAACGTCTTATTTTCTCGACTGCGTTAACGGTCTCTAACATTTAAAATTAAATCCTTTCACGACCCATCGGAAATTTGACTCGTCACTCGTCCTCGAACGGGCGGATAAGAACACGTGAATCTAATTTCACGGAGAGGGAGAGAGAGAGAGAGAGAGATATCTCGACCCTCGGTTATTTGTTTTGTTCATAAAAGCCGTTCTCTCGATCCATCTCTTCCCCGTTCTCTATCCGTTCCCTGGATCTCGATTCAGTATGCCTCGGTTTGACAGAGATATCTGGGCCGCATTTCGCAGCGACGAAAAATAAATTTCCATCCTGTATAATCGGATTAATTAGCCGAGAAACAAATTTTGCGCGTTTGCACGCGATGACGCTAATAGAATCGGCGGGAGGGGAGGAGGGAAAGAGATCGATGCGGTTGAGCGACAGATATCGGACGTTGCCCTTATCCAATCTTTCCTCCCTTTGCCCATTAATTGAAATTTTATTCATTTCTAATTGGACATATCGACGAGATATATATAATAATAATAGTAATAATAATATTCGCGCGAATAACGATATTCGTTCGAAAATAAAAGAAGATACGAAGCGAGACACGCGAGTAGTCTCCACGCATGCGTGATACGCGTTTCGAGCATGGACGATGGACGAACGGTTATAGGCGTCACGTGATGCTATGTCGACGGTAACCAACTTGTGTCGGGAGAAGTGCGAGTTTTTTAACGATCCTCGTGTATACCAGTGATAATGTATTAGAGAAAGAGATAAACGTATCAAACGAACACTTGGAACGTTTAATCGATTGTAATAAAATCAATCCGTGAAATTTCAATCGTGAAAAATTTTGACGACGACTTTTCCCCGATCCTCGGCGATACGCGAAAACTCCCTTCCCGTGAAATTGAATTTCTTTCCTGTTGCAAGGCGCATAACGTATGCGAGAACGAATATGACGGGCAAGCAATCACGTTTAAAGACTTCCCTTTCGCGTTTCGAGAAGGAGGGAGGGGGAGGGGAGCTGTTAAAGCCATCGATGCGATTCCCAAAGGTCTTTAGAAAGACCGTTCGAGTTGCAATCTCGAAAATTCGGCCATGACGTATCGTCGTATATACGTATTCTCGGGAAGGATGTATTATTCATCGGTGCTGCCATCTATCTCGTTATTTTTCATCCATCCTTCCTTCTTATTTTTATGCTCCAACGTTGCGCAACTTCGATAATCCTGCTTTGCATTTATGAGCCTCCGTTTCCCTCCAAGTTTCACCGATTGACAAATAGAGAAAAACAAAGAGAGAGAGGGGAGGGGGAGAGAAGGAGAGGACGATCCTTGCTTGCAATTGCTTTAAGGTATAAGATCGACTCGTTACATCGGCCTCGAGGTCGACTTGGTAAATCGAGAAATGTCAGGGGGACGCGTCGTGAAAATGTCAGCGAGTAAAAGTAACAAAGAGGGTCTATTTTTATCGAGGCTATATAACCGTAATTATTGGAGAATCGTTCGAAAAATACGGTTGTTTACTGAAAATTATTTCGACGGGGGCGTTTCAAAATCATCGAGATCTATTTCCAGAATATATCGCTTGTGAGAAGTTTGACACGAAAATATATTTTTGATGGAAATGAATTTTTCTTTTTATTTTTTCGATCGAGAAGCACGAAGAGAGAGGAGATAGGAGAATCCTGGCACGTCTTGCTGGCAGTATCGTCACGCTTTACATATATATATATATATATGTATACTTAAAGATTTCTATGAATGAATTCGAATTGTGATATATATATATATATCACTTAAAGATTTTTATGAGTGTTCATCTTTTTCACGAACCTCGGATCGCGAATAGTTGGAAAACAAATATGGAGGGGGAAGTTCCTTTTCATTGGAGAAGAAGAAATCGAGAAAAAGCGAAGAAGGGGGAGAACTGTGTGACGAAAGATTATTTTGGGTATTCCGTGGTGGCTTTATAAGACTGTTTTGTGCCGTGGGATAAAGGAGGCTGATATTAAAGCCTCCTATCCCCGTGGATCTTCCTCGTTTCAACGTTAACTCTGCGAATACCGTGCCGCGTGTGTAGAAATGTTCTTAACTCGGCTTATTAAATTTCACCGACGTTTTATACACCGTCGCTGACTTTATTGCCGTCACGATGCTGTCCAACCCTTCTCCTCCCGCTATAAAGATAAACAAACGATGATAACTGTTTTATTGATCAAACACATGACGAATTTCGAGATTTATCATTTTTAAATAAATAAATAAATATATATATATATACATGTCTCTTAATCCAATCGTAGATTTTTCAATTGTTCAAATTGTTTTTAATCGAATTCGTGTTTCATTGCGTATTTTTTTTTCTTTTTTTTTTCCAGAGGAATGGAGAATGCACATATCGCTTTAACGATATCCATTTTTCAAGTGTTTCCGACAGGGTAAAAAAAAAAAAAATATATTTCAAACAAAAATTAATCAATTTTCTATCAAATATATATATATATATATATATATCCGAAAATGTTCAGTGTTTAAACATAGAATTTTTCATTATCCAAATGCACAGTTGATCAAAAACTAAACATTTTTTTCGTGAAAAAGTCGAGGGAAAAAAATGATGGATATATCGTTGAAACCCGCGCAACCTGTAATCACAATATTTTTATTTCCACTCGCCTCTACCATCTTAACCTCTATAACTCGAGAGCGAAAAAATTAAATTTCCAAAAATTCCCTTCCCGCTTCCGTCAATTCCATCCCAACACTCTTACTTAGCCTAAACTCTTCTCTTCCAATCTCCCAAATCCACCCTTACATCTCCATGAAAATTACCCCCCCACCCCACCCCTCTCTCTCTCTCTCTCTCTCCATAACCATAACCGCGAAATTGAAAATTCGAAAATTGGTAACGAGACAAGCGAGGCGGAGAGGGCGGAGAGCGAATCGAAGCGAATAGAGGAAAAAAGAGGAGGAGAAACAAAAGGCAAAGCAGAAATTACCAACGTCGGGAACAAATCCTGCCACGGCAGTGGTGGAGAAACGCGCGCACAAAGCGCGCACTGAAAAACCGCTAGCCGCGGTGAAAAAAACCGGCAGGCAACTTCAGGACGGTTGGGACGCGAGTTGTTGTAACGCTGGGATGAGGAGTGGGGGGAACGGAGGGGAAAGGAGAGAGGGAGAGAGAAGGACAGGGAGAAAGAGACGGTTGAAACGGTCGAAGACGCACAGTTGTTTTCGCGTACGAGCAACGGTGGACACAAAAGCCGCGCGGCTTCCGTTTCCTTCTTTCATCCCCCTTGCTCATCCCTCTGTTGCGCGCGTGTGTGTGTGTGTTTGTGTGTGTGTGTGTCTCTTGTGTTTCTTCCAGTTTTCGCATTTCGTGGGGGAGGAAAGGAAGAAAGAAAGGAAGGAAGGGCAACGTGATAAAAGCGACCCCTCGAACGGAGGGAGGGAGGAGGGGGAGGGGGTACGCGATATGAATTATTATCGAGCGTTGGTGCATGGAAAGGGTGCGGATCGGAGGACCGTCACCCTGTTTGTGAAGTATAATTTCGAAAGGTTTGGGCGACAGCAATTTTTCCCTTCTTCTTCTCCCCTCTTCCCCCTCTTTTTTTTCGAAGGGGAGAGACGATCAGAGATTGCGCTTCGCGAGTTTGCGGGGGGAGATTTTTGTTTCTTTCAATTGTGATTCGAATTTTGTACAACAATTATTTTAAAGTAAAGTAGTTTTTCCTTTACAGTGTTTTTAATATTTTAATATTTGAATTTCGCACGATCTTGTTGTATATGTGCAAATATATGTGTACTGGAAAGATTTTTTCTTTTTCAATTTTTAAATTTCAATTTTGTCGCGTGTGATTTTTATATTTTTATATTATAATTTTCGGTGAATACGATCTTTTTGTATATGTATGTGTACGTCCATCTAAAAACTGTTTACAATTAAATTTTATATATATATATATATATATATATATATATATATATATATATAGGGATAGATGAACTCGTCAACCCGCGTGTTCTTCGAGGCTTACGTATATATTTTATACGCGTTTAAATGTATTTGTATTTAAAATGAATTAACAAATTTATATAACGAAATATAAATACAATTTATACAATCGATATAAATATTCAAATAATCCGTTTTAAATGGCTTATTCTACACATATCCATTGATTACCAACAATATTTCATATATTTTCTTCCGATAACAATAATTATTTAAATATTTTAAATGCCTCACTCACTGCAATATTACTTGTCTTGTATTGCTGTGTTTCTTCTTATCCAGTGTCATATATCGGTATAATCAATGGTATTCGATCATTTTTATACTGCGCGATAAATAGCATGTGCAACTTTCAAAATCGAATTACCAACGCTGTGCAATGTTTGGTTTGACACGTTTTCTTCCAATAACAATTATTCAGATATTATTAAATACCTCGCTCACTTTATATATTGGTGAGTTTGTTCTTACCATCCGATGTTACGTTGTAATTATTCGTAATACTGGTTTTTATTTTACCGTGAAACAAATAGAATTTTCACGTAGTAATCGAATTACTATTTAATATTATATGATAGTTAAAGTATTCGAACGGCTATCTGCATTTTTGATGAACGAAATGTATACGTGTTAAAGAAACTTATTCAAGACAGGTTGTTTAACGAGGGGAATTTACAAAATTATTGACTTTGAAATATACAAGAATTATGACGTTGATTACAAAATTTTCTATAATATTCTACTAAGAAACGTATTATGATCCTCATAAAAGATATATAAAGACTTGTATACGCGTCGACTTTGAAATACGATCACACCTGAATCGCTACGTCGATAATAAAATATTCTACTAATAAACCTATTACGATGCGCATAAAACTTGTTAAAATGTGTGACTGTACCTACAGTGGGTAACGAAAGTGTTCGACCGCTTACATTTGCAATTTTTGATGAATGAAATATATATATATATTATATATATATGTTGAAGAAACTCGTTTGAGATAACGAAGAGTGTATAATAGGAGAAAAATGACAAAATTATGTCGGCAAAATTTGAAAACGATTGCACCAATTTATGCAATAATTATATTACGTTTATTATATATACACGCACTGTTAATAGGTTAGAAAAGTATTCGAGCGCTTCGTATACGCGGTGTTATATAACATTAATATTTCGTTGGAATGGTCACGTGGTAATAATTTCTCTCGCTCATCTGGTTTCATCACTGTGAACCAGAGATTTTGTAAAATTGCATTCGATGGAATTCCATATTTCTACAATTTTTTTTTTCTCTTTAAACATCCGCTTTGAAGATATTTGAAATTTATTTAATTTTTCGCCCTATTTCAGCCATAAATTTCTCGATGGGATTTATATTATCTGGACTCTGCGGCGGAGTATTTAACGTATAGGGTATATCGTATACTTTCACGATCCACGCTGCATATCGAAAATAGAACTCTTCCAACGATCCAAACAACTTACCATCTCTGAGATTGTTCTTTAGGATATCCAGATTATTATTATATTTTCTAAAATAAAATAAAAACCAAAAATTATTCAAGTTAACGTTAAATGTCTCGCTCACTCTGCATTACGTACACGTATTTGTTCTTATCATCCGTTTTACACGCGTCGATGTAATTAATTGATGGTTTTTTTTTTTTTTGCTGCGTGCAATACGAGCGCGTGTAATTGAACTCTCAACGTTAACCGAACGTGATGGAAGTGAAACGTCTGACAGACCGAAGCCTAATTGCCTCGATGCTCGCAGTCCAATTACAAACAGGCTACCGGCGGATGCCCGATTGCTTCCGGAACGGTTGATGCCTCGCTGATGACCCCCACAGTTAACTCGAGAAGTCGGACGGTTTCACGAGAATTCATAAGCGAATCGGCGAAACCGGGCGGGATCGGCGCCGATTTTAAAATTTTTTTTTTTTATCCTATTTTCGATCTCAAAATCGTCGAAGTCGGTTTCAAACAATTTCAAACAAAAATTTTCGAAACGATCCGAATGAAAAGTAAGGTGAAAACGAATTTTTCCACGATTTTTGCACGATTATGGAAAAATTGGGAGAAATTAGAGTGGACGATGGAAGCAAAATTTTCCTCGTCCACGTCTTTTTGCCTGATGCGCGTTCTGTAAACGATCTGCACGTATTTTCCTCCCCTCCTGGAACAACAAATTTCTCTCGTCCCCCCGCCGGAAACGCGTGAAAAAAATAAACCAAAACAAACGGTACAAAATTGAAACGAAAAACAGAGAGAGAAAGAGAGAGAGAGAGAGAAGAGAGAGAGAGAGACGAGAAGAAAAAAAAGAAAAATAAAGGAAAAAACGAACTGCCGCGCAGATTACATCACGGTAGATCTGTTAAAAGGCAACGAATCGTTGGTACGTGAAAAACAAAAATGTCCTTCCAAACAAATTAAAAAAAAATAAAAAATAGAGAGAGAGGGGAGAGGAGGGGAGGGGACTAAAAAAGAAAAAAAAGAAAAGCGAAGTAGTTGTGAATTTACTCGTTAAAATCACCGTCGAAAAAAAAAAAAGAAAAAAAGAAAAAAGGAGGGGAAGGAGAAGAAAAAAAGAGAAATAAAAATAAAAATAAACGAAGGAACGAACAACTAAATCACGCGCGAGGATGATTCCGCGGAATTCGATGGGATTATAAATGGCGAACGACAGGTTGCGAATCGCGAAATTAGCATTTCCATGCATTACACACGGTGGCAGTTTCCGATTTTCACACTCCGCGCACGGTGGCTCCCTCCACGATTCTCCGCTTCTGCAATTTCAGCCCCCGCGTGCAGACTCCGTTTGCGGTAATCCGCAACGCCAGCCCCCGCGATATCGCAATTATGACGCTTCTGAATAAATTAGTCGGCCGTCACGCATCGCTGTACGCCGCGTTTAACTCGATACCCGCGTGTCATACGTCCCGATACTGGATTTAACTCGGCCTCGTATCGAATGAGAGAGGAGGGGCGTCATCGATTTTTCCCAATTGTACGTCGACCATCCTTTCTCCTTTCATCGTTCCTGCCTAATCGAATTCGGGATTTTCGTTCTATAGGAATTCCGTTTCTTAGGGGACGCATTATTGATGCGTGTACCGTTCAATGTTGATGGAAAGAATCTGATGGGACAGGAGGGATCTATCAGATGTTTTCTTATCGGGGAAAATTTAATAGAAGTTACGAACGATGTTATTTCGATATTACTCATCGTTCAAAATGTAATAATAATTGCAAATAATCGTAACGGTCATAGATCATACGAAAAGAGGTAGGAATAAATATTCGAGCATTTTAATAATTTTATTTTTAACCAGTTACTTTTTCAACGAGTTAATGTCCAACTACGGTTCATCCAAGATTTATAAATTAAATTATCAATTACAAATTAGTCTACGCATTTTATATTATATCGTTAAAATACTTTGGATTCTATTTCTAGGTTAACGCATCGAGGTTAGATATGTGACAAATACCACGATAGAAATAAGAATACGTGTGAAATGAAGGCGTTTCTTTCCGCGAGTCTTCTTTCCACTTCAGTGAACAATTATTCGCTGCTGAAAAAAGTCCTTCAAACGTTTTGTTGACAATTCTGACACCACAAGCTTACGTTAATTATGGAAGAAGGGTAATTTGAACATTCAAAATCGTTGAAGTTATTTTCATTTTCATAAAGTTACGTTAAAATAATCATGCAAAACTGGAAATATTTTCGAAACTATCTATATAATGTGTTTAGATTATTTGTACATTTCAACCAATCAAATTTGTTTCCAGTGAACAGTACGTTTAATTCTTTTTTTCTCTCTTTAAATTAAAACTACTCCAAGAAAGAAAAGAATTAAAATTTCTCTTGAATCATTCGTTATGGAATTTGCTGTGAAAAATAGAAAAAGAATCGAAGCACTGATGATACCATACTTCACCCCGTACAATCTCTGTTTTAAAAATATTTCAACTTTGATATCTCTTAAAAAGAGGAGATCGAGAGAAACAAGAGACGAATTCCTCGACTGGAAACGCGTTTCGATCGCGTAATTTAAACCTGTCAAATCTTTTAGCATCTCGCGAATTGTCGCTCGTCTTCCACGCCAGATACATCTCGACGACAACGCGCGCCCCCACTCCTCGGCATCTTGGGGAGGGAGGTGGGTGCGCGCATGCGCGCGTAGGTTCATCGTGCGGCACAGTGCATTATGCAGCACGCATAATACCGGTGTGCACAGAGACAAATTGGACGGCGACGAGGGAGAGAGAGTGGTGTGCACGGAAGGAAGGAAATGATAAAGCAACAGCCTGGGCCGAGCGGCTGGTGGAAGGGGATTACAAACAACACGGCGTACGTGTAAGCAATTCGAGGGATGCGTCGAAAAGTGGTTTTAAATTGATATTCGCCGGGAATACCTCTCTTCTCTTCTTCTTTCTTTCTTCTCCGCTTTGTGTACATCGAATGCTACCCGTTTTTTCCCGCTTTTTTTTTCTTTTTGCGAATTAAAATCTCCGTTCCTCTCCGTTTGTCTTCGTCAAGGGATAGGAGCACTGGCATCTCTCCTCGAGATCGATTCGAGAAAATAAAATAGTCTTATTTTTCTTTTTTTTCTTCTTTTTCTTTTTCCTCATTCACAAAGTTCTAATAATGGCAAAAATTTCGACAGACAAGAATTATTTTTCCTCTTGGGTACAAAATTATTCTTATTTCTTCCATGTTCCAAACTGAAAATTTCGACAACCATGAGACGAGAATTATCTTTCTTCGTGCTCGTCCCTTAAAAAAAAAAAATATTCGCATACAACAAACGCTTTCTCTCGGTTATGTCCCGGACGAGTAACGCGATACAAAATTTGTCAGAGGCAACGAAGAGCCAAGAGAGAGAGAAAGAGAGAGGATTAAGCCAGCATCCAGTCGTTTGTTACTTTTGGCCCGGTAATTGCGGCGAAGTGACATCGGCGTGCTCTAGATTCCAAAACCGAGGAACAAAGGGCCGTCACGAAAATATGACGCTCGTGGGGGCCGCGTTGTTATTCGCCAAATTATTAATGCTGCACGCCTCTCTCTCTCTCTCTCTCCCCCGTCCCTCCCTCCCTCCCTCCCTTTTCCTTGTTCCCCTGTGTGTTTGCCGGGGCTGTTATTACCGGAACAATTACTTGCTGCGCGGCTTGTTTAATGTAATAAGCCACGATACGGCGTGGAACGTATATACAGTTCGGTAATTGCGAGAGCTGGGGCTCGATATTCTAGATATCGAATCCGCGGCTTCCGGCGGAGCACAACAGTTTTCCAACCCTCCTGCGTTGCGGATTTGTTAATTACTAAACGCGTGAAACTTGATCTTGTGGGATTAAATCGTTGGACATTGCGAAAAAGCCTCGTCTCGGCCTGGACTATCGGCTTCGATGATCGAAACGTTGATTTGGTTTAGGATTATCTCGAAGAGGATATCGTTCGGAGAGGAGCTAATGGTTTTTGCGGAAATTGGAGAAATTGGAGAAAATTTCGCTTACGTTTTCGGATCGCACTCACCTATACTTTTCGACCACTGGGGAAATTTGTATTTATGGACGTTTGTACGTTTTTCGTTAATATTCATCGAACCTAACCTAATCTAATCAAAGTTTCCTCGCGAAATAATAAATAATAAAAAAAAAAATATATATGCATCTCGTTATTTTACATTTTTAGATTAGCCTAAATCGAATTCGCAATTTTACAAATAATACAAAATCTATCACAATAAAGAAGAAATCTCCCAAATAATAATAGATCTCGTCATCTCCTCGTAATTTTTACGCTTAAAACCCAAACTTGAATTTAGAAATTCGCATCACCCCTCGACTTAAATACCCGAAACGAATATAGAAGGGACACGAATCTCGTTATCACAATTTCGTAAACAGCCGACTGTCTGCCCCCTCGCGGCCGATTTGGCGAGAATTTGGAGAAAATGGTCGCGAATGGTTGAATGGGGAAGCCTCAGAATCCCGCGAACGGGATCGTAAATCGCGGCCCGGGATTCGAGCTTTCGAAATCGGCGAATAAATTCCCCTCCCTCCCCCTTCCTCTTATTTATTCATTTGTTTGCTTATTTATTTATTTACTGTGGGCCGACCAGTCGTATCCCTGGAATTACGCGAGGCTCGATCTAAAATTCATTTTCGGAATGAATCCGGAATGAACGCGGCCCACGCGATACGCCGTATCCCCCCGTGAGCAAGGATTCTCTCTCTCTCCGCGATTCTATCCGCGCGATCCTATCCCTGCGGATCAGTGATTCTCAATCACGTGTGGATCCAGAGTGTAAATTTTGAACACGAATAAAGGGAGGTTTTAATAATAACGATAACAACAGTAAATCGAAGATGTAAGTATTTAAGTAAGTTTTAATTCGCGTCGGAACTATCTTTGCGGATCAGTGGTTCTCAATCACGTGTGGATCGAGAGTGTAAATTTTAAATACGAATAACACGATAATTTTAACAATAATAATAATAATAACAAGTTGAATTTGTACGTACTTAAATAAATTTATATCCGCTTCCAAATTCGAAACTATTCCCGCTGATCAGTGGTTCTCAATGCAATGAAAATATAAATTTTAAATAGGAATAACGCGATAATTTTAATAATAATAATAATAATAATAATAATAACAAGTTAAAACGTTTAAGTATTTAAGTAAATTTTTATTCGCTTTCAGACTCGAAACTATTCCTGCGAATCAGTGGTTCTCAATCACGTGGATCGAAAATATAAATTTTAAATACGAATAACGCGATAATTTTAATTCGTTTCCAAATTCAAAACTATTCCTGCGGATCAGTGATTCTCAATCATATGGATCGAAAATATAAATTTTAAATAGGAATAATGCGATAATTTTAATAATAATAATAATAATAATAATAATAACAAGTAAATAAAACGTGTAAGTATTTAAGTAAATTTTTATTCGGTTTCAGACTCGAAACTATTCCTGCGGATCAGTGGTTCTCAATGCAATGATCGAAAATATAAATTTTGAATACGAATAACCCGATAATTTTAATTTGTTTCCAAATTCAAAACTATTCCTGCGGATCAGTGATTCTCAATCACGTGGATCGAAAATATAAATTTTAAATACGAATAACGCGATAATTTTAATTCGTTTCCAAATTCAAAACTATTCCTGCGGATCAGTGATTCTCAATCATATGGATCGAAAATATAAATTTTAAATAGGAATAACGCGATAATTTTAATAATAATAATAATAATAATAATAATAACAAGTTAAAACGTGTAAGTATTTAAGTAAATTTTCAGACTTAATTCAGACTCGAAACTATCTCTGCAGATCAGTGGTTCTCAATGCAACGATCGAAAATATAAATTTTAAATAGGAATAACGCGATAATCTTAATAATAATAACAATAAATTGAACGCGTATTTATTCGCTTCCAAATTCGAAACTTTATCTTCGCGTTCTAACAAACAAAGCTTCCCCCCTTCTTCCCCCCTCCATTTTTATATTCTTACATTTCGAATTTCGCGAATCCGTTCGAAACTTATTTTTCCTTATAAATACAAACTTTCACTCTAAGATTTTTATATAGTTTCCATGTTCGAATTTCATTTCTTCTTCAACTTCTTCTCTAAGAGAGAAGAAAGAAATCAAGTTTCGCCAATTTCTTATATATATTTATTCATTTTTCTCCCCGTTCCTATGTATCGTTTTCAGAGTTTTTCCGCGAAAAATACAGAGAGAAACTGGATTATAACATAACATATAATATATTATTTTCGATGCACTCCAACCCCCTCCCTCTCTCTCTCTCTCTCTCTCTACTCCTCGAAATACACAAAATATTTCTATTTCTCCTTTACATAAAATATTACGAGGAGCAGAGGAAAGGTTTCGAACCGGGATCCCTTTCCATGCCAGTCGAGAGCTCCTCGCCTTCGGACAACGCCACTTACGCGATATCCTCTCCTCTTCGAGTATTACTCGCGCCCAAATTCACAGCGGCGCAGCGATGCCTTTTCACGAACGCGTCTCTGTACACGCATCGCGGAGCCAACGTTCTCGCGGCGGGGAAATTACAACGGTTCTTAGCGAATATCCTCCTTCTCCCTCCCCAATTTCTCGCTCGCGTATCCGTTCGAAATATTTTATTCCCAACGACGCGAAAACAGTTGCGATTTATGTGTAATATAATTTTAAACTTTTGATCGATAACACGGCTCGATTCGTTAATAATGGATTGATCGACTCGCAAATCGGATTAATTTTCATGCAACTGACACCACGTCCAATGATGTTCATATTAGGAAAATAATTAATGCAAAGAGACGTCTAGAGAAGAATTGATAAGTTGTCTATGGAACGATGTTCAATTTGAAACGAGGATGTTAATTACCTCGGTTTTCCTTTGGATATTAATATTAACTAGAACAAATTTGGAGATAATAGAATATTTAAAATATTCGTGTGAATAGCTTATTTGTTACATATTTTTAAATAAACAAAACGACAAAGAAAATATCGTGGAAGAGACTATAATTCAAATTAATTTTCATCTTGTAATAGTTGATATTTAAGTGTGAGTTATTAAATAATGTAATTAATTATATGTACTTAATTTGCAAAGATAATTGGAAGGAAATAGGCATTAAAGCACAGAATTCATTTAGATTCTTTGGATTAGTTTCTTTAATTACTTTTATTTATTCTTATCTATGTTTAATTATTTTTTATTTCTTGAGAATTGAAATATAATTCGTAAATGTAATTAAAAGGATTAGGACAGTTTTATTAGATTCTCCCTTTCTCTCCCTCTCTCTCTGTCTATTTATCTGTCTGTCTCTCTCTCGCTCGTATTTTCGAACGTGTATATATATATATTATACAAGGGAAGGAAGGAAGGAAGAGAGGAATCGTAATAACGTGAGAGTGACTCGGCTCGTTTGCGGGACGGGATGATTTTATAAATATAATAAAGAATTCGTAGTGGAGGGATAACAAAGATGAAATGGGATATAGGATAAAATATAAACGAGAGGAATTTTGCAGCTCATAATTTTCCGATTACACTCCTCCCCCCTCCCACTGTTTCGAGCACAAAAGAGTCATCTCAACAATCGTCCTCCCCCCCTCTCTGGAACCACATCTGCGAAAACAGCGTTGCCCCTCCCCTAGGAGAAAGTTAGTGGAGGGAGCTAATTTGAAAAGAATCGGGAAATAAAAGGCGGCCATTAATATCCAGCGGCAAGTTGTGGATTATATAAAATTCAATGGGGGACACAATGGAGGGGGTGGGGCTTTTAATTGTTCCCAGAGATTTTTCATTCGAGTGGCCGAGTATTTATTTATCCCTCTATCTAATCGTATAATCGCGAAAACAAATCTTGCCTCGCCCCGCCCCCTCTCGAGATATCCCCAATGGTCCTCTAAAATCCTTCTTGGTTGAGATTTCGATTCGTTGTGCGTTCGATTTTGCACTCCTCCTCGAGGAGCTGGAAGGGGGGCGAGGAGAACAAAAGAGGGAGGAGGGAGGAGAGGAGGATGGTCGATTGTTGCCTCGATCCGTGGAAGCCGCCACGGCTAGCAGCATTGTCGTTTCCATGTTTTCCAACGATTGTTTCGATACCGTGCATCGGGAAAACGTCGGCTCCGTTTCAAGCCTCCCTCCTTCTCCCCCCCTTCTTCTGGCCGATTCGAATCCTTCCTTCCTTCCTTCCTTTCTTCCTTCCCTCCCTCTGCTTTCGTGGAGACAGGGAGAAATATGGATGGTGGAAGGGGGGCGGGGGACAGTGATACTCGAGGGAGCGAGGGGGAGTTATCGAAACACAAAAATCAGCCCCTTTGTCCAAGTGATTTCTATCGAATGGCAAACGTCGAATCCAGAGCGACACCTTCTCAGTCCTTTAATGGATACTAAAACTTTCTCGTCTCTTGTTTCTAAATGTTTCTTCTTCTTTTGACATCTGTATAATTACGAGTTATACGTATAAAAGTATCGAAAATCTCCGTAGAGTTGCAGAAATTACGAGAACACCCCGTATATAATTACGAATAATACGTAAAAAAGTATCGAAAATCTCCGTAGAGTTGCAGAAATTACGAGAGCACCCCGTATATAATTACGAATTATGTATAAAAAAGTATCGAAAATTTCTGTATAGTTGCAGAAATTACGAGAGCACCCCGTATATAATTACGAATCATACGTAAAAAAGTAGTTGCAGAAATTACGAGAGCAGCCCGTATATAATTACGAGTTATATGTAAAAAAATTTTGAAAATCTCCGTAGAGTTGCAGAAATTACGAGAGCACCCCGTATATAATTACGAATCATACGTAAAAAAGTATCGAAAATCTCCGTAGAGTTGCAGAAATTACGAGAGCACCCCGTATATAATTACGAATAATACGTATAAAAATTTTGAAAATCTCCGTAGAGTTGCAGAAATTACGAGAGCACCCCGTATATAATTACGAATTATGTATAAAAAAGTATCGAAAATTTCTGTATAGTTGCAGAAATTACGAGAGCACCCCGTATATAATTACGAATCATACGTAAAAAAGTATCGAAAATCTCCGTAGAGTTGCAGAAATTACGAGAGCACCCCGTATATAATTACGAATCATACGTAAAAAAGTATCGAAAATCTCCGTAGAGTTGCAGAAATTACGAGAACACCCCGTATATAATTACGAATCATACGTAAAAAAGTATCGAAAATCTCTGTAGAGTTGCAGAAATTACGAGAGCACCCCGTATATAATTACGAATCATACGTAAAAAAGTAGTTGCAGAAATTACGAGAGCAGCCCGTATATAATTACGAGTTATACGTAAAAAGTATCGAAAAGTCTCCTTTTTCGAGGAGAATAGGATTGTAGAGATTACGGGAGCACTCCGTGTATAATTACGAGTTATACGTAAAAAGTATCGAAAAGTCTCCCTTTTCGAGGAGGATAGAGACCACTCCGTGTATAATTACGAGTCATACGTAAAAAGTATCGAAAAATCTCCCTTTTCGAGGAGGGTTGTAGAGATTACGAGAGCATGGTGTACGGATGTTCAAGGATGTTCCCTAATTGAAAGACAAATTTCTAAGGGGGACGAAGAGGAAACTTTCCGATCCGTTTAACTCCGAAGTAACTAGCAAGTATATACATACCCGTCTGGTATACTCGAGTCACATTCGAATCCGTCTATCCTTCTTCCAAATTTCCTTGATTTCGCGCAAAATAAACAAAAGAGTCGAACGCTCGAAACATTTGTATTTTCCCATTTTAAAGTCGGATGGATCGTATTTCCTTGCTTAGATGTTTATCATCGGAGACGAACTGAAATCGAAAGGTAGAGAGAGAGAGAGAGAGATGAAGAGTTTCGGTATCGAATGCGTTGTACGTCTACCCGTATCCGTGCATAGAGAAGAGCGTGTTAGAATATCACTTTGCAAGAAGTTTAAGTTTAATTACCGGCTGATACACGGCTCCTGTTTGCCAACTGTTTACCGGCGGAGCAAGAGAGTGAGGGAAGGGGGAAACTCGCGAATGACCGCTGCTTTCCCTCAACCTCACGGAATGTATTAAAAGCCGGACGAAACTTGACGAAACTTTCCCTCCGTGGATAATGATTAGCAGTTAAAGGGAGGGGGTGGAGAGAGGAGCGTGTTGCATCGCGATCTCATCATCGCGAAAACTTTCTCTCGCTTTGATCTTCTTCTCGATCAAGAGATAAAAAAAAATAGTAGTAGTATTTTTTTCCCGTAAAATTTTTTCAAAATAGAGGAGAAATAAAACAGGCAGGAGAGCGGAGATTTAGAGAGAGTTTCTTTTTTTCTCAATCCTCTCCTCTCCTCATTAAATCGACGAATCATTTCGTGATTCTTCATTGATTCTCTTATTTCTCTTTTTCCTCCCCCTTAAGAAATGAAACGGGCAAATAAAAATCGCAGAATATTCCCTGAAGAAAACACCGCAGTCCCCTTCTCCCTCTTCTCCTTCCTCCTTCCTTTCCTTCAACTTTATTTTTTTTCTTTTTTTTTTTTTCCTCATTTTTAATTACTCTCCCACTTCCAACCACTTCGTCCCGCCGTTTCCCCCTTCCTTCACTTCCACAATCATCCATTCCACGCTTCCATTTCCCATCCCCCTCCTCCTCCTTCCTTCCTTCCTTCCTTCTTTCCTTCTTTTTGTCATTTCTCGTTCACTGCCTCCCCTCCTTCTCTTAGCCACCATTTTCCAGCCGGTACGTTTCGAGCACGTGATTTACTCGTGACTACTCTGCGTGCGCGAGGGGCAGAGGGGGGAGGAGAGGGGTGCGTAACCGGAAATAATGATTTAACCGGGAAACGCGGCTGTCGATTCGACGCGAAAATATTCGCCAATGCTTTTTTACTCTTCCGAAGTAGAGAAGGAGAGAGAAGAGAAAAAGAAAGAAAGAAAGAAAGAAAGAAAGAAATATATATCGATGCCCGCTTCTAGCTATACACGTATAATTTCTTTCTCGCGTCTCTGCTATATTTTCCTCGAACGAATGATAAAACTTGAAATTTGTCATCGGATGTAATATCGTGGGAGGATTTTTTTTTTTGTTTTTTGAGTCGATTGATTGATAAAATTGATAAAAAATTTAATACGCTGTCTCGCGTCAAGATCGTCAGATTGAACGAAAGGTTTTATTTACCGGTGGCCGTCATTTGTTCGAAAGGTTATTAATTATCGGAAATTGAATTAATTTTTTACCTAAAAATCGGTTATATATAACAATCTCCTTTGGATTTAATAATTTTCTTAATCCAATCTAACTCGAATTACTTTCGATCGTTGCCAAATAAAATCTTCTTCAAAAATATTCAAAACGATGAAAACATATTAAAAAACATATTAAAAAAGTCGCCAAGATCGACTGAACGACTTATCTCTTTCTCTATATCTATATACCTATTCTTTCAATTTCTCTTCTCAAGTTTAAACTTAATTCGAACAAAAATTTTCCATCCCGAATAAAATATTATTTCGTATAATAATATTTTCATACATACGCGTTTACATTTTATTGGAGAAAATTTTCTTTCTTTTTCCTTTTTTTTTTTTTTTTTTTTTATTTTATTTTATTTTATTTTAAAAACAGAGTTGTTAAGTAGAAATTCGCAAGGATCCGGAAACGATTCCGGTGTCTGGGACGGGAATAAAAACAAGCCACTCTCGCGAAATTCGCTTTTGCGCGACGGATTACACGGGTCGGCCGCAAAACGAGAAATTCCTGTTTGCCTTTGGCTCCGGCTGTCCGACTCCCTTCACGCAAATTCTATTAACCAACGGAAATATTTAATGTATCTCCGTTTCGAGAGCAGTGGACAGCTTGGAGGAGGGAAGGGGGGTGGGAGGAGGCAGGGGAGGAGGAGGCAAAAAGTGTGGACGCTCGTAATGTCGCTCTCTTAACTCCGTCCACGTTCCCAAATAGGATCGTTTCAGCTATTTTTATTTCTTCTTTTTCCCTCCTTTCTTTTTTTTAAATAAGTAATAAGTCACTGTTTGAAGGGGACGGACAGTTTAAACGAACGTGTGGTAATTTTATTACGCGCCATGGAATTAATACGAGCTACCCGTTGGAATATCATGAAAATGAACGTGTATATATATATATATATTTTTTCCTTTTTAGGAGAGGAGACCACACTGTTGAGAATTTTTTAGAAAATTAAGAATTATTAGCAAATTGTATTTATCCTGGAAAAATTTTATTTGTAAATTTTTTGTATACTTTTTGATTCTTCAATCGATATTATTCTTCGTATCATGCTGTTGGTCATTTTCATTATGTTTTATCAATAGAAACAGTTTTTGCTATTGTTTCAATTTATTTATTCATTGATATTAAATGATTAAAAATTCAATTTATCGATATCGATTCAACATTTTTTAGATTTAACATCAATTACCTCGATTCGATATTATTGTTGAAATTCAATTTCATTAATTTGATCAATAATTTCTTTGAACAGAATAATTTGTAAAACTTTTAAAAGAAAAATTCGTAAATTTGCAACAATACGACGATAGCAGTAGGAATGAGGGATCCGATCAGATTCGCGAAACTGACGGAGTTTATTTATTTTACAATGCGCTCTTTTTTCCTCCCTCCCCTTGTTTTCTTTCCCCCCTTCCCTGTTTCCATGAAACACGTTTGTCGCCCGTTTGGAAAAATCTTGGTCGATCGATCGATCGATCGATTCGTTCGTCCGTAAACAACGGTGGCTCGAATATTCTCGAACGATCGAAAAAACAAAAAGCAAAAAAAAAAAAAAAAATCCCGAATTTCCCGAATAGCTTTAATCCAAACAACGGAAACTTTCCTTTATCCAAAATTTATTTCGTTCCATCCGTTCTTGTTTTCCCGCAGAATTAGGGATTTTTCCGCGGAATTAGAAAAATTAAAAAAATTTTTTTTTCCAACGTTTACATTAAAAGTTGCAATGGACATGGGTGAAGAGATTAAGGAATAGAGAATTGAAATAAATATATATATATATATATTTTTTTTTTCATAAAGAACGAATAAAAGTTGCGAAAAAAAGAACGCGATAAACGTTGAAACGTCGGGGAAAAACTTATTTTTGGGCGAAAGAATATCGCTCGAGTATCCGATTTCGGATCTGCAAAGCAGGCTTCGAAGCTGCGCTACTGCGGATAGCTGGTATGGCGGTAAAAATTTTATCGAGGGCGCACGGCGAAACCGAGGAATACGGAATATGGAAGAGTTTCAACCGTCTCTCTCTCGCCTATAAACTTCTTGTTTCTTTCTACGTTCGAGGCAAGTGACTCGAACTTCGAGGATCGAGTCTATCAATGTTCGATAATTCCCTCCCCCCTCTCCAAGTTTCTTCGTAATTTATCCCAGTGAAGAGAGAGAGAGAGATGAAGTTTCTCGCGATTATCGAAAGTTCGCGAATACGATATTTATAAACAAGGTGGAGATCTTTAAGAGAATTTTCTAATCTCAAAACGCGTTTAAATGATAACGAAAAATATAAAAGGAAGATTTGGAAAAACGAAATCGTTCTCTTATCTTCGAAAACCGTGCGGACGATCTATCACTCCGATTATAGAGCGAGAGAATCATAAATAACCCGTTGCTCACGCGGCGTGTGAACCCTGTGTTAACGCTGAGAAATGGAGAAAATCTTCTTCCCCCCCCTCCCTCTCACCCCGTAATCGTAAATAATACAATGGGCTCGAGCAAAAGATTCGCGTGGTAACGTTAATTCTGACAAATTGGGAGACACCGTAAACCTGTGTCGTTATCGTCGAGGCTGAGAAGAAAGCCTGATGCGAAAGATTAACGCTCGAATGATGATTCTCAACCGCCAGTCGTACGTTCGATGCGGCGATATTTATTTATGTACGATTCTTTTGAAATATCGCTTCGTATAGAATAGATTCTTAAGCCCTTGCGAAGCGTGGAATATTGTACCGTCGAATGGTTAGAGTTTCTTTATCTCAAATTAGATCGAATTACATTTTCGACGTTGGTCCGAGTTGACCGGCCAGTGGGAATAGAAATATTATTTTTCGTTGTTAAACGGCGAAATTATTTCCATTATTTAAGAAATCGAGAGAGAAGGAAAATAGAATAATAGACGGTGGAAACCGAGGATGCATCTTGATAATTACGTTATTAATAAAATATCGCACGAAACAACGATACACTTTACTTTAATACCCGACAAATTTTCTTTCTTTAAAGATACATAAAACGGAATATAAATGTTTTTCGAAACGCAGTCAAAATTTGCAATGAAGAGACGTCTCAAGAGATACGAGCCAATTATTCTCTTTTTTCGTTAATTCTCACGTTGGATTCCTCCCGATTCAAAAATTCTCTCCATGATAAACGGTTCCAATCCGTAAACGAAATATAATAAAAACACAGCACATTTTGTAAGCTCCAACGATTTTAGAAAGGGAATATATAACGCGTAACGCGACATCGTGTATTCCTTTCGTCTCAAGAACAAGAACAAGAAAGAATAGAACTTATTCCAATACCTTCAATAATAAATTAACCATCATCTACGTTGGACCATAAAAACGATAACTTTTTTCCACCAC
Organism: Apis cerana; assembly: GCF_029169275.1. Taxonomy (NCBI): domain Eukaryota; kingdom Metazoa; phylum Arthropoda; class Insecta; order Hymenoptera; family Apidae; genus Apis; species Apis cerana. Next base: position 12,087,023 of record NC_083856.1, read on the forward strand.
TCGGTTTTGACCGAGCGCGGTAGGAAAATAAATATATAAAAACTGGCGGTTTAGCGCGTCAATTCTTTTGCCGCGTTAACGATCGAACGAGATAAAGTTCTCGCTCAAACTTCGTTAAAACTTTCCCCTCTTTCGCCTCACTCTTATACGTGAAAACGAACACACCGCGCAAAATAAAAACAAAGTATATCGGGCTGTGTGTACGAAGGAGGAAATTATCTTGATAATTATTGTTCCCAACGAAAAGTTTTGGTCAACGAATTCGAACAAGTGGAATTGGATGACGCAAACGACGATGGAAAACAGTGTTAAGGAAGAGGGGGGGGAGGAGTTAGAAAGAGACAGGATGGATCATCCGTCCTGAATTAAATTGGCCGCGGGGAGAATGCTCGTGAAACCGTGAAATTACCATTTTTTTGAGCCTCGCGCCCTCGATGCCTTCTCGAACCTTCCGTCCTCTTCGCGACACGTTCCAATGTTCCCTCTTTTCTATCCCCTCTCCAAAGAAGCCCCCACCTTTTCTCCTTCTCGAGACGAGACAAAATTTATATTCCTTCTCCTCCTATTGACGAATCGAATTCGAGAAAAAATACCAGAGGGGGGGGATGTATTTTCGAAAATATTATTACAAATATATTCGAAACATTTAAAGATCTTCAAGAAAGATTACAACTTCGACTTGGCTTTGGGAGGGGGGAGGATTAATCCATCACCATCTCGGGAGCCTGACATATGGGGAGGGGAGGAGGAAATCGCAGAGTCACGATACGAAGTCGATCTTGAGATCGGCGGAAAATTGGAGGGGAGGGGTGGTGGAAAGTTAATGGCGGCCTTTTAAACGTAACCTCAACGTCTCTTCCATTTTTCCTCTCGACTCTGTTACGAAGCTAATTACGCGTGACCACAAATTAGCTTTCCCGAAAAGCTGGCCAAATTGAACGCGACCAACGTTCGAAAAATCGATTCCTTTCTCTCTTTACCTCTCTCTCTCTCTCTCTCTCTCGCCTTCCTTACGTTTCCTTTGTGATTTTCCAACGTGTCGCCATTTTCACGGATTTTTCCTTTTTCCTTTCTTTCCTCTTCCTTTTTCGTGTGCATATCCGAAATGGAAACGACGAGACAGAGAACACGAGAAGAAAGAGTGTCATTTCGATCGTTCACGGTTGGACGGTTTCCATTTTCGTGAAAGAAGGGGGAAATTTTGAGAATTTTGACCCGTTACTACTTCTGAAAAAAAGATTTCAATTATATCCATTCATCGAGAAGTATCCATCTTATCCGTCGTTTGGGTAATTTCAGAGGGAGGGGGGAGGGGAAATTCGGTGTTCGAATTATCCGGATACGCGATAAACTCGATTAAACTCGACCGAGTTCTCTGTAATAATCGATCGAGTTCCATCGTTTAATTAACTGTCTGCACTACCGCGTAATCGAGCGATTTTCGTTTAATCAATCTATATATATATATATATATATATATATAAAATTGTTTGAGTTCTATCAAATTAATCGGTGCGAATCATCCGATCGAGTGCCCTCCGATGGATCCTCGAGTTCCATTTGTTCGCCACCTCGGCTAATCGACTTCCGTTCCGCAGATATAAAATCGCGTCGAACCGAATCATTCCGATTCCGATTCGTATGAATTCGTAAAATTCATCGAAATGTATCTCGCGTGGAAGGGAGAAGGGTTGGCTCTTCTTCTTCCGCTTGGTCGACTTCCCTCTTATAACTCAACGTAGCTGCTTCTCCGCCCAGAACAAGCGTCTGTTTCTTCCGCTTAATTAACGGAAATCGCCTTCTCGACGAGATTTCCGGCGGTTTTTTCCTCCCCCTCTACGAATCGGGCGAGAGAATTTAGAAGAATTAATTCGATACGTCGAGAGAGGGAGAGAGAGAGAAAGGTTAAGTTAGGATGGGTTAATAAAGTTGGAAAGAAAGAAAAAAGGAATCTTTCGCAATATAATTTTGCACGATTGCAACGAGCATAACAGTAATCTTAACACGTTTCACGTGTGCGTGGGTCGTGTACGCGTCCCAGTTTCATTCCCCCTTTCTCTGATTTAAACCGTGAAACTGGCACGGATAATTCGTGAAAACTGATTAAAATAGCGTTTTTACGAGTGGCGTGGTGGAAAATGGTGCGAGTTTACATCTCGATCGATCCACGCTTCTCCTCCCTTCGCTTTTGTTACCTCCATAACTCCTGCGGCGTGCGGCGTGTAATGAAACTAATTTATTACAAAGTTCGCTGTTAACGAGTTCCATTGCGAGACGATCAAAAGCAAAGATCCACACGTTAATGAAGCTTGTCACTAAAGTTCGAAAAATTAACAAGATTCGAATGGAAAGATTCGAAAAGGCTTCTTATAAAACACTCTCAAGTTCAAGAAATTCTTCCAAAACACTCGTACACTTTCTATAACAGCAGTCCTTTGATCTAGGAGGAGCCACACCATTCGCGAAGGAAACTGATCCGCAAGCGTTTATGTAATATAATTCCTCTCAAGCAGAATAATGACTGAACTCCACGTTAACGTTTCACTCACACCGAATCGTTTCTAAATATTCGAAGCACTGCACTTGTACTACACTTTACTATGTCTATTCGATCTTCTGGACAGGTTTATCCGTTTCTTCTTCCCTTCTCGACCGTTAAAATTGTGAAACAAACGAAGCTAAATTGATATTAGGTGTATGAATAAGTTCCTTCCTCTTTCTTTCTACGATACTAACTCTTCTTACCGAATTCGAATTACTTTACCGTTGGTGGCGCCATCTGAAAGAGCGTTCTTTTGTTTTCGAGAACAGTCGCGACGAGCGCTCTAACAGTTTCCAGTTCTATACGACAATTTCGAGCAATACGACGAGCGCGTCGTTCGCGTCACTGTTTACTTTTTGCGTTCCAGCTTAGGAGATCGGCCGTCGAAGCTGCTGAAATGGTTTGTGCGCGCTACTGGAAAAGAACGCTGTATCTTACGGAACGTGCAGAGTAGTATGAAAGCCTCAAAGCCGGAAAATTTTAATTCGCAAGACGACGATCGTTCGGATGCATCGAGAAGGTTCGATGAATTGGAAGAATCGCTCGACGAAAATCCAAAGAATTGGCAAAAAGATTGGAAGATAAGCGGTGTCTATCCGACTGAAACAATTATAATAAAATCTCGAATTTGGGAAGAAAAGGGGGGAAAGAACTTATTCCCACATCTAATATATGCTTTCTCACGAAAATTCCCTAGTTCTTTCCCAATCGTTAAAACGTCCTAAACGATCGAAGTTAAATTTAAATCTCGAAAAAAGAAAAGAAGACTATCGATTCTTCGAACATACACACGTCGTATTTCTCCTATGATCCACAAAACAAGCGGAATCGTTTACGAAAATTCGCCAAATTTCTTCTCTCCTGGGGCTGGAATCCCTTCCCTTCCACTCCCCCCTCCGCTCTGTCGCTTTCACGCGGGCTAATTCGGCCGGAATCGGGGGTCGATTAGCCGCGGCAAGTTGAATTTCTCCGTGTATCGGCGGCCAATTTGCACGAATTCGCGTGGGAGAGAAAAGGGGGGGCCTGGGCGAAATTCATAGAAATTCACGCGGCACGGGACTAATGGATCCGGTAATACACTCATTCCGTTAGAAACTCGTGAGCATAAATTAACAGTTTCCCCTGTTTCGAAACGAGGATGAAAGAGGGGGCGGGGATGCGGAGGCCTCCTGAAAACTCTGTCTGCCTCCGATCAGAGAAGCAGAGTGAGAGAGAGAGAGAGAGAGAGAATTTCTGCAGATCGGGCGCAGAACCGGCCATCAGCTGCAGCCGTACACTTCTCGTGGATAGATTCGTTTGTTCCGGTTTAACGTTCGTTTGAAACTCGTCGTTTCCCATTGTTTCGGGGGCGAAGGAAGGGAAGAGAGATAATTTTGGAATGGAGGATGGGGAAAAAGTTTTTTATTATTGGAAAAAGAAAACGAGCTCTTTAGAGTCGTATTGTTATTTTGTTATCTTATCGATCTTGAAATCGAACAATTTTTAAGATTTAAAAATTCTGTTGTCAAAGTAGAACAAACTAAATATTATTTATTTTCCTCGAGATATTTGAAATTTACGTTTGATTTTTAAATAAAATTGAGAAAAAATGTGTGTGTACAGGGATTTAAAAAAATCAATTCGTTCCTCCCAGAAATGAACTATACTTACAGAAAAAAAATTCTTTCGAAGGATCGAAATATCGAGTCCCGCGGACGACACGGTCTCTCGAAAGGTTATTAAAAAAGTGCGAGTCGGTTCGAGTCGGGCCGAGCGCGACAACCGTTACAAGCGCCGGTGGAGGGGATAAATGGAACACGGAGCGAGCTATGGGTTCAAAGCTTCGGCCTCGGCCACGGCGAATTACCGTGGAACAATTAGATTCCCAGTGCTCGGCGCCACGCGAATCGCATTTTTCTCCCTTCCTCGGCAAGCAGAGGAGCTCGCCCTTTGTTCCTCCCTATGAAAGAATTGTTGGAAAAGGAACGGGTGGGGAGGCGAGAAGGGCCATTGAAACGACGAAGAAGAGCCGTTTCCGAAAGTTGGTGAAACGTTATAAGGGGAAGAAGGGAGAGGTTCTCTCGCGCCGCCACTTCCTCTCTCGTGTCGCACAATGGTGGGGAAAAGTCGTAACTTTTTTTCTTTCCTCCTCCTTCTCTTTGTCTCTCCATCTTCGATTCTTTCTCCCCTCTCCTTGTTCCTGGTCACAAACACAAATATACAGGCTGTTTATAAAAACATGGGACACCTTTGGAGAGTGGATTCGTATACACATATATCCAATGATGTATTTATTACGTATATATGAATGTTGAATATTTGTTAATATTTTAGAATTGTATTATATTACGTTACACTGAAATTCATTTAAAATAACCAATTATATATAAAAGAAAGTATCAATTGTATATGCATTCACTTTCATCGAGAGGCTCCGCTACGCGAGCGACATCGCAATACGGCGTTCTCGCTCTATCTGATATAAACTTAAAATGCTCGTAACTCGTTAATTGAGCCTTATCGGATATATGTGTATACGAACTTTTTTTATCGTTTTAATGTCTAGAATCTATCCTTCAAAGGTGTCTCACGTTTTTATAAACATCCTGTATAGGAAGAGACGTTCGACAATCGTTTGGATATTTATTAACGGCAATATGAATAAAGTGGTGGTGGAATATTCATAGCGGCTTGAATTTTCAAGCTGTGAATCTATGAACGTAAAGTTTGGACGTGATCGGAACGGTATAACCGGCACGCCATCCTGTATCAAGCGTTAACGTGGAAAATCAAGGATAATTAATATAACGTTTCTAGCCATTCCGTTTTTTACTTTGTAATGATTTGTTTCTCGTCGGAATCTTGACGCCGTGCCACTCCTTGAATCGATCTTAAATCGATGAAACGATGGAAACGGTGATAAACATCTCCTTAACTTTAAAAGAAAAAAAATGATCTCCACTCTTCCGAGCTTAACGTCAGTCGGTAAAAAAGTTTCGAAAAAACAAAACTCCTCGAAAGATCGTTTAACGGAGAGAAAGAAACTCTTCGAAACATCCAAACGATCTTTTCCAACTTTTTAACCAGCAACTCGATTAACACGATTCGTTTTTCGATTATAATTCTCTTCGAAAAAATCAGATATACCCGTTTCATTTGCACTCGTTCCAAGATTCGAACCAAGCGATTGGATCGCGAGATAAAAACGCGAATAATAAATAAAAAAAAAAGGAAAGAGAAGAATCACTGTATCCTTCGTAAAGTTGCAATTTTCATGCTTCTTTTCTTCTAGTTTTCTTCCTGCTCGCTTTTCGAGTCGAGTGACCGTGAACCAAAAGAAGAGGGGAGAGTGGAGACGAGGAGGGGGAAGAAGTTGGCGAAAGCGTGACGGGATAAATGCTCGATCGGGCAGGTGCAAGTTTAATCCTTTTCTCCCTAGGAAAAGTTGTTGGAGCGGGCACGGGATGGGGGGCAATGGGGCGACCCGGTGGAAACTAGATTAGAGAATTTTTCTTTAATTTGTCCCCCCGAGAAAAGGGCGCTATAGTTCGATCGATAGTTTAAGAAGCGGGGGCTCGAACTTTTCAGGGGGATTTGCGCTGCAATGAGGAGGGGGGGAACGGGATATTTCGTGCTCGGCCGGTATCTGTGTCGTCGAGGGCGATTATCGTGGCTAGCTACGAACGAGTTTTATGGACATTAATATTACTCTCTGATTTTTGGTTTCTAAATTTCTTTCGTCAATTATTTTAATTTGTTAATTTCTTTCGAAATTTTAAAAATTAAAAATTTAGAAATATTATTTATTATTTCCAAATATTAATATTGTTCTCTGTCTTTCGATTTTTAAATTTCTTTCCAAATTTTTTAATAAGCTTCATCCTAATTCGTTAATGTTATCGCGAACCCCTTTTACTTATTAATCATAACTCTGTTTAGATACGAAGAAATTTCATTCTATGTTCCCTAATTCATCTTTAAATCTCTTCGAAAAATTCGTCAACAGAGTTAATGATGAAATTAAGAAATATCCGTCAAGAATGTATTACCGCGAGATATTTTGCACGTTATATTCTCTTCCGTTGTTTTAAGGATTTATTTTAATTCGTCGAAATTACAGAATATAATAGACGCGATGTCAAGGTTATCCATTATCGCGTTGATTAAAGGAGATTGAATAAAACCGGCGCATGTCCACGCGAAATTCCGACATTCGCGTTGCTTTAGTTTAATAAAGCGTCGAATGTTGCGGCGGGGAAACTGGGCTGTGCGGTTGGGGCGAAGTCTCGAGTAAGTCGTTTTTATCCCCGACATTTTTGCCGAGGAACGCGCGGAACGTGGCAAGGAGTTGGGAATTACCGTCGAAGGAATTTCAGGATGCGGTATTCCTGGTGGATTTTAAAGGTTACGGGATACCTTGCATATTACCATGTTATTTATGTACACGGGAGAAAAATAATAGTCAAAACTTAAAAATCGTCCGGCTCATCACTCCGCTTCTGAACACCATTTTTCCCACTTCATCTCATTCTAAACGAAATATTTCGTAAACACGTGTACGAAAAAATTGTTATTACTACAAAATTCGAGAACCGAATCCACTCCGATATCCTTCCAATCTTAATCACTCCAATCGTCATTGGAACGAATTACTGTATTGTACGAAACACTCTCCGAAATACGTTCGTATTTATTTCAACAAATCCATTTTCCCCCTATAGCCGACATATATATATGTATATCCAATTTCTAAACGGCCACTGATAGGAGAAATGTCAGTCCAAAGTTAAAAACCGTCCATTTCCTCTTCCAAAATAACATTCGTTTCGAAATAAATGATATATTCCTTTCGGGAAGAGAAATCCATTTTTGCCAAAGTAAATTATTATATTGTGTATATGAAATACAAGCCGGCTTTCACGATATAAAATCGAAAAGTTAAAATTCCATATTTAACGCGATAAACTATTTGGCGAGAAACTCGAGCCTCGAAAACAATCCTCGAGTCGGGTATCAATTTCCATCGCGGGTACGAAATTTCGTCAAAGATCGTGGCGCCCTCTATTTGTCGCGCGATTTGTCTCGATTCGAGTCGAGATAAGACGGACCGAGAAACGCGCCTATCTCGAAACACTCCCCCCCCTTCCGCAATTAAAGTTGCACGGACAGACGAGTGAGTAGATTTCTTAAACTTCGATGCGCTAATGTCGATCAACGGCGAACTTTTTCGCGTCGAAACTCGGCACAGAGAGGAAAGAAGAGAGGGGAAAGGTGGGGAATGACTGAACGATACTCTCTTTTCCAAATGTTTCCAACCATCTTTTTGCGCATCGACACGGCGATAATATTTATTTGAGTTTGATTTCTCTTATCCTTCCTTCTCGAACACTAATTATCATCACGTTCTATGCTTACGAAATTGAAAAACATCGAAAATAATATTCCTCATAACCGCCACTCGTTACCATTAAATTCGGGCCAATCGCGAAGATGCAGATCCAATTTGAGATAAGAAAATCTACCTACTCGACATTATATTATTCTACGCTCCACAAGATTATACGTAAAGAGCTTACGAAAGTTATTCGTGAGTTTTTCGACTTGACCGATGAATCGAGGAATTAAAAACACTCGAAGCAATAAAAGGCGAGAAGAAAAAATGTAAAGTTTATTCATCGAATCAGATATTATAATCTAAAGCGTTATTCAAGTTTGTAAATTAAAGTTGATAAAAATAACTAATTGATTCAATTTTATTCATATAAAAAATAATAGTTAAAATGTAAAAAAGCCTGTAAATGTAAAACGTAATAAATACACGTATAAGAAATATATATGCAATAATATTTAACAATAGTTTATAAACGTGCGTATACTTTTTCTTAAAACGCTCAAAAGCGAGCGTAATGTATCACGCGATGTGTTAAACGAACGGTCGAACGTCGCGCGACACATCATTCGAAAAGTTTAATAGCTCTATAATAAAACGAGGATTCAGATAAATCGCGGGATGTGGTAATAATTCGATAGCGAGTATCTATCTAGTTAAAAAAAAGGAAACAAAATTTCTAAAAAAAACGTTCAAAGACGGAGAAAGGTAAACGAAGTTGCGAAATCAACCCGCGAACCATTCTTTTTTTCTCTCTCTCTCTCTTTCGAGCCACGAATGATTAATTGATAGCCATCTATCTTCATTTGGTCCTCGTTAGTGTCGCTTTTTTTCGGTCGAAAAGCGAGCCGCTTCCATCGATGGGATGGGCGCTGCGGTAGGCGAGAATCACGAGGAGGTGAAGGGTGGGGGAGGCGAGGAGAACGAAAAAGAGAAAAGGACGGAGAACGAGAGTCGATCGAGTACCCGCGGCGATTAATCGAGCAAACGAATCGCCATTGCTGTTTCGATTACAACCCCGTTCTTCTCTCCACCTCGTTCATTTCTCTTTTTTTCTTTTCCTTTTCCTTTCTTTTTCTCTCTTCTTTTCCATATTTACGATCGCAGATTTACGGGAAACGCAGATGGAAATTGGAAGGGTATCGAGGTTGGCCGGCGTCGTTCTGGCCCTTATCTCGATCACGTGGTCCCGGCATGGTTGCTGCGTCGCGGAACTTTACACCGCGTTGGCGGACATGGAGGAGCTACTGGAGACGGAGGCGGTGCTCATCGACACTCTGAACGGGTACATCAAGGCGCAGGAGGAACGTCTCGCCACTCTGAGAAAGTGAGTGCTCTTTTTTACATTACGACCACGATTTTACGACTGCGCGTGTAACCGGATACGCGCTGGCGACGAGCCAGCGTTTCTCAACCTTCTCCGCGCGCCCATCCAATTGACGAACGTTACAAAGTAGTAGAGAAGAAAAATTTTCAAGCGCCGAGAGAACGTTAGACGGAGAAACGTTGGAACGTCTCTTCTCATTTTGTCTACATTTGTCGGAGAGAGAGGGATCTCCGTTTAATTTTCAGAGAAAGAAAGAAAGAAAGGAAAAAGGACGGTTCGTTGGTCAAACACGTATCGCGATCGCATAATATATCGAACAATATATCGCGTTCGATCCGAGTAAACCAAGCCCGGTTCGGCTGATAATAATTGGGATAATCGAAAGATTTAATAGGAGATTGTTAAGCGGTATGGAGAGAGGGATAGGGGGAGATGCGTGTTCGTAAATTTCCGTTCGAATCCGGACAATTACGCGACGGGGAAGCTCGGAACGAGATTATCGGTTATTTTTCTCGATTATTCTTAGACGTAACTTCGCGTTTTTCGCAATCGTCCTCCAACAGTGTTCGATATATCCTGCGAAATATATACATTCTCCTTCTCGCTCTCAATTCACGCTCACGAATTTCACCGCTTTATGAGAAACGAGAGAGGTTAAAACGCCTATGAATTTTTCAAAGTGGTGGTTAAGCGAGCGTTGACACGTTATTACGACGTTAGCTAGGAGAAAATGCGAGGAGAGGAAATTCGTATAAAATTCTTTTCTCACGCTCGCTCATTGCCGCCCATCTGACGAGCGAAGAGAGGAGAGGAGAGGAGAGAAGAAGAGAGGAATGTCGTGGAAAATTGGAATTGGGAAATTCGGTATTCGGGCCACGTCCCGCCCGATTTTTTTCGGGGGTCGCGAAAGGACAAAAGGCGGTGGTGCAAGAATATAAAAAAGATTTCTCCTTTCGCACTGCCAATAATTCCCCCGATCTTCCTCCTCCTTTCTCGTTTTTATCTTCCCCGGGGTGTGATTTGGCGGGTTGCCCGCCCCGATACCGATGCCTGCTCGGCCCGCTCGTGGTTCACTCGGGGCCAGAACCGGTGGAAATAAGAGGGCGAGGAAACGTTAAGAAACGTTGGACGACGAGCGCGCGCGCTCTCTCTCTCGCTCTCTCTGCTCTGTCTCTGTCTGGCTCGCTTCGCTTCGGCGGCGGGGAACGCAGGAGGGGGACGATTTCGTTCGGCGCGACCGCAATATTTCCGAACCTGTCCCTTCTATTTTTAATCCGGCCACCGTGTAATTACTTTTCGGGGAAATGGATGACGCTATCTTCATCCTGTTCCGTCTCCTCTCCCCCTCCCTTCCTTCCCTCCTTTCTTTTCCATTTCGCGAAAAGCGAAGAGCGAGCTTGGCGAGGAGAAAGATTATTGGTTGGGTTTTCTTTTTTGTCTCTTTAATATTTTTTCCTTTCGAAAAGATTCTCGATTTATAAAAATTTGAACAGTAGTTCGAATAACCTTTCTTGGAAAGGACGAACGAAACGTTTAAAAAATCGTAGTTTTCTTGAATCTTTCGAACGAATTCTCAATTTATAAAAATTTGAAACGATCATTCTTGGAAGAAAAAGACAGAGAGAAATAAAGGAGAATAAATAAAACTATATTAAAATTATAATTTTTGAAAGATTCTCCATTTTTGCGAAGAACAATTCGAATTACATATATATATATATATATATCGCGATAAATGATCGAAGGCGATAAAACGGAGTTGGAGTTTTGGTTGGAAAAGGGGACTGGAAAATCAGAGACGGCGAGGAAGCTTTTACGATCGCTCGAGGAACGGTACACGCGTGCGTTCGACAGTCATTCAGACTCTCTAATCGCAATCGAGTCACGTGCCAGCCATTCGACGTAACGCTCGCCAAAATTTCCTTCGAATAACGATTGTTACTGTCAGTTACACGGCGGAGGCAGAGAGGGGAGGAGGGGGAAGGAGAGAGAGAGAGAGAGAGACGAGGCGAGGGAGGGAATCGAAATGCCCGCATTAATAACTAGTTATCACAATGGACCTTGCGAAACCCAACGTAATGGGCCGAACGTCTCTCCTCGAATAATCCTCGAAACGATGAATTGTTGATCTTCCGGCCAATACCAATAATAATTAATTATCCTCGCCTCTCCCATGATTTTCGATCCGTAAAATGGAAATATATAACTCGAGAGAAGAAAACTTGAGAAAAATCTGCAAAGTTGTATCGAACAATTTATCCAACTACGTCGTTCATTTCTCCTCGAAATTCGATTTAGTTTCAACGATATAAACTTTCGATTGGGTCATGAAGCGAAATTTATTCAATCTCAATGATTTATATGTCAGATTTATGATATACGCAAAAAAAAAAAAAAAGGAAAAACTCGACTTCGAGAAATTATATTATCATATAAATTTTAACATTCGTTTCCTTAGAATTTCCTTGATATTTAACACCATGGTCAACGCGATATATCAAGAAATTTGAAAGTCAAAGACGAGACTATTACGCGATTTCTCGAGAGAATCGCGTGACGATCGTGTCGCGTAAACAATTATCCATCTTCACGCATCACGAATTACGAATTTTCACCGGCGAGAACGGATCGACTTGGCCGGGTTGGAACGCGTCATTGCGCGTTTTAAACGAGGCGATTCGAGAATCGTGAAATCGCGATGGTGTCGCGTAGCGAGGATCCGACGCGCGCAAGGAATCCGCCTCGAGCCACTCCAAACACGTGCGTTCTTCGAATCCATCAGAGAAGGAGAGGGGAAATAGAGAGAGAAGAAAATTTGCCGGAGAAACGTAAACATCGAAGCGAGTATCTCGCCTAATTTTCATTTCACTCGTCGTCCTTTCAATATTGTGGCGAAAAATATTTATAATATTATAGATCAAGTTTGATGAATTAAAATGTAAAGCTAAATGTTATTATTAGTTTAGAATTTAAAATTGAAATTATTATCTCTTAAGATAATAACTTTTGGTATTTTTTTTTCTTGTTTTTATAGAGAACAAAGTGGATTCGTAGGACTCTTTAGGCATTCTCTTAAGAGAGAATTAGGCGAAATATCGTCTCAATATCGTCACGAAAAATATTTATAATTTTAGATCAACTTTGATGAATTAAGGTGTATGCCTGTAATTAAAGTTTATTAGTTTAGAATTTAAAATTGAAATATCTTTTAAGCTGATAATTTTTGATATTTTTTTTTTTATAGAAAAAATTAGAAAGAGAAAGAATTAGACGAGATACCTCTCCTGAATATTGTCACGAAAAATATTTACAACTTTAAATCAACTTTGAAGAATTAAACTGTACGACTAAAAGTTTATTAGTTTAAAATTTAAAATTGAAACATCTGTCGATCCTCTTAAGAATCGTCTCATTTCATTTCGTCTTCTCAGTGTCATTTTTGTCACGAAAAATATTTCGACTTGGAATTTGAATGATGAATTGTAATTATACATTTATCGCGATATTATTCATTCATCTCGAAAGACCAATTTTGATAAATTAACACGTATATAATTAATGACTAAAAATTATAAGTTTAGAATTCAAAATTGATTCATATCTCTTAACCTGCTAATTTTTAGTATTTCTTTTTTTCTTTTTCGATCGACGAATCCCTATACGATTCTTCACGCATCGCCCTTGCCGAGCAATTAATGAATAAGGATGCGACATTCGTTCGACCTTTCGTCCAAAATGTTTATTTTCTTCGAGAAGTAACAGTGGGATATCTTGTACGCGCGATGAATGAAAGAATAAATGTAACAAGCATATCTCTCTCTCTCTCTCTCTCTCTTTCTCTCTCTATATATATGAAAATAAAAAGGTGAAAGATCTTTTGATCAAACGGTTGAAATTTACTTTTTTCCCTTTTTTAATTTTTTTAATCGCTCAGCCAAAAATTAAAATATACATTCTATTTCGAAAAATATTCGAGCGGCTGGTCGGATTCGATTTGGAGAATCATCAAGGGAATATTTTATATATATATATTAAAAAAAAAAAAAAAAGAATCGCCTTGGCAATTCGCACGTTTTTCAACGAACGAACCGAATAAAAAAATATTTAACCGAGCCTGGAGCAAATTTGCAAATCGGTATACAGTAGATCGGGTATTCTTTTTTTTTTTTTCCTTCCATTGGACCGATCAAAAGTCAAACGCTTAAAAAAAAAAAAAAATAATAATAATTCGTGGCACAGGACGATAAAATTCATTGCTTCCTTCTAAAATTTCCCCCCTTCGACATCACATTTCTTACGTAGACAGCTTCTATGAGATGAATAATGTTTTAAAATGTTTCTTTTTTTCTCTCTTCTCTTTCGAATACTTTTCGATAATTTTTGCGCTCAACATTTTTATCGAGATCTCCCTCTTTTTCAGACTCATCTCTCATTTTTGCAAATGAATTAAGGGATTGTCGCTAGGTAAAAAGGAAAATTAAAGAATTCCCTCTTCTTCACCTTTCGCACGGATCGTTTGTTTCCTTTTCTTTTTTTTTTTTCCTCGCGTTGAAAATTTAACCGAATCTATCTTTGCGCCCCGCTTTTTTACGCTTCGAATCGATAAGTGATCCAACCAGGAGGAAATCGACACGTTTTTTTTGTTAGAGAAATATCGCAAAGGAAACGAAGATTTTAGGGTTAAAAACCGCTTCTTAAAACCCTCTGCCCCGAACGAGAAGAAAAATCAAGTGGTAGGGGCAAGATCTCGAGAGGGAGGAGAAAGAACTTGCGGAAGTTTCCGATTCTCGCGAAGAATGTACAACCATTTTGAAAAGCGTTCGCGCCAGAATAACGAAAGAGAGAAACAGACTGAAAGAAACAGAGAGAGAGAGATAAATGGATTGAGAAAGAGAGAGAGAGAGAAAATTAATTTTTCTATATATATATATATATATATATATATTTTTCTATTTATTTATGTATATATATATATATATTGTTGTAGAATTTAAAGTTCATTTGAAATTTTATTTGTGGTTTTATTATTGAACGTGGCCAGCAACTATTTCATAGTTGATACCTATTTGTTTTTACACACTTCAAATATTCTGTAAACAGATACGCGCAATTGCGAATTGATTAAATATATTCGTTCAAATTTATTGTTTTCACTGCCCAATCAAGATATAGAGAGAAAGAAAAAAAAGAAAAAAAGAAGTAGAAATCGAAATTTGGAAGTTCGAAAAAAATTCCATCTCCTCTTCTCATTTTTCGCAAAAAGAAAAGAAAAGGAAGAAAGAAAGACAAACGAATCGATACAGCGAAAACTCGTTTTAAAAAACTTTCTTAAATTCGGTTTTAAATTCGAAAGTGTATCAAAAAAAAAAAGAAAAATATCGAATCTTAAAAATTTCTCGATTCGAGAAACGATTTCTAAAATTTTCCTCGCGTTAAAAAGAACGATTTCTCGACCTTGTATTTCGACGAATTTACGTTTAAACGTGTTACGTGTTATTTTTTAGGTGCGATTAATCCAAACGACGCACAGTTCGGTTCGAAAGACAGGTCCGAACAAAATTATTTTTCTTCCTCTTTTTCGAGCTTACATGGAGAAATGATAAACTAGGGATGCTCGAGAAACGTTAAATAATATAATAAACAAACAATGATATAAATAGATATACACTCTCATAACACAAGATAGATTAGAATCAATCCATAAAAATGTATATCAATATATCGAAGAATCTGTTTAGAAGCGCGCATCGCGATGAACAAAAATTAATTCCAGTAAAGTTTTGCCAAAACCGATGAAAAATCATCGACGAATCGTTACTCCAAGTTTAAAATTAATTTACAAAAAAGAGAAAAAAAGAAACAAAAAACTTATCGAGAACACGTAACGATTTAAAAATTAAAAAAATTGACATTCCGAGATACCATAAATATTTCTCAACCATCGAAAATATCGATCGATTAATCCTCTGCCGAAATAAATATTTAATACATTGCTCGAACCGTTGTTGCGCGTCCTTTCGTCGACAACAAACCTCTGAAAGAAGGAACAGCATTCTCCCTCCTCTCCTCTCCCCTCCCCTCCTTTATCCTTCCATCCATCCACGAACGAAGTCCACGGTTGACGAAGTCGGATCGATGAAGATCTCGCGAAGGTTTGTGGTGGGGCGAGCGAAAGATAGCAGTGGAGAGGTTAGGTTTCATATTAGCGTGCAAAGTCGAACGCTTCCGATCGTTGGGCCAAGTCACGCGTGAAACTTTCCGACACGAAATTCCGATCGGAACTCGGACCGGTTTGGCTGGATATTAAAGCGGGGAACGCGTCGTTCCCCGCAACTTTCCAAGGAATCTGTTCCATCCGTGGCCCTCCCCGGAACTCCAACACCTCGCACGCCTCTCGTTGCTTCCGCTCCAACTCTCTCTCTCTCTCTCTCTCTCTCTCTCTCTCTCTATATATATATATATATATATATATATATATATATGTATATGTATATATGGGATTTGTTCTGACAAATTTCTTACCGTATTGAAAATATTGAACGTGATCTGTGCATTAGAAAGGATTTTTGATACGAAATGAATACTCGATATCACGTTGTTTAAGGTTAATTTAATTGTATACGAGGCTCGAGGTGCCTTTTTATTTCGCTCGCGGATTGAGAGAGAATTTTTTTTAACGATGTATTATCCGGTATTAAAATGTAAATTATTATTTATCTATAGATTTAAAAAGAAATTTCCTCGAGCATGCGATTTTTTCCACTGTAATTAAATATTTTGTAATTTTTATTTTCTTTGTCTCGAAATATTACGAAGTGAAATTGTTCGAAAGAAATAAAAAAAAAATAATATCGAAACTTGCTTTGGAATGATATTCCATAATGAAAAAAGGATATTTTATTCGTGTTATTATAACGAAAGAGAATCGAAAGTTTATCATCGAATATTATTCGTCTCGATGATTTATCTAATTGCGAACGTTCCACCCTCCTGCTTGTCGAGATTAAAGATATTGAAAGAATGGATGAAATTGAATAACGAGACTATTAAACGTTGAAAAAATAAATATTATGGTGAATCGAATTTTTAATCGTTTTACCTTTATCGAGTGATAAGGAAAAACTGCCACAGCGTTATAATTATTGTAGGAAAATCGATGACATTGCATAAATTATACCTTAGATTTCCAAAAATTTCTCTTTTATACCACTTTCATTTATCACTGTATGAGAAATTAATATCTTCCTTTTTTTCCCCCCGCCAATTCCAATTTCGTCCTGATTGTGTTATCCGTTTCATCGAGTATTCGTTTCGAAATTGATAGAGCAATTCCTGGGTGAAGCTAAATTGTTACTCGAAAAGGGGAAAATTCAATTTCCGCTTGGGCCCAAAACTGGCGACGCACGGTGCTTCGAATAACGTACATTAACTGGACAAAATTCATTTTCAAATGTAAATAAAGAATAATTGTAATGTGTATAACAATTATATATTATAAATTTTGAATCTTCTTTTCAAACGTTAAACAAAATATACGTCCGTTTTAATTTAAATCGTATAACAAATTATCGATGTTTTTTTTTTCTTGTAAATTAATTTTAAACTTACCGTAAAATTTGTCTACTTTCTTTTCTTTCGCCATATTTGATTTGCAAAACTTTCCAGTTTATCGTACGTTTGCCAAATTCAATGTTTTTTCAATATTTGCATGCATCTGTTACGTTCTTTTTTATATATTTAGTCGCATATTTTTGTTTCATATTTTTAATAAAATGATAAATTATAACAAAAAGGATATCGTTTTCTAAAAAATTAAACATACTCTCGAATACCTCTCGAAATGAACGTTAATCTTTTCTTAAAACCTCCCCCCTCTCCCTCTCCCTTTTCCCCATGCGAACGCATTGCAACTATTCGCTGAACGAGAAGCGATCAGACGTGCCGCCATTTTTATTCCATCTCCGTCGCTTATAATCGGCAACGTTCGAGAGCACGTGACACCGATGTACGATGTCTCCTCGAAAGAGAATATGTATCGTATATACCTCTCAACATAAAACAATCCGCGCATTTCGTCCCGATATCCGATGGGAAAGAGGGAGAGAGAGGAAGGGAGAGAGAGGATATAAAACGCGAAGATATCCTCCACGTGACATCGCGCACGACGCGTCGGTAAAAATTCCTCCTCGCTTCGCGGATGAATAATATCGTGCCTCCATTTTCCATCCTCCACGCTTCAGAGGGAGGAAACGTTCCTCGAATCCTCGATCCTCCGGTGTTTCGTCAAGCCAGTGTTCTCGGATCCACTTTGGAAAAGAAAAAAAAGGCGCATGATCTTTGGGAGGAAGGGAGACAGAGAGAGGAGGGAGAAGTGATTTAAACGATGCTACGTACTCGAGATACACCTGAGGATGTCTATATTCGGGCCATCTCGACGATGCGATGGCCCCGTTTCCCGTGTGATTATCGATTATATCGAGGTCGAAAAGTGGGGAGGGGGAGGTAGGGAATGTTCGAAGCTCGATTGAGCGCTCGTCTTCGTTATTAACGGGCTTCGGTGGATAATACCGGAGGATACAGAAGAGAAGCCCTGGTTCCACATTTCCACGTTTCCTTGTTGGTTTTTTTTTAACTTTCCCTCGAAAATTAACGCATAATTTGAGAAACGATGTGCAAATAAATTCCTTTTCCTTTGTGCCTATCGTAACTTCTCGCCGAATTCGAATTACTTTACCGTTCGTGGCGCCACCCGTAAAGGAAACTGATCCGCAAGCGTTTGTATAATATTCTTCTCAAGTAGGATAATGCTGATCGAAACTGGACACCACGCTTCACCCACGCCGAATCCTTTCTAAATATTCGAAACAGCCTGTATTATATATCTTTCGAACAGTTTTATCCGTTTCTTCTTCCCTTCTCCACCGTTAAAATCGCGAAACGAAACAAACGTAGCTAAATTGATATTAGGTGTAGGAATAAATTCCTTCCTTTCTTTCTACGATCGCAACTTCTCACCGAATTCGAATTACTTTTTACCGTTGGTGGCGCCATCTGAAAGAGCGTTCTTTTGTTTTCAAGAATCTACGCAACAATTTCGAGCATCATACGAGAAGCGTCGCTCGCGTCGCTGTTTACTTTTTGCCTTCCAGCTTAAGAGATCGGTCGTCCAAGCTGCTGAAATGGTTTATGCGCGCTACTGCGAAAGAACGTCGTATCTTGCGGAACGTGCGAAAAATCGTAAGAAAGATTCAAAGCCGGAAATTTTAATTCGGAGGACGATCTTAGATAACCACGCTTCCTGACAAATTGCAAAATCGTGCGATTAAACGTGAATAGCGAGGAGAAGGGGAAAAGATAGGGTTTACGTATCGGATTTCCGTAATTATTACATCGGAATTCGAATCGAAAGGCGATTAACGAGGGTACAAAAGGAGCAAAAGCAGAGTTATCGTTTCGCTGAACAAAGAGGACGATCGATCTCCCCTCCCACGGTTGTGCGTAATGATTATTGCATTACCGAATTACAGAGTGGAATTAAAAGGGGGGAGGAGCATTCGTTGGAAGGAAGGATGATCGATTCGAGGCACGAAATTTATTTCGGGCGCGACTCGACAAATTTTGCGCCGGCCAAATTTTCCGGGCGCGTTTCCGCGGCGGAAGTGGTGGCGGCGCGGCGGTGTTGGCGCGAATTTAATTGAATTGTTGGCCGTTCGCAAAATTGCGGTCGCCCGTTTCGCTAGATCGGTTACAAACTATCCGGACAGAGCGCTTGATTCCATTCAATTTTCTATATGGACCGATGAATAACCGAATTTTTCTTTTTTTTTCTTTTTTTTTTTTTGAAAAACAACCCTTCCGCGTCGCCATTTGTCACCCGCCCACCGCGATCCCAAGGATTGATAAACGGGGCGATTTGTCCTCTGAAAAAAAAAAAGATCAAGTTGAAATTGTTTCCTGTAATCGTGAACGAAGTGAAATCCGGTTTTTGGCGAGGAATCTGTGAAGGGAGGAGGAGCGAGGAGAGAGGTAAGAAAAAAAAACCAGTGGAAATTCATCGTCGATCATAAACGATCGTTTCCTAAGAAAGAAATGTAGTCTTTCTTTTTGAGTTCGAAAAGATGGAAGAAAAAGATCGAGCACAGATAGAAAATTGAAAGTATTCGAATCTCGAGCGGATAAAACGCGTGGAAAGGAAAAGAAAAAATTCGTCATCGATCATAAGCGGGCAATGAAAACAAATAAAATGTAAATTTATCTTATGAATATTATAATTATACGTAATTGCATCTCTGTTTATAGAATATTTGAAGTGTATCGAAGAAAAGCGAATATAATTGCAACTATGAAATAGTGGTTGCTGCTGACAACATTCGATAATAAAATCACAAATAAAATTTCAGTGAACTTTAAATTCTGTAACAGTATATCTTTTTTCTAAATTCTTTTTTCTAATTTTCTAAATATTAATAATCACAAAATCGATAAAATTCGTCGTCGATTGATCCAACCCCCTAAAGAAACGTATTCCTTTTTTTTAATTCTCAAAAGTGGAAGAACGACCACGAAAAAATCGAAAAAATTCGACTATAAGTAAAAAAAATAATCACAAAATCAATGAAAAATTAAAAAAATTCGTCATAAGCGATCGATCCACTCCTCTAAAAAAAATTATTCCTCTTTTTAAATTCGTAAAAAGATGAAAGAACGGTCGTAGAAAAAAGATTTGAGAAAAATTCTAATCTCGATCCGACGAGCGATGGAAGAGAAAGGAAAAAATTCTCCTGTTCTTTAAATTCGAAAAGATCGGGATCACGAAGCGACGGAAAATCGAACGGATTCAAACTTGAATCCAACGCAAAGCGGAAATATTACCACTTTATGCATTCCACGAATTTCGCTGGAGAGAAGCTGGAGAGAACCGTTTCGAACGTGTTTAACCGAAAATTCAAGATCGATCCCCGAAACGCCGAAACCGATTGCGAAAATTTCCCTTTCGACCCTGCACGCACGCCGATTCGAAAACCGAATGGCAACAAATTCTATTATCCGATGTTCACAGATTCGAATTATATTGGACCGTCTTTGGAGGGCTAATTCCAAAGTAATAACGATAAAGATTTATCGCCAAGCTTTTGATATTTTTAATAACGATATTTCGTATCTGCGATTCAAAAGTGATCTTCGCCTATTTTTGCCTATTTAAGTTATAAGCAATGGATTACTCTCGCTTTGTTCTTATTTATAGGAGAAATAATTTAATAAACAAGATTTCTCGTATATTTTTGTCTCCTTTAGAATCTTTCGAAGATATCTTGTAAATATATCGTTGTTTAAAATAAGCAGAATTTGTCGAAAGTTAAAACGTATGGGATGGTTATAGATCGAAGAAAGTGTTATAGGATCACTCTGTATATCGAAGTGATGTGTATGAATTTGTTGCTCTTTTCTTTTTTTTTATACATGTAACAGTCGGAATGTTTGTTTTAACGATGCTCGTGGTGGTTTTCCAACGATCGAAATGGCGCGTGAAATTAGTTTAACTCGTTAACGCTTTATCGACTCCGGTGGGAATCAGTTTATTGGGTTTTTGTTCCTTGATTTTTCCAATCCTTCGCTGGAGAGGAAATTTCGATCAATCGGATAGGTTTCTCCCTATCTCTTAAATGGAATATCGTTTCGAACGAAACCAAACGAGAGATTAGTTCCACTTTAACTTTATGGAAATATATTAAATTCCTCGAAAAAGTAATTTTTTTTAATGACTGTCTCACTCGTGTAGGGAGAAAGAGGATTTGCTTTTAAACTTTCAAGGCCTCGTGTCGACATCGCTAAATATAAATTTATAAGTAAGAAAGATAATGACTGATAAATTTTTAAATGGATTGAACGAGTAATAAATTTGTGAGATATAAAATAAATTTTTCGATAAGAAGGGTAATGGATGAAGCGAGCACGCGTAGATTATTGCAAAAAATAAATGGGGAAAAAGTATAATATCCACTTAACAGTCAACGAAATTATCGTAGATCAACTGCGAATGAAAAATATCCGAAATATCATTTTACGTAAACTAAATTATCCGTTCTTTGAACGCAAACGAATATTAGAAATACTAAACTCGTAATATTCACGTCCCATACAAAAGGAAGAATACTTTTAAATTTTCGTTTTCGAATTTTTAAAACTCATCCGCTCTCTAATCATTAAAATCAAACATTAGATATACTAAACTCGCCCCAACGTGAAATTTTTATTAATCGTCGAACCATTTTAGCATCGTATATTTTGAAACTTAACCTCGAATCACGTTACAAACACCAAGATTAGAAATATTAAACTCATCCCAACGTACCATGAATCGTCTTTATACCCCATACATACATAGAGAAAAAGAATACCTTTGAATTTTAATTCTAATTCCAACTCCAATCAATCCCATCATCCACGCACCGTTTTACTCATAACCTATAACTCGATCCAAGCGACGAGTTATCCTCCGAGCCGCGTCAAAAACCAGCCCGCAGCTAGTCGTGTCTCGCTTTAAACGCGAGAGGCTGGCTCTGAAACAGCCCCAACATCTCAGCGACGAATTACCGTGATCCACGTCTTGCTCGTTAAGGTAACTCGTCAACAGAATAATTTTATCGGGGCACACGGCGTGGGTGGCAACTACACGCTGACACGCGTCGCGCAGACAATATCTCTAAGCAAGTAGAATCGAGGAGACGGCGCTGCGAGGAGCAGGAAGAAGGGGAGGGGGAAAGGAGCAGGAGTAGGAGGAGGAGGAGAAGGAAGGGGAGAGTCGGCGACGAGAGTTCAACCACGGTCAACCACAATCGAGCGGGCGTGCGTTAACGGATGCACACCGATCCATCGCTGCGCGCGCGTGTGTACACACACGTGGAACGCGTGTCTGCCGTTGTTCCGCGACAATGGCAGGGATACGTTGCGTGCGTATGTGTGTATGTATATATATACATATATAATATATATATCAACGGCTGTGGCTGTCATCGGCGTATCTACCTCGGCCAATATCAGCGCGGCATTAACCCTGGCAATAGGTCGCTGTCTGATAAAATTATCCCTCGCATCCAATGGGGTGCTAATTAACCGACGATTAATCTTGGTCTTGGGGGGAGGTTCCTTCGTGGAGCGCGAATAATTTCACCGAGGCTTGGATTCCTTCCTCGAGGCAAGGAATGCTAGCGTATTAAGTGAAGCCTTCTAGATAAACGTCCTTAAACGTTGTTTATAATACGCGTGCGCGCGTGTAAGTAGATAGCAGGACTTTAAATTTCTTTAAAGTCTCTTATTACTTAGCTTATTACTTCTGCGTTATTTTCCATTTCAGTTTTTTTTTCTCAACGTTGAGAATAATTTTATCGAGCTTCGATTCTCGGGAATATTAAATGAAGCCGTGTCCTAATTCTTTGTTCGTCGTAATAGATACGATACTTTTTTTTTGAAATTTCGTACAACGAAATCGCGAGCGTGAAGAAGAGGAGAAGAGGAAAAACTTCTCTAAAACTTTTTCACTATTAACGATCCTGTAACGATCTTCTACTCCAGTTTTCGCAGTTTCGTCGAGAAAGTTGGGTGAAAAGAGGACTTTATCCAATTTTTGCAGGCCACCTATTGGGCGGGCAGGGGCCAGGAAAAATTTCAATTAACGGGGAAATTGCTCTAGGCGGCGGGTCCCGACTCGCTGTATCGCGATAAGCGCGATGCAATTAGGAAAAAGTTGGTTGGGCAAGGCCGGAAGTCGATCTCGTTCGACGCTTCGCGAGAAAGAGGAGCGAGTGATTGCGCGTGTTTTCGTGAAAGAAACACGTGCTAATTGGCTTTGCTCGGGAATAATAGAATAAGATAAAAATCGAATTTAACGAAGCGAGCCGGCAAAAGGTCTAACAACACGATGTTCAATTATCAAAATTTAAAAAAAAAAAACGAAAAATTACGCGAACAAAGAGCATTGATTCATAAAAGTAAGGGACACTAATTAGCCGATATAATATAATCTTATCGAAAGATCGCTGGACCTATTTATACCCGGCCGACAATTTCGAATCGAGAAGCGTGAAACGGCACTTGATCACAGAGCGGCGAAAAAACAGCTGGAAACAGCGAGCAGCGACCGTTAACGGGGAAAGTTCATCGTCCCGAAAATTTGTTACCCGCGATTGCAGCGCCGCGATTCCCAAAATTGTTACGTTATAATCGACTTCCGGTGGCGACGATCCATCCATTTGGCGTTGGCCGTGGCCAAACGGTCGGAAAACGTCGAGGCAACGAGCCACCAGAAAATTATCGTCCCGATCTCCAGCGACAGCCTCGGAAATGGAGCCATATTGCGAGCCCCCACCAAGATGGCTACCCGTCGTGCACCGTGTTCCGTGTCCCAGCCGATACATCGAAGAGAGAGAGAGAGAAGAAACCGATATTTATACCGAGGAGCAATCATCCGTGAAAATTGAGTAGATTCTTTTTAAAATGGAAATTGTCCGGTTATGGATATTGATCGTGATCTTTTTTTACGAGTCGAGCGAAAATCGTGGCATTCCATTTCGCGATGTATGAAGTGAAATTAGTGGTGAATTTTCGAAACTGGAGAATTTTCGACGATTGAGATTCGAAGAGGTAGATGTTTTCCTTCCTTTTTTTTTTTTCTTTTCCAGATAACGCACGAGCGCAGAATAATGCCTATTAATATCGCGTTGCAGTATTTTTCACCATCGATACACCGACATTACCGACCGAGAATCGAGAAGCCTGTTGTCATCCCCTCCCTCTTCGAACACGCGCCATTTGATACTCGTGCCTTTTGTTCAAAGTATACGCGAACGCTACACGCTCGGATATGCGGCGATGATCCGAGTAATATCCTTGGAGGAGAGATCGCATAGTAATACGTCTTTACCGTATTGATCG
Source organism: Apis cerana (assembly GCF_029169275.1). Taxonomy (NCBI): domain Eukaryota; kingdom Metazoa; phylum Arthropoda; class Insecta; order Hymenoptera; family Apidae; genus Apis; species Apis cerana. The sequence goes on from NC_083856.1 coordinate 12,111,191, forward strand.
TCGCGTAATTCCGGATATCGCCGAGACGCCGCGTAATATGTGATCACAACCGAGTTAATCTGTCGGTGAATCTGTCGACAGTGGTGGTGCGTTTGCTCGACGATCACAATTAATTGTTTCGCGCACGCTGTCCTCGACATCGTTCGGGATCATCCTTTTACCACGATTGAATTGATACGTTGGATCACTAAGAGTAATACAATTTTCTTTTTTTTCAATTTCTACTCTAATTCGCGCGAAATGAATCGATGGATAAATTGCAGGATGAAGTGAAATTATCACTTACCCAAACGGTAAAAACGGAGCAAACGTAGTATTCGTGGATAAATTCCAAGCGTTGGCTGCCATCCCACTCTCTCCTCGAGAGAGAGAAAGAGCAAGAATATCGTTGGAATTCCTCCGATGCCCGAGGCGATATAACCCCCTTGTTAGAAGGAAATTGAGTTTAACTACGAGCTGCTCATTCGCTCGTTCCCTCCTCCTTCCTACCTTCTTTTTATCGCGCGTCAAGTCATCGAATCCGCGTATTTCCAGAAATAACGCTCGTTTCGATCGAGGGGTACGGCAACAACGAGAGGAACAAGAAAAGGAACAACTCGTCTTTCTCGTTCTAAGCGTTAGTTGTACGTAGCGCTGTAACCGATACTCGTAAAAATTTATTTTTCGTACACGGGTTATTATAAATTGTTACCGTTGACAAAGAGGTAAAGAAAGTACGCGTATCTTTTTTTGTTTTTTTCCTTTTAATTTCGTCCATCTTTTTATCGCTGTTCATTTTTTTTTTCTTGATCGATCGTGAGAAGATTAGAACAAAATTGAAAGAAACGGTGAGGAGAAAACGAAAAAATAAAAACTGATTGGACAGAACGAACCAAAAATTCGGAACAGGAAAAGGGGGGGGGAAAAAAAAAAGGAAAGGAAATACTATGAAAACAAGACAAGTCCAGATTAAAAAAAAACCAACTCGACAATCTCGTCACGTAACGAACGTGCAATAAACCAATAATATGAATGCATGCAATTGTACATATAGCCAAACTATAATAATAATAATAATAATAACAACAATAACAACAATAACATTAAATTCCAACACCTCAAAGGTCCTCAATTTACTTTATTTATTTATTTTTCTCCGAACAAAAAAATATCCGTTGGAGAAGAATTGGATAAAAATTGTTTTCACAAATCTTTTTTTTTCTTTTTTCTTTTTTTCTCTCGTCTTTTTCTTTTTTTTTCTCACTTTTTTTTTTTTTTTTTCCTTAATTATAAGACGACCTGGTCGCAATGCTCACTCAGAGTGGTCCTTAATTACGGAAATAAAAGCGGACGAGGCGGCTTTGTTCGCGGCCGCATTCACGCGACGCGTGAAACAGAAGCGGCGCGCTTTTCAAAAGAACCCGCGAACCGCTTTTCGCTCTTTCGCCACCCTTTTCAGCCGGTCGAGGGTCGTCGGTGACCATTTGACTCTTCCAACTCGCGAGCCAGCCAGACAAACTAGCGTCACTCGTCCAGAAACGAGTTTCTTTTATTCCGAGGTATTCGCATCCGGATACACAGTTCCGTTCACAAATCACCAAACGCTTGCGCAAAATTACGGGGAGGGGTAAACGTAAATGCACGTTGTGAAACGTGTGTGAATTTCTCGGCAGCGAGAAAAGATTGTAAAAAATGTAATCAAAATCTTCCTCGCGAGATACGCAATGTAACAAATTTCAATTTATTCTACGTTTCATTCGAATCAAAGTATCATCAAGTATTTGGTGATTTTTTATTATGGGTGACTTGTTAAAAAAAAAATATTTATATATATATATATAAATATATATATATAATAATATTTGTATAAATAGATATTTCGTTGAAAAAAGAAATCGAAAATAATACGGATAAAAAATTGTTTAATTTCGATATTTTACTATTCGATAAGCATGGTGGTAGATTTTTTTTTATTTTCTTTTTTTTTTTTTTTTTTTTTTTCTTTCTTTCCTTTTTTTTTATTTTTTTTATTTTTATTATTATTTTTTTTTTTTTTTTTTAATAAAAGGAAGCGTTCCTCGGTTATTTCGTGAATTTTACAATTTGTAAGGGCAGCGTCATGTTTCTCATATCGTACCGCTTATATATTCAAGGTGATTAAAAAGGGAATATTAAAAGATTCATACAAAACTGCGTAAACTAGTAAAGGAACTAGTAAAAAATATATTTCTATAATCGATCGGTATATATAGTGTCGTATATGATAAGCTGCACAATCTCCAAACGGATGCATCTCTGATAAACCAACAAGGCGAAAGGATTAAAGAAATAATACGATCTATAATAAACATTGATTTCCGAGGGCACATTCATAAGACTAAGTGCACAATTCAAATCTATTTATATAGCAACAATTGTTAATTCCTTAAATCTATTCACAGAGAGAAAGAGAGAGAGAGAGAGAGAAAGGGAGAGGGAGAGAGGGAGAGGGAGAAAGAGAAAGAGAGAGGGGAAGGGAGAGAAGGACAGAGATAGACACAGAGATAGAGACACTCCAAGGATTAGTAATCCCCAATAACCGACACAGAGATATATAATGTATACATACAAGCCATCATCGTTGATCAACCGATTAATCTTTCTAACCCAACGTATCAGTGGCGCTACATCGATTCACGGTATCGTCACGGTACTTTTCATCAAATCACGTTTACAAAATATCAAGTGTATTAAAAAATCTCGTCATCTTCTCGAAAACGATCGATGCACCACAAAAAAAATTCAACTTTCTTCTTCGGTCGACATTCGGTCGTGAAAAAAAGAGGAGGAGGAGGAGGAGGAGAAAGAAGAGGAAGATGAAGGAGAGAGAGAGAGAGAAGGAAGATGATGAAGAGGGGAAAAATAAGACACTTAAGGTCGGGTCAGAGAAGTCGGGTTAAGAACGACGATGCGCAATCGATCAAATCGTTCGATTCCAATACGGATTTCCGCCGACACTACGAGAAATACGGACAATGGAACACCGGGTACATCATTGGGACCGGCACGTATTCCACCACCATGCAGAAGTTGCTCCTGGGCACGAATTCTCTGGCCAGTGGATTCAACGGCGCGATCAGAGGGAGCTCGGGCACCAGGCTGAGATGATGCTTCAACGTGTCCCGGTCGATCCCGTGGAGATCGGCCAGCTCTAGGTACCTCTGCCACAGCTTCCTGCAGGAGCCGATGGTGAACAGAGCGACGGGGTCACCGACCACGGCCACCAGACACTTGGCACGCGTCATGGCCGTGTTCAGCAGTCTGGGATTGGTGAGGAACCCGTAGTCCTTCACGTTCCTCTCGGCCGAGTATCGGCAGCAATGTCTGGTGCGCACCGTGCTGATGAACACGGCTGTGAACTGCTTCCCCTGCACGTTCAACACCCTCTCCACGGACACGTCCGTCATCCCGCGTTCCCTCAACTCGGCTCGAATCCTCTGAACCTGCTCCGCGTAATAGACGAGAACCCCGATCGATTTCTCGTCGTACGAGCCCCAACGGTCCACCGGCCAGCTGTTCCTCAGCTCCTGGACGCGGTTCACCAACTCGTACACCTCGCTCATGTTCGCGTAGCCTGTCGAGTGGATGTCCTGGTAGAGAGAGGGGGAGAGAGAGAAAAAAGAAACAAAGTTGAAAGTTGAATGAAAAAAAGAAAAGGCGTTTACATTTACCTAAGGATAAGGTGTGCAAGGGTGTCGGTCGAGAGGGTGGAGCAGGAGATTGCAATTGTTGGAATTGTGGGAAGGAGCGTTTAAGGGGTTCTGTTATTCTATTATCATCCCGTTGATCGCTGTCGACGGAGACGTACCTGTACTTCCACACCCTGGACGGCGTAAAACGTCAAAGGTTTCAAGACGGGGTGTTGTATCAACATGTCGTTGGCCGGCTTCACCACCCCCTCGTAAAACATTTCCGAGGTGAATCTGATAATGTCCTCGTGCGCCCGATAATTCTGGTGCAGGTGAATCCTGCACGGGTGGGTTTGCGGATACATGCCGTAGATCCTCTCCAGCAGGCTTATGCCCAGGCCACGCTCGCTGGCCAGATCGCTGTATATCTCGGGTGCCAGTTGCATCTGGTCACCGGCCAGGACAAGGCGAGTCTGAGGAGTGACGAGGGACAACGGTATAAGAACCTCGCACTCCAACGCCTGGGCAGCCTCGTCGATCACTATATGAGTGAAGGACAGGTTCAAGCTGGTCAGGCAGCTGGACGTGGCCAAGGTGGTCACGATCAGGCCGCAGTCTCTCAGATCTTCGTCGGTCGGGTTCCGGAAGGTGCCGTTCTTTTTCATCAGACTGTACTCCTGGACCACTGGATGCACCTGAAACGGTGGAATGAGAACAGAGGGAACTACATCTCCGATCGATTAGATAAATTCGTTTCGCCGGGCAGACGTACCGTATTCTTGGCTCTACCTTTGTAGTAAATTCTAACCGGCTTCAATCGGGGAATTTTCTCGAATTTATACCAAACGTCGAAAAACTCTTTCACGTATAGGTCGGCCGCGCTGTTGCTGTGCGTGCAGAGCAAGATCTTGTACTCGGAGCTCTTGGTGAGCAAGTAGCGGAGCGCTTGGGCTATGGTGAACGTTTTCCCCGTGCCGAACGGTCCCAACAGCAAGACCGGTGGCATGGAAATTTTATCGGGGGCCGTGATCGCGGCCAAAGCTTTCTTCTGCTCAACGTTGAGCAAGGAGAATCTGAAATTGACCGCGTCCCTTCCTAACAGATCCAAAAAGTTGATTTCTTTCATATCCATGTGGGCCTTGTTCAAAAATACTAATCCTATATCGGGCAAACTATCCACGGTCTTGTGCCATTCGCAGAAAGGTAGCCGATTCAATAAAAATTGCACTTGCACCTGGAGATCTGTATTGGCCACCAAATTTAACGTGTGCACGCACTCTTTCGACAATCTAACGTACACGGTCTGTGTACACTTGTCCTCTATGTGCGCCTCGAATATCATGTTCGTGGCTCGTGACAAATTCTTGAAAAGTACTTTATTGCAACCTCTCAGGAACAGTCTGCCGCTTTTCGTATCTTCTGAGATACTGCGGCTTAGCGGCAGCTGTGATAAAAATTCATCATACAATTTTTTTTAAGAATCAAAACGCGAGACAATACTAATATTAATATTAGAGCATATATTTATGTATGTATGCATGTTGTGTGTGTATGCTTGTATGTATGTATGTATGTATATATATATATATATATGTATGTATGTGTATGTATATTTGTATTGTATATTTGTGAGACTAATTTTATTATTATTGTTCAAAATAGTAGAAGAATGTAGTAGTAGGAAGAGAAAGAAAGCTATAATTGCTAAAAGGAACCGCACCTGAGCAAAGAGCTCACCAGGTGGTGCATATTTGGCAATGGTGGATCCATCGCCTGCAGATGTCAAAACATAATGACTAAGAAGACGCATGTATGAAGTTTCGTTATATCTAGCTATCTGTTCGTGTCTAGCTAGCTCTTCAACGGTGATCAATTCATGAAGACGACCTCTGTAATTCTCTGGTGTTAAACAATTGTCGGTAAGAGACTCTTGAGTCAGGATGAAATTGCTTCTATCGGGATAAGGATAGATCACTGACAGTTTGTCCTCCTTTGGATCTTTTGCGGACACAAAAGGTGACTCAAACCAGCAAATTTGTGACGTTTCGTTATTCCATGTTTTTGGATTCTGAGAGAATTGATAATTTGTTGCTTCGTGAATCCTTGTAAAATCTTCGGTTGGCAAACAATCCATACAAATCCTTTGGAGTATCACAGGATAATCTCCAAAGTAAAAGATAACATTTTGGCGATACGTGCCGTATCTATTAGCAACAAAGCAAATTTTAACAAAATAATGCATTTTCTTCGTTGACTTTCCACTTGCATTTGACTCGTTTAATTCTGAATTGTACCATTCTTGGCCATTCGTGATCCCAATACTAACGTTATTATGCAGAACAGATCTGATTGCAAAATTTCTGCGATTCTGATCCAATGTTAATACTACTCTTTGCAACTGCTTACCTATATATAAATACAATAAATTCTTTGACACCTATCAGATACCAAATAGAAATTTCAACCATTTATATATTTCTCATCAATCAGTGTATATCAATATCACTTTGATAATAATAATTTATTCTGATATTTCGTATTTTTTTTTTTTTGATAAATACTTTAATATCGTTTACAAATATTAACTGTTTATTTTTGTCAAATACAAATGTAAACACGATGAAAAAACGACACTTACCGTTCGCCAAAATTTGGAAGTCCCAACTGAAAATCACATTGTTACTGGTCGAACGGCAACAAAGATTTTTATTAGGGAAAATCAACACGTCGTCCGTTTGTTTGCACGTCATAATCGTCTCGGGATTTTCTGATTTTACCCAGTCGTGATGTACCTTCTCGGCGAAGCCGGAAGAAAGCGGTGTATTAACCTCTCCGTTCATTCGGTACGAGTGATCAACCATGATCGCGGATAAAAATTCCGCATAATTTCAACAAAATTTCGATATTAATAACTACATCATACCACAATCCACGATTATTCACGTTTTCGAAGCAACAGATGCACTATTTCACCACGCATCGCTACGATAACTCTGTTCTACGCCGCACAACGCTTTCCATTACTGATGGATTACTTGTGCGCATTGCGCATGCGCCAACGTATAATGTCGGAACACAGTCGTCGCCATCTTGCGACTATCGACGTACTCGTAACTCCGGGCGAGTGATATTATCGACGATTGAGAGCAAGGTTTTTAACGACAGGAAAAGATTTATCATATTTATTGCATCGATCTTTTTACGATACAAATTTCTCATAAACGGGAATACAAGTAACAATATAAAAAAATCTTGAAAGAAAATAAAAAAGTAAATTAATATTTTTCAATAATTTAGTATTTAAATTAAAAATTGATTACGCATCGATTTAAAGGGTCCTTTTCTATCGTCCTTAAAAGCGATAAATAATTTTATTATTTATTCGCAAAGTAAAAATAGAGTAAAGAGCAAAATTCAAAATTAAAACTTCGATCTCTTCGATAGTAATTATCTATCACTCTTATTCGCGAATCAGATTGAAGAAAAATCGCGAATATATTGCCGTCCTCCCAGACGAATAAACGAAACCAAAGAAAAAGAAGAAGAAGAACGATCAGAATCCAACCAAAGGGAAACTGTTTCCCTCTCCCTCTCCCCATACCTTTCGCGCAGTCTGGTGGAAATTCCAGAGAGAAGATTCTCATGTAAATCGCGAACCGCTATCGAACCACCGGAAGTGGCTAAATGACGATCGCCATTATCCTGCGGCCAGGCGAAGGGTTTCGAGAGATAGAGGGACCACCACGCGCCACCATAGAGGAAAGAGGCGAGAGCGCGCGTGTTATAGGTGGGAGTTGAAGGGCGGTTGAAGAGCCTTGACGAGAGGAGGAGGAGGGGGCGAAGCGCGGAAAGAGAGAAGAGGAGTGGGAGATCGCGGTTAACCCCCTACTGGCTTGAAAGCTTTCGAATCGTCGACCATTTCGTGCGTTACCTTTCCTATCTATTCCCTCTCGATACCAGCCTATTCCATTTATACCCCGACACCTCGAATATGGGGGAAGGGATGGATGAAAAAATACCACCGGAATCCGACTGAAGTCACTGGGACTTCAATTGTCCAGTTTCCAACGCGAGACTAAACTATTTGTCCGTTTTCGAACTCTCCCCGAGGGAAATCTGATACGACGTTCGATCGCGTGGTGGCGTCGTGGTTGTGTGTATAAAGTACGCGCCTCGTGCATGTGAACGCGTGTCGAGAAATGACACGAGGGATGCTTCTCTCTTTCTCTCTCTCTTCTCTCTCTCTCTCTCTCTCTCCACGCGTGAAAATGGTTAAGGGAGAATACGTGAGATCGTAAAATAAATTTTACATAGTAATAGTACAGATTAAGAAGAAAAGTAAACAGAAATTAGAAACCAACTCGAAAAATAATTTTAAAAGATTAAAAAGTGCAAGTCTCGATTGACTTTATAAAGGATATCGAATTCTCGTTAAAGAGAAATTTTCCTTCCTGTATTTTAATTGTAATAATTATTTAACTTTTTTAAAAATAAATATATATATAGCTCGTTGTACGAAGAAACATTGAAATCCTTACAAGAACTCACCGTTACATCACAACAGAAATAATTTTCTGTTTTTCCTCTAATATCATTCGTTCGTCTACGATCCCATCTAAAAGTCGCTACCCGTTATGAACTTATAGCTGCTGTTTACCTTCTATGTAGGAGTCACGGCTGTATCGCATGCGGACAAACTTTACCAAGTTTCTTATCTACTTTGTATTCCAAGACGGTACAACGATGGTTAATTCTCATGAATAAATCGAGCCACGACATTCGACGTTGTAAGAGCATATACGTACATACACACGTATGTAATCCTAATTTAACTTTTGAGTTTCGTGCTTACGAGATGTGATATTTGAACTGAATAACGTTCGCGTTGTTATTTTTAATTTGATACAATTAATTTCCATTATATATACATATATATATATATATATAGAGTCGACAGACGCAATTACGAGAAAGTTATACGAAACAAAAAGTGCGTTCACCTATCAACAACCACGCTTCTTGTTCATGCCGAAAATCCATTTGGCAACCGAGAAGGACAACCGAATAAATTAATTCTCGAATGTAAATTGCACGATAATGAAATCTATTTACTGTTTCCATTAATGGAACTCCCATTAACTAACGGATAATTGTGTACACCTTTAAAATGTGTATATATATATATTGGAGTTTCAATTGTGATGGCTCATTCTCGATCGACAAAAAAAAAAAAAACAAAACAAAAAAGAAAAGAAAGAAAAGAAAAGAAAGGAACAATGAACAATTTTAACAGAAGCTTCAATTCATCAGGAAATATTTTCATTCAACCGCTTGAGCTTCCGTTAACGAAGCTCAAGATTATTAAGCTCGACGCTGCCCTGAAACGCTCAAGGGACAAAAGCGCTTAAGCTTGTCTCGCTTCTATCAACTATCTCCCCCTTCCCCTTTCCTCTCCCCGTCGTTCCAACGATCGAACAACGAAAACAGCAACGAGAAGAGGACAAGGAGAGGAGGAAAGGGAAGAGGGACGAACACGTCTCTCCTCACCTTTTTTCTTTTTTTTTTCTTTCTTAATCAAATCAAAGGGAGAAGGAAATCTTCGTTGTCATAGCAAGCAAAAAGATACCATTCCATCGAGAAAAAGGCAATCCAATATTTATTTATTTTTTTTCACTTCACGAATATCATTAGCCACGCTTAGAAACAATAACAATAACAATAACCCTATCCTGGGTTAACTCCGTTAACGGGCATAGAGATCAAGATGTACGAGGAGGGAGGAGGGAAAGTGAAAGGAGGGAGGCTGGGATCTGTGTATATCGCTAATTAAAATCTGTCGCCTGGTCCGTTGGAGGGTGAAAAGGAATAGAAAGGGGAGGAGAGAGAGAAAAATACGCAGAGGGTGCACGAAACGTCCAGCGTCATTGGTACACAGGCGAGCGAAAACGTCGAAATCGCGCTAACGAGAGGATTCGTTATATCGAATGGAGGCGGAATATAAAGAACTGTCGTTATCGCGCACCTTCGACGTGTCCCTCGAATATATATATATATATATATATGCTCGGTCGGTTTTTTAATCGAATTTCTGCCTCTTCCGGCTTATCTCGCGAGACGTGTGTATAACGGTATCGGTTTATTAACTCTGTGCACTCCAGCCCTTTCTCGCTCGGCCGAAACAAACAACTCCACACGACTTCCAGTGGCTAACTTAAAATGATTTCACGCGCGATGAAACTTTTCAATTCTAATATTTTGTGTATGCGTATATATTCTTATCTTTCGTTCATTCTATATATTCTTCTCTGTTTTTACCACATCTCTGTTTTTCTCTATCGATTTCTTGGCGAATAGAATAGAAGTAATTTCATTGTTCAATAACGAAAAATCGAATTAATTTTTCAATTTTAGCGTGCTTACAAAACTTGAAAACTTTGAAAGTAATATTTCTATTCCCGCTGACCGTTAAACTCAGCCAAGCGGACGAAAGTGTAATTCGATCCGCGCTCTAATTTGAGATAAAAAACCTAAACATTCGACGGTATACTATTTCACGCTTCGCAAGAATACATGGAAAGAGCTTAAAAATGTATATAAGCAAATTTCAAAAGAGTCGAACGTAAATAATGGTGGCTAAAAGTCATCATTCGAGCGAAAAGGATTAATTTGTCGAAATAAAATTTTTTGATCACAACGTTTTTCATTTTATTATTCGCAAAATTATCATTAATTATCTTTAACCGTTTTGTTACAAGTTTCACCAACGAAAAAAGGATCGTGGATTAAAAATTATCGATTTATACGTTTACGATTGGACAAGGATTTCCTATCCTATTGTTCTATAGAAATTATCCCTTTGAAATTTATGAAAATAGGGACGAGCAATAAGTCGAGCAATTTCTACACTCTATAAGATTTCACGTAAAAACTATATGAATCGATATTTTCGAACCTAGTTGTGTTTGAAAGCCACCATTCGATGGCAGAGGAATAATAAAAAAGAATAACGATTTCTGTGTATCCATCGACGAAGGGGAGAAGAAAACGGAATGGCGGTGTTTCGAGAACGTTCTCGATGCTTGGGCGCGGACACGTGCGCAGCGTCCGACTTTAAACAGCGCGCAACCGAACGCATCGTTGGACGTATCGAGGGAAGGGAGGGTGGAGGAAAAGCAAGCCACGTTGGCGGGCAGCAGTCGCGAGAGCTCATTAGGATCCGTGGAACGACGCTCAGGAGTTGGCCTGATCGCCCCCTCCCCTCCCTCTCCCCTCCCCTCGTCGAACGAGTGGACCGATCCTGGGACGCAGGATGTCACGGCGATCCTGTCACAGCTGCGGATGTCAGGTGAACGGTGAACGCGCGAACGGGCAAAGTCAAGCGCACCTGGCTCGTTTATTCCGGTAATTTATACGACACCTCGTCACACTTGGCCCCTTCCGGCCGAGAATTGCGAGATCGATACATCCTCTCGACGATCCCCAATTTTCGAGGTCGAGTGAAATTTTCGGTCACGAGTCAGAGTGGATATTCAAGGGTTGAGAAATCGAGAATTATGGAAGGGGAGAGAGAGGGGGGAGAGAGTTTAGAAGGTTAGAAGGTTGGATATCATTAATCGAGTTTCATTGTTTCGAGGTAGAACGGAGAACTCGATTAAAATTTGTTTGAAGTTCGAACTCGTCAAGTCGGAGTTTGTTTGCGAGTGAGAAATTAATTTCACGATTGATCAATCCCTCCTTCCCTCCCTCTCTCATTCCTTCGCAGACCTTTGCTCGAAATCGACCTTTGAAATTCCTTTAATTATTATTCCTCGATTAATTTTTAATTCGTTCCTCCCCGCGTAAACTTTTAACGCGAATGTTATCGGAAAATGTTTAAAATTCCTGGCTTCTCGAGGATACGATCGAAGTGTACGATCGTTACCTGGCAAGAATGCGAGATTTCAGACAGCGGTTGAAATTGCAGGCAGCTCCTCCCGCGTCCCTCCCCCGCAAATTAGGAACATGTTCAACAACCCTACATTACATCCTCGCATTCCCCGCGCGGTAAATTGTGCTCAACCTGGAGAAAATTTAGGGAGGCTTCCACCCCTGTTGGTATTTCCACCCTTGCAACATTCCGACCCGTCATGATCCCCGCGCGATTCCTTCTTTTCATTTGGGGAAAAGGTTCGATCGAGAATTATTCAATTTCGAGAGAATCGAAAGTCGTTTGAAAATATTTCAAATCCGAAAACTTCCTAAAAAGTTCGAGAAGGAGGGGTACGACGCACAGATTAAACTGGATAAAATTAATTTTTTTTTTATTTTAAAGTTACTTAAAAAAGAGGAGATTTAATTTTTTAAATACGAATTGATATTCTATTTTCGGTCGATTTGTTATTTGTTGGTAATAAAAGTGTATGAATATTCGTGATTTAAACCTTTGAGTAAAAAAATTATAACAGCCGATTAATTTCGTTAAGGAAAGAATGCTTATTGGAAAGAAAGAAGTTATTGCTATTTGTAAACGATCCTTTCTCCGATACCTTAAGTTTAATTCACGAAATCAAAAAACAAACAAAAAAAACTTATCGATAATTCACAACGAAATGCTTCTTAAAAAAATTTATAAAATATTTTGTTTAATTCGTAAATGCGCGAAGAATGCTTAATTTATTAAAATTTCAAGGTATAATAGTTGTCATTCAACAATTGAAACGATCGTTCTTTATCGTTACATGCGAATTTTGTCCGCCACCGTGGCTCCCCGACGCTTCCCGACGAAAGCATGAAATCGACGGTTGAAAGGGGAGAAATTCGTGGGGATCTCTCCTCTCCCCTCCTCCCGAGATAACGGAGCGCGAAAGACGTCCGCGCCTGTGGCCATTGTGCCAACTCCGGGGACAATGGGATGTCCCTATTCCCTCCCCGTTCCCGAGTTGATATCGCGATTGAATCGCGGCCCAATTGTAATTGGATACTCCGCCAGACATCGACACGTTTGCCTGCGAAAAAAAAAAATGAAAGCAGCGGCGACGTTTCGAGGAACGCGAACTTATCGATTCCAATTTTCAACGGATAATCGAGACCTTTTTCTTTCGTCGATCGCGCGCTCGCTTCTTATATTTTCGATGAAGTGGAATAAAAGCCCCTCTAAAATTAATCTCTTGTAATTTGTATAAATATCGCACGTGTGGCGTGAACGCTTAATCCAATTCTTTCTTGAAAAATATTGGAATGTTAGAAAGGTAACTTATAAAAATCATCGTCGAAAAGAATGCATTAAGGTATTCGGTAAAAGTTTCGCAAAAAATGATTTGATAGATATATTTAAAACATAGGAATAGCGACAATAGCGATTTTATTATATTTCTTCTATGAAAAGCAATTGGTTACAGAAAACGAACAAATCGTGAACGTGTGATCGACACTCTTGTTGTTTGTGGAATTGCTATTGGAATTTAAGGTAAGAGGTTAAAAGAAAGAAAAAGTAACACAGATTGTTCGGACACGAAACTCGAACGCGAGATATCCTCGAATTCCTTTGAAATCATTTTCTTTCCACAAAATAGTCGCAGAGATAAATCGTCGAAATATCCAATATCGTTGTTAATCGTTTCTCGTAGGTATTTCTTGTAGAGAAGAAATTGAAACCGACTCGCTATTGGAATAATAACCCGCCCGTTTCTTCCACATCGAATGTTTTCGTTCGATCCCAGACAATGTTTTTAAACCTATCCGACACGTGTCTCGATAACCGTTGGCCGTTCTTCCTGAAGGAAAATACGCGTACATAGTCACACATTTTCGATCGTCGTAACTTGGAAGAAAAATTATTCTTAAAATTCCCTTAAATTTCCCCTTCCTCGACTCGCGACGATTGATTAACAAGCAAATGGAAGTAGGAGATTTAACCTAATAAACCCTCTATTTCTAGGATCTAACGGCGAGGAATAATTTATCGAATGCCACCGAGCTTTCGTGGATTATTAATCCACGAGGCCTGGCCACTATCTCTCTCTCACTATCTCTCTCTCTCTCATACCGGCGAATCGGCCGCGACGATGCCAATTTTACCGGAGGCGCGCGAACATCCTACTTGGCCGGGCATTCGGGGGCATTCGTCATCCATCGACATGTATCACGATGATTTATCGGAATACTGGGCGACTACTGGGGACAGGAGTGGGGGGAATACAACTACTGTTTGCTCGTCATTACGTAGGTGTACGACGAAACGATATAAACATTGGACTGATATATGTATATCGCGATGTAAAAGAAAGTAAATATCCTCCCTTGCCTTGTATTGTATATTTTTCCTCGCGAATGCAACAGATATTACTTTGGAACTTTAAACGAAGCGTGTTTGGAAAGTTTCCAAAGATTCAAGTAACTCGGGTAGGTAGGAAAGTTATCGAATATTAAAAAGCATTTTCGGTATTTACTTTTTTTAAAGGAAGGAAAAGAAAGGAAGGAAGGAAGGAAGGAAAGAATAAACATTGGAAATGTTCGTTCGCCATTGTTCCATTCTCAACGATGGCGCACCGTGCCAAGATAATGGAAGTACAAATGAGGTACTTAGGCCGGGGGAGGGGAGAGGAGAACAGAGCAGGAAAGTTTTCACTCGGGGCGATACATAGTAAGATGCTGAACGCAACCATGACCGCTTACTTAATCACCTTCTCGACAGTTTTATTCACGATACGACGAACAATTCACTCGACTCTCTCTCTCTCTTTTGCTCTTACCGTATCCAACGATATTTAATTTCAATCTTAAACGAGAAAACAATTTGATAATAAATCTTGCGATAAATCTTCTCCTATGGATCTACGGGAAGAAATTTCTAGATTAAAAAAAAAAAGAATTTTTTTTTAGAGGTATAACAACAACTTTAAACGACGATAATACACTTGTAATTTTTATTAAAAGAAAAAGAAACAACAAACGCTCCTTGGACACGCAACTCCGGTATGACGGGGCACGCTATCTTGGATACAAACGAATATAATTTAAACGCGCGTGTTTCGAATATAATCAATTTCACAGGGCGAATCGACTGGAAAATTGATTAACGTTCGTAGGAAATTTTCCGTTTCTTCTTCTCGTATCGATTCGTTGAACCGTCGAACGATTCGAAACACGTAGCGATTTTAATACACGCGATTTAGATTATGCAATCTAACCACTCTTGACGCAACTGTGGCGCAACAGAATCACGTTCATTCATCAACGTAAGAGCGTTCCTTTTTTTTTTTTTTAAGAGGAACCCGTGTCTGAAATGTGCATGAAAAATGCAGCTTGACACGCGACGTATCTTAAATCGCGATTAAGCAAGAAATTACGTTTTTTTCGTCACTTTTTAATCATATTAATGCTACTTGATCGATGAGATTATCTTTTGATCGGATTACCATTCGAATTAAATTTTTGAATTAAATATTTTCTTTAAATCCCATCAAAAATATTGTCACTTTTTAATCATATTAATATCAATCATTCTTGATCGATGAGATTATTGTTTGATCGGTTTACTATTCGAATTAAATTTTTGAATTAAATATTTTCTTTAAATCCCATCAAAAATGTAGATAAAAATATTGTCACTTTTTAATCATATTAATGCTCCTTGATCGATGAGATTATCTTTTGATCGATTCACTCGAATTAAGTTTTTGAATTAAATATTTTTTTTAAATTCCATCAAAAATATACGATGTAGAAAAATACATTATTAATTTTTTAGAATTATTCAAAATGAAGATTGAACACGAACAAAAACACGAAGAAGTGCTTCGTCTTTAAAATTCGTTCAAGGATGCACAATTATTTATACGGAATTATTTTTCAAGATCGAAGAAACTCTTTAAAATTCATTTAAAGATGTATAATTATTTATAAATAATTATTTTTCAGGATCGAAGATTGAGCTGTTTAAAATTCGTTCAAAGATGCATAATTATTCATACATAATTATTTTTCAGAAGAAACTTCACTCAAAGATGAATGTACAATTATTTGTAGAAATTTTTATTTTTCAATGGAAATTAAACACGAGCAGGATCGAAGAAGCGCTTCATCTTTAAAATTTGTTCAAAGATGTACAATTATTTGTACAGAATTATTTTTCAGGATCGAAGATTAAACTCTTTAAAATTCGTTCAAAGATGCACAATTATTTATACAAAATTATTTTTCAAAATTAAACGAGGCGGATCTATCTTAGAAAGAATTCCAACGTGGAACATGGAACGTGGAATAGCCGGAATCCGGTTCGATTACATCAGCGGAAGTAACGAATTGCAGCGCCAGATCAAAAGGCTATTATTTTAATTGCTTGCATCAAGTAGAACGAGACTACTCCGTGGACAAGCATTCCACGACATCTCGTACACCTGATCCTCTCAACCTTTTCGCTCTTTCGAGGCGAAATGACCAGAAGAAGATAATGTTGATTAATAAACCGTGTGCTTTTTCCTTCCTGCTCATAAATATTTGGTAATTTTCAGCATAATGTAATTTTCATAACGTTTAATCATTCACTTTCGTATAATTTTGTGAAACGATTACAATTTTTCAATGTTTACGATTAGTTGTACTTGATATTTTTAGAAAACGTTTATTCAATTCCTCCATTTTAACCAGGTTTAAATTTATGCAGGTTTGCCAGACAACAGAGCCCCAGGTTCCCACGAAATATTTTCTTAGGAACTAATCGCAAACTTTCCCGCGAAACATTGTCGAGGGAGAGAATCCTAACGAGCCGTATTTTAATGTTTGACACACCCGATTTGCATGAACCGCCGATGGAATTATTCATCGGTCACTTTGTCCTTGGACGATGAAAAATTCGAGAATAATTGCTACATTAATAGTCCTATTAATTATACGCTCGATCATATATCCTCTTATCTCGAACTTATTATCGAACGATAATAATCAACAATTGTTTCATTCGGTACGGAAATTATGCTTATTTGTACCGTTTATTTCATAACAAGATTTATCACGCAACAACCCAATGCCTCGTTTCGAATCATAATAATTCTCCTGTAACAGCCGCGATTACATCTGTGTATATTTCCTAGTGTTATGTCGCGCCCTCTTTCCCTGCAATTTCATGGGGAATCATCGCGACGAAAATCGACCTCCTTCCTTCCCGAATAGTCGAGACACGAACCGTTGATGCGCGCGCACACATGTTTAACTCTTTCTCTCATATTTGACTCGCTAATCGTTTTCGACACACACGCATAACTATAATAACACGTTCCAATTTTCTAGGATAAACGTGATACCTCTGTGTATTGTATATAGACAAATTATTACACTAGTATTCCAATACATTATTTGAAACCTCTAAATCCTCGATTTAAATACATTTTGTTATAAAAACGATAAATTTCTGCGAGCGAAAAGGTTAATAGAGAAAGTCGGAGAGAAAAGGTTTGGTAATGGATTTACGTTCATTCAACGTTGCTTTGCTATTCTTTCATTGGTATCTTTGGAAAGTTTATATTTGGAAAGAAAAAAAAAAAAAAGATGCGTTCTAATGAATTTTATAATTCGTATTCTTTTAGGTTATGAATTCTCTCATCGATTTTATTACTACAATTACTTACAAATTATTACTAGTATTCCAATATATTATTTTAAAACTTTAAATCCTCGATTTAAGTGCACTTTGTTATAAGACGATGGATTTCTATGAGCCAAAAGGTTAATAGAGAAAGTCAGACATACGACGAGAAAAGGTTTGGTAATGGATTTGCGTTCATTCAACGTTCGAATTGCTTTGCTATTCTTCCATTGGTGTCTTTGGAAAGCTTGTATTTCTGCAAAAAAAAAAAAAGATTCTAATGAATTTTACAATTCATATTTTTTCCTTTTAAATTACTGCACAAAAACTTTTGAAGGTTATGAAATTCTCCTTCATCGATCGATTCTCACCTTTTTGACAAACTTAAAAAATGCAATTCAAGAACATTTACTCTGTAAGAAAAAAATCAACACTCGAAAAGGATACCTTTTCCATTGGAACAGAACGATGGATGCTACCTTTCATTAAGATAACGTAACAAATATATATCCATAAATCTTTCATAGATAATAAAAATATTTCCCGATACGAATTTCCGTCCCGAGCCAGGAATCCAGGATCCAACTTCCATCCATCCGTTCCATCCCTTCCACCGATAATTGCGCAACATCGAGAACAACCCCGCGATAACTCCCGCCACCAGCGAGAATTCGGTGGTGATTCCATCGCGATTTCCAGTCGATGAATCGACTAACCGGTTGCCCATCATCGCGCGGCGTGTACCAATTACGGCCGAATTAAAGTCGCGATAAAGCGGCTGTGTTTCGGCCGAGTTTCCATTTCGATCGCATTTGCATGACCGTTTCCCCTCGTTATCTCGAGCGAACCGATCACGCAAATGGCTCTTCCCCCGTCCTCAATCTCGGTCGGCCGGTTGAACGACCGGATGAAACGAGAGCTCGAAAGAAAACTGCTGGTTGATCCGCTTCCGCCAAATCGCCGCCAGGGATCTCGATTCGAGGAGAGAAACGAAACGAAATCTTCGTCCCTTTTGTGTCTTCTTCTAATCCGTCTCTTCGATTTACTGTTACGGTTATTCCTTGCTTTTTGGAAACGAATTGCTGCCTCTTCTTTTTTTCCTAGAGATAACTGGTTATTACTACTGTCTTTGATCGTAATTATCGAGGACTTCTTTGAGCTTATATTTTACTGTATTTTTCTTACTCTTCTATTCTTCCTTTCCATTGCTTGGAAGACACGATTAGAAATTCTTGTCCCCGTCATATATTATATTAAAGCTCGAGACAATCGTTCCACACGTTTCGATGAACTTCTTACGGCTAACCTCAAAACGATTTCGCGCATGCGCGTAATAAAGGTATCTTTACGTATAGAGAAGAATTTGTCGAGTATTAAACTCTACATATATTGCGTGAAGCGATCGGGCAAGATGCGTCTTCGATTTATCATTAACCTTATAATCCTTCTTAACGTAATGTTCATCGTTTAATTATTTTTATTTTGATTTCTTATACAAAATATGAAACTTGTCTTTGCTCGAAAAACAATTGAAAATAATGTTCTTATCACCACTTACTGTCAAACTCGGATTAACGTTGAAAATGTAATTCGATCCGCGATCCAATTTAAGATAAGAAAATTTACCTGTCGACATTATATTACTCTACGCTTCGTATGATTGTACATAAAGAGTTTGGAGAAGCTATTCGAATCCAAATGGCCGAGAGACACCATTCGTGTGCAAAAGGTTAAACGATGAAACTGCATCTGTTCTGAGCAATAAGAAAAGAAAATGAAAAAATAAAATACGACAAGAAAAGAATGTTATTATTATCTTCGTATTGTTACATTATTGAAAAGAAGTTTATGTTTCCATTTCAAAATGTTGTTGCAAGCTTAACATCTTGAGAAAATTTATCTTGCTTTCAACAAATGTACTATTAATCCTTTCTTTTATTTCTTGCAACGAATTTCAACAATTTTTATATATTTTTTATATTTTATATATTTTCTTATTTTCACTCTAGTGAGATTTGTTGCATTTTTGATCCTAGAACATATCCTGTTGGTAAAAGTTTGCGCGAAAAAACTATATATATATATTTATCACACATACGAATATATTTTCGCTCGTATCTTCTCTTCGAAGGATTAAAAAAGGATAATATTATTAGATATGCGAATAAATTCTTTCCCCTTCTTTCTTCCAAAAGAAAATTCAAAATTTTATTACGTAAATCAGGTACAAGATTACCCGATTATTTCAGTTGGATAGATGAAATCGCTCGTCTCGTGACTCTTAATCTTTCTGTCAATTCTTCTCATAGATCGGATTTTCGTCGAACAATTCTTCCAACTCATCGTCGTCGAACTTTCTTAGTGCATCTGAACGATCTTCTAAATTAAAATTTCCGGCTTTAAATCTTTGCTACGACTTTTTGCATGTTCTGTAAGTTCCCTCGTTCCACTGTCGCGCACAAATCATTTTAATAGATTCAAAAACCGATTTCCTAAGCTAAAATGTAAAAAGTAAACAGTGACGCGAATGACGTTTCTCGCACGCCATATTGCTCGAAATTGTTGAATAGGACTGGAAACTCTTGAAGCGCTCGTCACGACTTTTCTTGAAAACAAAAGAACGCTTTTTCAGATGGCGCCACCAACAGGAAGTAATTCGAATTCGGTTAAAAATTACGATCGTAAGAAAAAAAGGAGAAGGAACTTATTTGCATACTTAATAAAATAAATAACGATGGGAGAGAAGAATATCTCGTAAAACGTTCAAATTAGGTTAGAAGAGAATAAACGTTAGCTATTTGATGTTATATTACTCTACGCTTCACAAGATTATTACGTAATATGTTATATCAACTTACGAAATTTACGAAATCAACCATGTTCAATTAAGCAAAATAAGTAAAAATCTGAAACTGGAGCTTAACGATGCCAATCGCGCGGATTCTCTTCCCTAACCTCGAGGGGAAAGTTTTCCACGCACTAAGAGCGATCTTTGCGAATTATTCTGGGCCCCTTTCGAGGATCAGAGGTGAAGTTCGGTCGTTATCTACGGCAGGCAGTTATTGCCTATTGCACGGTGGCCGGCCAAAATAGAGGAAATAGGGGGTTGAATAATTCCCTCGTCATCTTGCCGAGAGTCCTTTGTATGGGGTCTCTTTAAACCCCATTGGGGGAGAAAGGGATCGTAGAACAGAGAGAGAAATTGGAACGGCAGGAAGCGACGAGGATTGGTAAATTGTTTCGAGATAGATGGCGGGAGGGAGGATATAAAGATTTCGAAATGAATCGAAGCAACGAATTCATTATGGCTCGCTGCTTCATTTTTATAAAGTGATGACGACGAATACAAATTTGGAAATTGATTTCGCGTACTCTGTGGTCGCGATTTTTGAAAATAATGAAATTATTTTTTACTTAGCAAGATCGATTTTCTATGATATTCTATCGATAAACGTATTCTTCCATATATAACCTAACGCGTGTAAAGACTTCTGTACCTATTCTCGTACAAGGTAATAACATTTTGACTTTGGAATACACAGAAATTACTATAACAAAATTGATAACAAAATTTTCTATAATATTTCTATTAATAAACGTATTATGATTCTCACAAAATTTTTTAAAATGTGTGACTGTACCTATAGTTGGTAACAAAAGTATTCGAACGTTTACATTGAAATTTTCGATGAACGAAATATACGTGTTAAAGAAACTTGTTTAAGCAAATTTCAAGATTATGGATAAGAAAAATTTGAAAATGATTCACCTATTTACGCGTTGCTGCATTTATGCAACAAAATCCTCGCGTAACAACACATCGACTTCGAAATACATAGAAATCACACAAAACTTTTTAAGATGTGTAAAGACTTCTGTACACTTCGACTTTGGAATACCATCGCACAGGAATTACTTGCGTCGGTAAGCAAAAATTCTTTTCTCAATCGGTAAGAAAAAAAATATCGTCAATCTTCCTGATTAAAATTTGTCGAACTTTGTTTTTAAAAAACGGCTATTTTCGTAGTCGAAACAACATAATTCTGATCGCATTTCGCAGTCGATCGATTTTTCGCAGTTCGAAAAAGTTATGTATATATAATATAACCGCAAACTTCCTGAAGATGGAAGAATCGAGGGAGGGAAGGAGGAGGGGAAGGGGAAAGTTATCATTGCTTTTGAGGATTTCGCAACTTTCGAAAACTTTCCCTTGGTTCCAAGTTTCGAAGTTAAATTACAGGAGAAGCTGGAAGTCTATATTTTTTTAACAATGTCTCGCGTAACGCCGTCGTTTTCCGTTGTTTCAACTTTCTCGCGCGTTCTCGACAGATTCCCCCTCCCTCCTCTCCCCCTATTTTTCAAAACATCCTTCCTTCCCCTCCTCGTTTATTTTAATCTCATCGTCAAGCTCGAACTATCTCCTATCTCATTTTTTCACCTTGCAAGCTAGGCAAAACAACGAAACAGAAAAATGACATCTGCTGAATCGCGGTAAAACAGTCTCCTCGGGACAGGAGGAGGAGGGGGGGGAGCCCAACCTCTTCGCAACGAGGGGATTAAATTAAAAAGTGTCCACGACGTGGTTTTTCTTCGGATTGAATTTCGTGAATTCAATTAAAGGGAACTGAATTATCGACAACGAGTTATAAAATAAAAATCGTGTCCCTTTCTCTCGAGAATGAAATTTATTCGTTCTGATGCGTGTCTCCGTATGATTGATATATATTTTTATTTTTATTTTTAACGGCTCCCGCCATGTTTCTTCTTCTTCTTGTCTCGCTTCAGAAACGTGGAGGATTACGCGAGAGAGCACGAGGAGGCGTCGAGAAACATTCAGCAGTACCTGTCAAATCCGATCAACGCTTATCTATTGGTGAAACGGCTGACCACGGATTGGAAACGGGTCGAGGAGCTGATCACCCAGGACGTGGGCAAGTCTTTCGTGGCGAATATAACCAGCTCAAGGAGCGACCTTAAATTCCCAACTGACGAGGATCTTAATGGGGCGGCCGTCGCTTTGATGAGGTTACAGGACACGTACAAACTCGAGACTGCACAGGTCGCCAGGGGCGTGTTGAACGGGGTCCAATACAGCACAGGATTAACCGGTTCGTACGTACACTCCCCCGCCCCCTCTCTTTTCCTCCGTCAGAATTTTATTTAACCTCCTCTCTCTTTCTCCTTCTTCCTCGATCCAGAAGTGTCTCTTTCTTTTGCTACAATTATTTTTATCTCCAAATTTTTATATCTTTTTTGTACGATTCGTTTGAATCGATCGTGATATATATATATATATATATATATATATATAATAATTGAATATTAAAAATTAAAAATTAATTTAATTAAAAATATTTAATTAAAAATATATATATTTAATTAAAAATTAAAAATATATATATATATTTTTAATTTTTCAATTTTTCATCGATCGAGCAATTTTAGATGAATTTAAGAACGGGATGGAAACGAGCTGCATGCGATAATTCGAGGCAACGTGACTTTTAAAATGAGTAAGCCTGGTTCTTCCTCCTTCCTTTTTTTTCCTGTTTCTTCTTCAATGAATTTAGGATCCGCGCTTTTATTGCCTCGTGGAGGGAATTTCACGAATTTGCGAACGCGCTTCATCTAGGAGGAGGAGGGAGGGGGGTTTGTTTCGAATCGAGCAACCGCCTTTTCTGTCTTTTTCTTTCCTGTTTTCCGTGCGATAAAAACTTACGAGCGAGCGAGAGAGAAGCGAGAATTCGTGCCGAGCGAAACCAGCCGTGAAGTTTCCTTTCCAGTGCGGAGGATCATTTCGAACAATAACGTAGGTTCTTGCGTCTACGATAAGAAATGGAGGGGAGTGCGAAGGTGAAAAGTTTCTTTCAAACGTCTCGATAACGTCAAACTCTCGAGAGGTGTGATTCTCTTCTTTCGAGGGAAAAAGGGGCTTCTTCTTTTTTTCTTCGAGATATCGACGAGGAAAGATTCTTGGTAAAAAGATTCTTCTAATAAAAAAATATGTCCATCAATTTCCCAAAGTGCAATTCGATCGTCTTTCTTTCTTTTTTTTTTTTTTTTTTAAATTTCCTTTGAACCGAAGAGGAAAAAAAAAAAAAGAAAAAGTCTGAAGAAAATAAAATCCTTCGAAAGATTGAACGCGTTCAAGGAGGGTAAATGATTCATTTAGGAGCCATCCACGCCTCGTTATCGCATTAGCCCGAGCTGCTGCTTCCGGCTGACAAAAAAGGGGGATGGAGGGGAAAAAGAAGGAAGCCGGGCTCCTTGTCCGCCGGTGAATTATTTATTCGGGGTGAGGGGAGGGGATAAAACGTTGCGAAACGAATCGAATCGAAAAGGAATATTGGCTGCCGATGTTACCCTGTGCTTAATGAATAATGAATAATTAATAGACCAGTTTCTTTCATCATTTTCTTTCCACCATTGTCGCCACTATTTTCCTCCCCTCTCTCCCCTTTCTTCCCGCCTCGATTTTTTCTTATTACGCGGTCGTTCGAGCTTTTTACCGCGACAAGAAAGTGATTTTTTCGCCGAAACGAGAATACGGGCCGTTTCCTTGCATCATTTATGCTCCCGCCACGGAGAGTTCGATGAATATTGAATGGGTAATGGAGAATGATCTACTCCTTCGCTAGATTCGGTATTCTTCCTTTAAACTCTCTCCCTCTCTCTCTATCTCCGGAGAATAGCGGAGCAAAAGGATTTGTTTCGAAGGAAAAAGTGATTTAAATTCGTTGTCTCATCTTTCGTTCGAAGGAAAAAAATTAATAAATAAAATTGCGACGAAGCGAGTGGTTCAAAATCTTAAATGGCGGGAGGATTACGCATCGTTGGTTAAGATTATTGAATTTAGTCGAAAATCTAATCTCCATCGCCTTGGCGGCGAATTTAAATCTCGATCCAATTGGCCGTAGCAGCGTGGATTAGATTAAAATAAATTTAATCCCAGTTAATACCAGGCGTAAACCGCGAAACAACGCGAAATTTCCAGTTGCTACGATCGGCCGTAACTGATTAAATTGTAAACGAGTGATCCCCCTTCCGACTTGCAAACGATTCTTGCAACAAGGAAACATTGTTTCCTCTTTCTCTCCCGCCGCTTTTTTTTTTTTACGACCCGGAACTTTGTTAAAACCCACGTAAAACTTTCCCGGTGGCTATAAAGCGTATTTACACTCTGTTATATTTAGCGTATCGATAAATCAGTAGATTCGAGTAAAGTACAGGAAAGTGGAAAAATTATGCCTTTATCCAAATAATTTTGTTCGGGTAGTAATTTCGTTTTTTCACACGAGTGTCGCTAGTCGAACGTTTATCCAGCCAACTTCATTCTAAACCGCGTTCTTATTATTATATTTTAAGAATTGGTATTTCGTGGTTTGTTTGTAAGAAAAATTCGTTCGATTCTGTGCGGTTTGTGTTTTTCGCGTGCGTGATAACGAAGATGCAAGATCGAAAAAACATTTTCGGCATATTTTATTTTTTTTATTACCGAAAAGATAAAAATATTGTTCAGGCAAGAAAAAAGTTACGCGAAGTCTGTGGAGAAAGTGTATTAACGATAGAAGACATAGTTGAAGCTGATCAAGACAAAATAAAGACCGATCGAAACAAACTGACGAAGATTGAATTTATCGAATTCGATTGTTTATGATTACGCGAAACGACTTGGTCATAAAAAAAAATGAAATTATTATTTTCCGAACAACTCGATATATCGTTTGTGAAACAAAAGCTAGAAAGAAAGAAATTTTTATCCTCATAAGTACATGTTTATTTTTCTACTTTTCTGAAATGTTTGTCTTTTTTCTTAGCATTCCTTTAATAATTTCAAAAATCACTATTTCGATCGATATGGTAATCTGGAAATACAAATATAGAAATGTTTGTCTTTTTTTTTAGCGTTCCTTTAATAATTTCTAAAATCACTATTTCAATCACTAATAGTCTAAATAGATGATTATGTGAAAATACAAATACTGAAATATTTGTCTTTTTTTTTAGCGTTCCTTTAACAATTTCGAAAATCATTATTTCAATCATTGATGGTCTAAATATATTGCAATAAATAATGATTGTGTGGAAATACGAATACTGAAATATTTATTTTTTTTCTTAATTTCGAAAATCATTATTACAATCATTAATCAATAATTTGGATGCGTTGCTATAGATGATTGAACGGTAAGTATGCAAGTAAAAAAAAAAAATAAAGACAAAGAAAAACTTTTCGATTCGTGTTTATTATTATTTATTTAATAATACTTTTACATTATATACAAAATCTGATAAAAAGATGCTTGGATTGGAAAATAAGGATACACTTTTTTTCCATTCCTTTTTTTTCCATTTCTCGACCCGATCACCTAACCTAACCTAAATCTCCCTCTTTATTTAGTTCGAACTTTCTTTCTTCCGGTGAACCGCGAAAAACTTCGCAATCTGGACCCGAAAGACCACCCCGGAAATTAATTAACGAAGCAAGTTTTTCCACGAGAAAGAAAATGGAAAGAAACGGTCGAAGAGACGGTAAGAAAGGTGAAGTTCTTCCATCGTTTGACAACGAGCGGAATACGTAAATCGGCGGGGAGAAGGAGGCAAAATGCTTGGAAGTTGAAACGAAAGAAAGTTGAAGCCGGGATCGTTCGATTCGAAAAATACAGGAAAGGAACGTTCGTTTTTTCAGCTTTAACTTTCAGATTTCCTAATGGTTGTCCATCAACCGGTGTTATTACGAATCTAATTATGATAATAGAGTCATGAATTATACAGAGTCGGGCTCAGAGTCGTCGGGACAATCAGGAAGCCGGGATGACTACGGTCTGGAGGAGAAATAAGCCGAAATCGCGGGAATAAATTTTCTTTTCCCGTTGCTCAAGTTTTGTTCCTTTTTTTCCTTTTTTCTTTGCGAATAATACCGTTGGTTGGAAATTCTGACGAGCTCGTGAATCTATGTAGAATTAGCGGAGTTGAGAGAGAGAGAACAGTGTTCTTATTTAAATCGATTCATTCGAACGTGCATGTCGTGAAACTTACACTTTTTTATCGAAAGTTTTACGAAAGAAAAAATAAAGAATTAAAAGAAATTTAATTTAACCTCTAAACCTCTGATCTTGTTTCTTCTTGCAGCCAGCGACTGTTTCGAACTTGGGAGACAATCTTATCATAATCGTGATTACTATCACACCGTCCTCTGGATGCAGGAAGCCATGGATCGTCTTCAAGAGGAACAAAACGCGACCACAACTTCGAAACCAGACATATTAGAATATTTGGCATTCTCGACGTATATGCAAGGTATGATACACGTATATCGCTATATATGGTACATTTACAAGAGAATAATAATTTATGTTTCGATGATAATTTATTCGTTAATTGAATCGTGTCTAGGTAACGTGGCGCGAGCTTTAAGCATGACGAACGAGTTACTGGAGCTGGTGCCGACGCACGAACGTGCTCTGGGCAATAGAGCTTATTACCAAAAAGAGATTCAGAGCAAAGCGAGCCAATCGAAGAAAAAACGGGGGGAGGATGGTCAAGATGACACCGCTGTTCCTGCACAAGTAAGATAATGATTCTGTTATGATATGCCTGGTGCTATTTCATAATGAATTCTATCAAGATTTTTTCTTTTCATTTTTTTTGATGAACATTTTCTTACGAACGTTTCAGCATTTCACAGTTGCCGAGGAAAGAGTAAAAACTTTGGACGAAATGACGGAGAGGGAACGTTACGAGATGCTGTGTCGTGGCGAGGTAACGATCCCGCCAGAAGTGCAGAAGAATCTCAAGTGTCGTTATGTCGATCGTGGAATTCCCTTCCTGAAAATTGCCCCATTCAAAGAGGAGGAAGCTTATCTCGACCCGAGGATAGTCGTTTACCACAACGTGATATACGACGACGAGATCGAGACTATTAAAAGAATGGCGCAACCGAGGGTAACGTTTGATAAAATAATAATGGAACGATACAAATTGTTTTCGAGAAGAAATGAAAAATAATTTCTGATTTTTCTTTCCAAACGTTGCAGTTCAAGCGAGCTACTGTACAGAATTACAAAACTGGTGCCTTAGAGATAGCGAATTATAGGATTAGTAAGAGTGCTTGGCTTCAAGAGCACGAGCACAAACACGTGGCAGCTGTGAGCAGACGTGTGGAACATATGACGAGCATGACTGTCGATACGGCAGAAGAATTGCAAGTGGTTAATTATGGTATTGGTGGTCATTACGAGCCACATTTTGATTTTGCGAGGGTAAGTCAGAATTATGAGAGAAATCGTAGTAGCAAAACGATTAAATCGATTGATTATTTTTATAGAAAGAGGAAACAAATGCATTCAAGAGTTTGGGAACTGGAAATCGTATTGCAACAGTTTTATATTATGTAAGTGATACCTAGAAAAGTACAGAAAAATTATTAAATATTTTATTAATCTCAAAATTTTGTTATTATTTATTTCATCGTTATTTCAAACAAACGTATTATTAACTATTTCAGATGAGTGACGTAGAACAAGGTGGAGGTACTGTTTTCACAGCCATTAACATTGCTTTATGGCCCAAGAAAGGTAGCGCCGCCTTCTGGTATAATCTCAAACCCAATGGAGAGGGAGATTTCAAAACTAGACACGCGGCTTGTCCTGTTCTCACCGGTTCCAAATGGGGTATGTAAACTAACAAAATCTTGGAATTTTAAAATATTCATTTATCATTTAATATTATAACAATGATAATAAGAATTGTTATTGTAGATATAAAAACAAACTGTAAAGATCTTTTCAAAATTTCGATTAATAAACATTGATTGTCTGACTTTTTTTTTCTTTTTTTTAGTGGCAAACAAATGGCTTCACGAAAGAGGTCAAGAATTTCTGAGGCCGTGTACTCTCGAAAATCAAACGACCGATGAAGCTGACGTCAGGCACTGAATCGTCATTCTGACCCCGGATCGTCATTAGTGAAAATGAACAGAAAAAGAGAATGTTGATAAATCTCTAATTTCCTTAATCGACTGATGTCACGCGAGAAACTTAAAGTACATCTACGCCGTTGTAAACAGTGTGTTTAAACGTTGAACGAGAATTATGAGAACATTGAAATTAATTCGCGATGATTTTTTTATAAGTCAAACAACTTTTCTCGATGATAAAAAAACATGATTTTAAAACAATCTTGAGGAGAAAACTGCCAATATTTAATTACCTATTTAAAATAATGAAAAAAAATATATTTTTATTTTTTATCTTGTAAGAAATATTACAAAAATTATACGGCAGTTTTCTTTTTATAAATTCGTTCATTGTAATCTACGAGTAATATTATCCCTAGATCCTAGGATTTTTACAGAAGCACGTAGGCGGTAGCGTATGTTAGAATATCAAGCAATAACAAGTTGCACATTTGGGCCAGTTACTAGTTTTTTCCCTAAAAGAAAATCGGAATTCTTGTGATTGTGTACAGAAAAAAAATATCGTGCACGGAAATTATATGTAACAATCCTGTGCAAAATCCTAAACATTTTCATCGCATTTATTAACGTAACTAACGTGTAAGAATGTAAAATGTGGAATCTAGTATTCCTGTGTTCATCAAAATATTCTAATGAAATCTTTAATCACATCGTTCCTTCTCCTACGACATGTTTCACCCTTTTAATTGGGTCTTTTTTGTAAATAGTAGTAATATAATCGAGAAACGTCGACAATTTCTTAAATCCATTCGTCTTGTATACGAATCACTTGTAAAAATAAGAAAAAAATAAAATAAAAGAAGGAAAGAAGAAATGACAAATGGAAAGAAATGTAGAATCTATCGACGGAGAAACATGTCTGTTTTACACCGTGATATTGATCTTAGCATTTAAGACGTTATTTTGCGAGCTTCGATGTCCGTCATCGTGGAACGAACAAAAATTTATCGAAATTATTAAAGTAGAAATCAAGTAATCGAAGAGTATCTTACCTTAGATACCATAATTATTCTTTATTCCTTTTCCCGTCATATACAATCGTGATCCTTGTATGAAAAATTAAAAAAAAAAGTCTCTTCAATCCTCAATTTTTAATTAAAATTGTTAAAAAAAAGTATATTACACATAAAAATGTAAAAATAATGTTTTTATACAAACACGAGCTTGATAATTAATTTTACATATTTTTTTTTAAATTTTATATTTTTATTTAAAGCTATATTTTCCATATTTTATAGCAGTAAATGAAAAAGTAAAAAAAAAAAAAACTTGAAAATCGAAATTTTGACGCAAAGGACGCGCACTATCTCACATTATTTAATATTGATTATCGCGAAATTAAAAACTATTTAAACGAACGAATATTTAAATAAAACAAATTTTTTGTCCATTTTTAAATATTTGAAATCATTAACTATATAAAAAAATAACACTTATTAACATAAATTTTCTTTGATTTTCTTAATTTTCACAGCACAAAAATTTGCACGTAGCGCGGCGAACTTGGAACTAAGAATATTTTGTATCAAGATATACCATGTAACATGGCGAACACAGACTGTACGCTGATTGGTTCGTTTATTACCAGCAATAGTTATGAACCAATCAAATTAATACATTTGTTGAAATTAACATGTTATTGGTATAACATTTTATAACATATTTAATGTTTAAAGTGATACCAAGTGATTCAAATTATCGTGTTTGTCGAAATTTGAATTTAATATTATAGGTGATAATATTATAACAATTTTTTTCGTTAGTAGTGACTAATTTATTAAATGATGTCATATTATTGCACTAAAGAATTATTTTTCGAGAAGTTCAACGCATCCGAACAGGTAATAAAATTTATTAGAACAAACTTTATACAGACTTTTAACTGCACACATTTATAATTGGTTAGATAGATTAGAAAGGATTTTGATGCAAATTATAAATATATACAATTTCGTATAAATAATTTGAATATATGAATAAGTTTGAACATATATAAATTGTTTCGATATCGACATTCGAACTGAAATAATATCATCGATCTAGATTTTGATTAAGCAAAGTTGTTACGATTCATTGTTATCGTACTTAAGAGATATTGTTAGATCGAATAAGCTGAAACAGCTCACTTCACAACGGTTATATACGGTGCCATGGAATCACTGTATTTCCTACGTAACGTATAGTTTGTAAGTTCATTTATAACGCTCGTTACTTCATTCAACTAATAAACCTTAAGATAACATGACATAATAAATATTTACAAATCCTGCATTCATGATAATGAATAATTAACCTTAAACTTCCGAATTTTACGTTTTATTAATTCAATTCATTGTGATTTATATACATATCGAAGTATATTTTTGTTTTATTTTATTAATTCTTTGCATAAAGGTAAGATTAAGATAAAATGATATATTTATTTGCTTATTTTTGCTTACTTTCATTCATAATATATTTAACTAATTAAATAAAGATTAAATTCTTAATTATTTATATTTAACTTGAAATATAAGATTATATAAAAATTGCTCTTTTCAATTGTACAAAAAAATATAATTTCCAAAAATTCATAATATATTGTCATTTAATAAAAATTTAAACAGACCACAAATTTGATGTCATAACCTATGCTAAATGTATTTTCTCCGGAACTTTACTCCTTTTACAAAAGCAGAAACGAAACTTTATTATTTCACTAGTTATCCAGCCTACAACCGTTATTAACCGAAAGTGCACGTTTCTGACTCGATTATGACAAATACTCTTTCCATTTTAAGCGTTTTGTATTTAGTGATCGATTAATTTGCAATGATGAACTCTGACATTAATTATTCGATGGTACGATTATATCCGATTGTTCGCAAAATTGACGCCACTTTCTAAGGGAAATGACGAGATAAATGGCATCTCTAATCACCAATCTCATTTACATTATTCTATTTGCTAGATTCACTAGGTCATCTCTTCTAGATAACTATAGTAATCCTAATTCCTAATAATATCCTATTTCCTATTGAAACCGTATTACGTGGATCAGTATCTGCTCTTTCTTTCTTATTGGACTAAATTTGTCCGTTGAAGAGAGACGAAACTCGACACCCACGGAATAGTCCTCCGAATCGATCCGGTATGTATGTCCTTCTTCCTCCAATTGATTCGAACTTTGTCATTCCCGAGCAATCTATATTTTCTTGCCATCCCTATCCTTCCTTTATCACTGTGCCGCTCCTCGTTTTATCAAGCCAGCTCTTTTCTGATACCTTTCTCGCTTTTTTTAGCTTTTTCTCGGTATCACATCTTATTCATCTTTTCAACTTATGAAGTGAACTTTCAAGCGAGTTTTTTTTTTCTCTCGTGAATTTGCAAGGAAATGAAAAAAAATTGTAGATACGGAATAGAGGGATTAAAGGAAATCTTTATTAAAGAGATGTTGTACTGATTTTTTTTTCTTCTCTTTTTTTACGTTCCAGTATTAAGAAAGTTAAATATAGTACATAAGAAATTATTAGAAGATTATATATAAGATTATATCTTCAAGAATTATTATTCGATTTAGAATTTTGATATATATATTCAGTGCGATAATAAATGAATATATTAACAATAAATTAAAGCGAATTAAAAGATAAATATTATAATTTTTTTCTTTCATTATCTTTTCATTTTGAATTCAAATTAACTTTCATTCCTTTCAGCAATCCAATAAGTTGTTATAATAAATTGTTATATTTAATATATTTATCGGAAATATTTAATATCCAATATTTTTATCCGCTAATTTGCGATTCTCTCTCTCTCTCTCTCTCTCTCTCTCTCTCTCTCTCTCTCTCTCTCGCTCGCTCTCTCTCTCTCTCTCTCTCTCTCTCTCTCTCGCTCTCTCTCTCTCTATGGTGCGGCAAAATTTTCTCGCAACATGTGTCGAGTCAATTCGATCAGAACTTTAGATGCGGGAGTCGTTTATTTTATGAAAATTTTATGCCACAAGTTTACGCCCGCCGTTATTACGTGAAAATAACAAGAAAAGCGAGAACGATGATCGAAGCTTTTATCCGATATTTAATTATTTTCATGGACGTATGAAGCGATGAGAATATGGAATATATGGGATATATTGTGTAATTCGTTACACAATCAATGTTACGAAACGTTGTCAGCTTATTCGATATCAAATATACGCCCTAATTCTCGGAATAATTGTTCGATATGAGTGTAGATTACGATACGACTTGAAGCTAATTATTAATTTCATTATTACGTAATATGATATCCAGCCAGTTATTTTAAACATTTCACTTTTTTTCTTCGAATACGAATTCGTCTAATTAATTGTTTATCCTTTTAATCGTGTTAATTATATCTCGAATTGCAAATTTCGAAGAAAGAGAAAAAAACATGAAATGAAATTCATTCGACACAAATTGAATTTGGAACAGCATCGTTTTATGGTGATTTCCATCCTGAGGAAGATTTAAACGCTTTTTAGTTAGTTATCGATGCATAGAGTTTGTCAAAGTATAAATACTTTGGATGGGTATAGGAAGATATATCAGGTGAGGAGATACAAACTGGAGGCTTCTTATTAAATTTTTAAAACCGTTTGCGATTCTACTTTCGATGTAACTTTCTTGTAATGTAATTGCAGAAAATTTCTTTTTCAAAAAATAAAAAAAAAACTGATCTTCCATTTCACTAGTTGTAGTCATTTTCTTCTTTTTCCACCCCGAATTTTAATTATTAATTATCGTTAATATTATTCTCGTATATTTAATGAATTACGTTACAAACATTAATTTAATACGCCCTTTTTTACTTACTTAACAGCACAAACATCTAGTGAC
This sequence comes from Apis cerana, assembly GCF_029169275.1. NCBI lineage: Eukaryota > Metazoa > Arthropoda > Insecta > Hymenoptera > Apidae > Apis > Apis cerana. The sequence goes on from NC_083856.1 coordinate 12,144,218, forward strand.
GTTCGTCCATAGTGACGTTGAACAAAATAAATACTGAAAATAGCTGAACTTTTATACCACGATATAATCGATAATGTAAACAAAGTTCAAAAAATATTGGACCGATGTAATATTCTCTTATTATAATATAAAATGTATACGAAATAGGGAGAGTGAATTTGAAAAAAAAAAAAAATTCGTACGCTTAACCATTCCAAATACTCGAAACCTCTTTAACCGCTCCTTCCGTAACCGATAAACCGAGTAACACGAGAGACAGCGGGGCGATCGATCGGCTAGGTCAAAGTTTAAAGCGATGCTTGAAAGGCTGGTGGGATCTCGCGTTATCTGGCAAACGCAGGCCAATGTTCGTATTGGGTCGAATCGAGGCGAGTGCATCCGCGATAATGGCCTCCACACCCACCTCTTGCAACAATTGCGTCGTGGCACACCTGGGAAAATGGCGCACGATATTTCGATTCGAGGGAGAATAGATTCGTATCCTTTTGATAAAGAAACGGATTGATTGTGGAAAATGTGTTAACGTGTACTTTAACCTAAAAGGGAAAATTTTTACAACGGTGTTTTCGAATAATTTGTACAATAGAAAAATTCTCGAAATCAAAAGACGGTCACAAATGTATGCGTTATACGATCGAATCGAGGCAAGTAGAACGATAATGGTCCATCTGAATGGGTCTCTTTAACAATTGCATCGGCACGCCTTCGAAAACGGGTTATTTTTTCCTCCTTGATATTTCGATTTGATCAGTGGGGAGGAAAATAACCACGTGCACTAATGACCACGTCATCTAATGAAGAAGGTAAAAAAAAAAATGAAATGTCAGGAAGTTTTATAAGGGTATTCGAATAATTTAATTAACAAATTTGACTGCACGTTGTTCGTCCATATTATTCTCGAATATTGTATCTACTTTATTCACATAAATCTAAAATTGGCCAATGTTGCACAGAAATATGATTGGATATAATGTTTCACGAGACAATAATAATAATATCATGGAGACTTTCCATGGAAGGAATTACAGTTCGATCTTTTCGATATGCTGTTTACGAAATTTGTTCAACAATTGATAAAAAAAAGATCGAAGGAAGATTTTAATTCAGAAAAATATGCAATTGATTCCATAAATTAAATTTCATAAAGAAATTTATTATTAAAAAAAAACCGGTTTAGATTTAAGACTTGTAACAAATTAAATAAACATATCTATAATTTATTTTCCCCTCAACGACGAAAAAAATTGCGAAACGATCAAGGGACAAAAAGATCGATCAAAGAGAGGGGGTTATGTGGCTAGCTTTGTTCAAAATAGCGAAAGTAACAAAGCATCGTATCGATCTCCGTAAAAAAAAAAAAAAACGATCGAACGGATGGAACGAGAGAGGGATTCGATGAAACTTCGTTGCTAATTGTTATTTTATCTCGTGGATCGTGTTCACGTCCGATTCGACACGTTCTACCTCTACCCGCAGAGGTTTACGAATTTTGCTATTTCCCTCTTTATAAAGAGAATGCTGTCCAACCGATGAATGATTGGGAATTGGAGCGAGGCATTCGTTTCGCGCTTCAAAGAATTCCCGACAATTTCGCTCGTTTATCTGATGAGCGCCCACTGTTTGCGATCCTTTTGCTCGTCAAGATGTTCCACGGGAACGATAGGATGTGATGCACGTTCCGTGTTCCGTTGTCCAAAAAGGATCGGAACGTGGATTGTAATAATTGGAATCCGAATGTCTTAAAACAGAAATAATCGTTTCTCCATCTACTGATTGAATAAATAGAATTAGAGAAAAAAATTGAGATCGAGAATTCTTACGTGGGAGCAAGAAATCGATCGCAGAAAGCGCTATTTCACTGTTTGAACTTACAAAGGCTGGTTACAAAGGCTCGTTACAACTTGTGTATATTACACTTGAACTTGTGTAGTATGGGTGTTGCCATCTGACGGGACCGTATGGAGATGGCACTGAGTGATCATGCGTGTCAGATATTATCGCGTACCACGTGTTATTAAAATATTTCTTTTTGTATTATGAAATAAATGTTACATTTCCAAGTCACAAATTTCATTCCATATATAATACAACTATTCGTATTCTGTATAAACAAAAAATTCTGAAAAAATTCTCGTCTTGTGTAAAATATTATCGAGATTCGGAAATAATTCCATTGGAAAGTAACCACTCATTATTTTTCCATCTCTTCCATTCTGGGTCTCGCCGATTAAAATTGGAATTTTCCATTGAATGACAAAAGAGAGGTAATGATAATTGTCCACAAAGGCAGAGCTGTTTGGTCGTTTCCATTCCATCGAGAGTTCCATCGGTGAATGAAAGGTGACGGATAAAACGGAATGAATGCCCGCTTCGACGAACAAACGATGTTTAAGTTTCGCGTTGACGCGTGAATTAGGCCACGGTTTCGCGCCGCGTTCTTTGCATAAAGAAGTGTACATTCGTGTGTCGATCCACGTGGAAACGTGCTTCAACAGATAGGGAAAGTTTTCCATCGGTGACAAAGGATCGCGGCTGCCCATTGTTCCCCTCTCCCGTTGTTACACTAGGTTATAATTCAATTCCACTTTTTTCGCCCGGTTTCGATCCATCAATGATTCTAATTCTCATCCCTTCCCCCTGGAAAATCTAATCTTGGATTTATAGGGAAGAAGGGATTGGAATTTCAGAGAGGTGTCTAATTTTGTGGATGATTGTAAAGAATAAAGGATTTTCGGAATTTCGAGAGATGAAATATCTCGATGATTTTCGCGTGATGTCATTCTAGCTTTTAAAAATGGTTGTTATTAACAAGGTTATATAACGACTGTTCGGATCAAACTGTTTTTAATTAAACACATTTATTGAACCTTTAATCGCATAGATACATTTCGTCGCGTCGTCCAGCGCGTGACGATTATAATATAATATATATTTATATTTATATATATATATATATTTATCTTATTCGTTACATATGCATGTGTATATATATATATATCTTTATACTTATACGTAACAGAGATTCACGCGTTTACGAGGGAAAAGGAAACTGTCGTTACCCGACATTTTAAAAAAATAACTTTTTTACTATACTCTCTCTCTTTCTCTCTCTATCTTTCTCTTCGAATATGCATATCGTAATTTGTATATATAAAATCGTTTCTTATTTAAAAAAAAACATCGATGAATGAAATGAATAACTACCGAGGGGAATAACGAAAAAAAATATTTCACGAGGCTTTTTTTTTCATTTAAAATCGTCACCTCATAGATTAAAAAAGGGGAAAGGAATTTCGTTTTTTTCGTACGAATACAAAAAAAAAAAAGATAGAAGTATAGCGCGTGAAATGTCCCGCGTCACAATCGTTCACATTGTCTTTTTTATCCCTTTTCATCGAACGACAGATTCCTCCTCGGCCCCGACCGGATGCACGATATCATCGATAGGTCGATCGCGCGGAAATAATAAATAGATAGAAGGTACAGTGTTCCACGAGGTGGAGACGCGTCTAGAAAAATATAGATGTGAGAACAACACACATACAGGGTGTCTCGAAAGACATTTTCGTTACATTTTCGTTCCATTTTCTCTCTCTCTCTCTCTCTCTTTCCTTTATATATCTATTTATTTATTTTTTTTTCTCTTTTTTTTTTTCGCTGAAGAAGACAGATGCACGGGTAGTGTGATGAGATCTACGTATATCGTTCGTAACGTTCTCGACTTTCCACGAGTTTTTCTTCTCTCTCTCTCTCTCACTTTCATATCGCTTAGTATTCTCGATTCCTTTTTTTCCCTTCTTCTACGTAAGAAACTCGAGAACGAAATACGATTTCTTGATCCTTTAAGAGTTTCAACGCGTGTACACGCATTAACGATTCTTGTTTTATAAAATAGATCGATCGTTTTATAAAATAGATATATATGCACATATATATATATATGCATATATATTTTTCGATCGCTTGCAACCACATTGTTCCTTCAAAAATGATTCTGTTGATCGACAGCGCGCGTGTACTTGGACTCGAGTGTACGCTCTCGACAACGGTACATCGGCCACATTTCCGGTTCTTCGATACGCATCGATGTGGTCATATATCCAATACACAATAAATTTTGATTACCCTTTCCTCACTTTCTTCACTCCTCGCTTTTCCATCCAGATTATATACATATATACGTATATGTATATACGTCTCTACGAACCGTCCGATTCGAGCATTCGAGAAATATTTCGCGGGGACGAGTTTCGATCCGAAATTTTCCTGATTCAATGGCGGCTCTCCGATTCGAGGGGGGGAGGGGAATGAAAATAAATTCGAGGGGGCAGGATAGTTTTTTTAAGGCCTTTACCTCGAAGCCTTACTTAACTAATATCGAAAGGTCACATTGACATACATACATACATACATACGAGTCTGTACTGTGCTTCTATTTTCGGCCGCCGATCATTAGCTGCTAAACGGCTACGTGCCTTAATTACGCGACCGTGGCGACGCTCGGTGCATTAGAAAACTTTTTCGCCGTGGCTAGCTCTATCGGTATCGGTATATTAGGTGGATGCAAAAGTTTCTTTTTTTTTTTTCTCTCCTCGCTTCTTACGTCTTCTTACATTTTTCGTCAACCGTAGTCGGGCTTATTACGTATTAAGAACTAATTAACGCTAAGTGATGACGATGAATGCATTTTTCTCTCGAATTTTATATTTTTTTCTCTCTTTCTCTTAACGACCAAAGAAAAGAGATACCAGAAGCAATACCTTGGATCTTAAAATATCTTTAAAAAAATCAAGCGAATGGAGCAAAAATTATTAGATATAATAAATTAATAACCGACGCAACTTTTTCAACCACCTAATACACGCGTTGTTATATTATACGGATAATACAAGTAAGGTATGTAACGAAAATTGGTCGATTGTCGAGGAAGAAAAAAAAAAGAAGAGAGATACGAAGGAAACGTAAAACGTATGTAAATACGTAACTCGCTGTCGTGACACGAAATCCTATTTAACGATGAAGAGTGAAAATTAATTAAGGAATGTCGTTCAATCCTTTCGCTCGTATGCAAATCAAATCTTTCGGAGAAAATATTCGCGAATCTTCACAAATGGGGAAAATCGAACATTTTTTTTTTTTTGGATTGTTCGTCGCAAAATTGATCCACCGTTTCTTTATTGTTATTGTTCCCCTTTTTTTCAGTCTACGTCGGATGATGAAATCCGATCGATTCTTTTTTTTTTTTTTTCGTTTTTATCCGGGATAAAGGCGAAAGGATTGATCGAAATACGGAAGGAATACAACACCAGCAAAGGAATACGCGAGAACTATCATTATATTTCGTTTTGAACAATCACAAGTGTGGTCGAGAGAAAAACGTTATATATTTATTTAACTTTGCGTTTGACACAGGTACAAGTGCGCCGATCATCGATTTGCTCGACAGTCGAATAATCATACTCGAACAATTTATCCAAGCCTCGAACGCTCGAGAGCCATCTATGTTCGAAAATATACTTCGATATGTTCGGTGCTCTCCTCCTCCTCCTCCTCCTCTCTTCTCACTTTTTTCTCTTCGATTCACACTGTGATTAAACTGTTCGAGTATTTTTTTGACACTGACGAATATACTCGTGGTACTCGATATACAGTAGAAACAACGAGTTACTGTTTTTTTTTCTTTTTTTTCTTTTTTTTTTTTATTTATTTTTCTTTCTTTCTTTCTTTCTTTCTTTCCTCTAGCTACTCGACGATACAAGAAGATTTACCCAAGTTAATCGGTCGGTTTTCCAGTTTTGATTTCAATTTGAAAATTGATAACGCGATAACTGGACCACTTTGACTGAATTCTTCACTTGGCGAGCAACGTTACGTTAGTAGAAACAACTATTTTAATTTAATTTCCCTCTCGAAAGGATTCCCTTCTTCAAAGAAATCGCAAGAAAGAAAAAAACCTATATATATATATATATCATCTTTTCCCTTTCTCTTCCTTCCTTCTTCCAGAGAGACGATCCCACGTCTCATTCCTCGAGTTTCACTTTTCTTACATTCCCCGCTTATTCACAATTTCCCCTTACGAAACCTTCCGCTATCTTACGTCCCTTGCCCTACTCTCTTCCAAAAAAAAAAAAAAAAATTCTGGAATCAAAAGAATGTTGGAAGCCAGCAGATAAATTCAATAACTCGGAATTTGAACTCGTCGGCCGATCACAAATCCCACGAGATGCGAGTTGTCTCGAGAAAGATCGTCAACGTTTCATCATCCGTCTTCGTTCCACGGTTCTTGCGGTTAGACCGCACGAGAATGCTTGGACACACGCGCACAACGGGGAGAGAGAGACCCCCCTCTCCACCTCCGTAACGAGGGCACAGGAGGGGAGAGATCGCCACTCGACTCTCGACTTTTAGATCTCGTAGTTGCGAAACTTGTTCACCACCTCGCTGGGCGCCTCCGAGTCCCAGCCAAGATCGCGGCGGGCCCCGTAGTAGATGTTCGCCCCTCCCTCCGACGCTCTTCTGTGGGCGTTCGTCGACTGACCCCTGCCTGCGTGGCCCGGTGAACCGGCCCCCTCCCCGGAACCGTCCTGCAGCATGCGATCCTTCGTCTTCGGTGTGCTCCAGTGCATCGACTGTATCATCGTATATTCAATGTTTCTTTCTTTCTCCTCTTTACTCGTTATTTTTGAGAGAGAGAGAGAGAGAGAGAGAGGAAGGTCACATTGAGTCACTCACAACAATCGTCCGTTTCGTTACGGGCAATTTCCACCGCAGCGTCAAAAAACGTGCACGGTGAAAGATCGTCAAGCGGCGTGTACTGCAACCCGAATAGTTTCAAAGGTATTTGTCGAGAGGAAAAAGTTTCCTCGAAACGCGGTGTTTATATAACTTATATATTATATTCGCGTTTAATCGCACTTTGGAATATAAATTTATTGCGTGATAATAATAATGATGGTGTATTTGTTTCTCGTGAGCGGATATTTTCGATTGATCGCAAGTGACCCAATGGTTGAATTCGAGTTAGATTCGAAGGATGTGCAGATATATTTTTTGTGAAAAAAGGAGGACGAGGATGGATGGAAGCAATCGTTAGAAGTTAATCCTTTGCGCTCCACGCGATTTTTCCACGCGATTTCCTCTCCCTGTCCGTTCGTTGAATTTCTTATATTAACTTAAAATGATTTCGAGCGCGAAACAACGTGTGAAACTTTTAATATTTTATACGTATTGTCTTCTCTCTAGTCAATTTCTTGTAATAAGGAATTATATATATTCGTTATTATATATTATATCTTATAATAATTATTTAATAAAGAAAAACTCATTTTCGAATTAATTTCATTATTCCACGCTTGCGAAACTCGAAAAAATAATATTTCTATTATTAAAGATCGTACATAGAGAGTTTAGGAATCAGCATTGGAACGCAAAAGGTTAACAAATCGGTGAAACGAAACCTGGAAACTTGGAAAACTCGAGTTTTCTCGCGCCATTTTTCCACCATCCCACTGCTAGGATAAAAATTTTTCCGAAATATTATCGTACTCCCTCTCACCTGGTGCACGCTGTCCTTCAAACCGAGCCACTGTTTATAGCTGATGGCGATCCCGCTGTGCCTCCATTTGTCGTATTTGCTCCTCTGCTCGGGGTCACAGAGAACCTCCTTCGCGTGCTGTTGCAAAAACAAACAAAAACAAAAGAAACCGTATTAACCGTTCTCGGCATCGATCGAACTCTTTCAATTTAAAATTGCGAGGACAATGCGCGTTCACAAGACTCGTATATAAAGATATCAGAAATTTTCGATTTTGGATTTCGAAGTGATAAAGAGAAACGAACCTTCAATTGCTGGAATTTTCGTTCCGCCTCTTTGTCCCCTTCGTTCTTGTCAGGATGATATTGGAGAGCCAGCAGCTTGTACTCCGCCGTGATCTGTTCCACCTGGTGGACAAATTTTGTAACACCGCTTTTCGAGAATGAAAATAATCGCAGAGAAATCTAATTCTATCCGATTCGCCTTCAACGAGACGACGAGTTTTCATCCGAAATTTACCGGATTGAGATTTATTTTTATTTATTTGGTGAGGATGCGGTGATCCGTGAAACTTTTTCAAGCAGGGAAGGAAAAAAGATTGGGAAACACTGGCACAAAGAAGACCTAACAAAGCTTAGAAAATTGGATGTTGCTTTAGATCCTGTTTAATGAACGAACGAGGAGGGGCTGTTCGATTTCCCGGAGACGACTGGACGGATATTTGCCGGCCAATTTAACGAAATTTGTCTAATGGGGGTTAGAGTTAATGAGATCATCATCGGTCCGTCGGTAAACAGACCAACGCTCGTTAACCGTTGGGTTTTATTTTAAACCGGCGCCGTTTATTTTTAGTGAGAAAGCATCGTTGAACGTTGACATAATTCCTTGGCGAGTCAACCATCACTTTTACTCATAGGCAAGAGAATTGTTTTCTCGTATAAATACTCCGCGATCCGCAAAATTGCCGATTAATTTAAATGGAATTAAGATTTTATGGAAGATTATTTCATTTTTATTTCCACGTTGAATGAACGTGTGTGTATGGAACGTGGTCGCATTGTCGATGAAAATTGACGTAATTTTTTCTTTTTTTTTATTAAACGAATTGGCAATCCGAACGGTCGAGAATTAATCGAGAAGTTGGAGACCAAAGCGCTAATTGAACTTGTGCTCAACGGTGATGCAATTATCCTCCGTTGACGCGTCCCCCTGACAGCGAACCTAATTAACTCGGCATAACTTTCGAAAGTGTATTAAACGCATACGTAATATCTCGTTAAACACCATGGGATCCTATCAACTTTAAATCTCGACCGAAATTAAAAATAATTTCACGTTTACAAAATTAACGAAATTCGGTTGTTAATTTTCTTTTTCTTTTTTTTTTTTTTTGGATTTCGAAAATCGTAAGAGTGAGATTCAACGGTTGGAAAAAACAAACGGAAATTTCGGCTCGAGATAGGCTTCGTGGAAAGTTTCAAGGACGGGAAATTGGAAAATTGTTTGGGAAAAATTTTTTCGAGCGAAAAATTTAAAAACAACCATCGTTGCCAACGCGAATACGTTGAGTGTGAATAATTTAAGAAATCAAAAATATTTAATCGAACGGAAAGTTAACGTTAAACGAACTATTGAATCACGCCATATTCTAAAATTGGAAGGTAAATAAATAAAGCGAGATTCTATTTGTAATCGATGACATACGATCATCCACTGGTCAATATTTTAACTTCTCACAAAAGTTTCCATCCCATCGTCGGAATGCAATATCAAAAAGAACTTGCATCATCCAGAGCTAACATCAACTCTGGCAAGGAAAGAAAGAAAAAAAAATATCTTAAAGAAAAACATCTAAAGAAACTTAAACAAAATCGCATAACAATAACGTGAACAGTGAAAAAAAAGGAAAAATCGAATCAAGAATCCCTCGAAGAAAAGTAACTGATTTTAAAGTTTCAAATAAAATTACTTTAATTTAGAAATATCTCATCTTAAATAATAAAAATAAAATCGACTACTCGAATCAAAGACCGGCCAACCGTACATAAGCGCGAAAAAAAATTACTCGACGCACTTAACCAACTTTGCCGGGAACTTACCGTCGAGGACTCGTCGCACGACAGCAGAGCATAGTAATCCTCCTCCTCGCTAGGCTTATAATTGATGGCGTCCTCGACGCTCATTTTCTCTCGCTGAATCCTTCCGTTTCTTTTCTCTCTCTCTCTTTCTCTTTCTCTCTTCCTCTCTTCGATTCCTTTCCAATCGAAACCGAAGATATCGGGACGACGAAAAAAGTGGAAGCGAACAAAAAATCGAGACAACCTCTTCGTCCACCCGATGATCGATTCGAGCACAACGTGGATCGTGACACACGTTTGTGATTACAGAGACAGTGGTATTTTACGAAGACTTGGAAGGATCGCTCGACCCGTCACCTGTTGCCGTGTCGCGCGTCGGACACTCGAGTGAGCCGAACGAGGAAGAACCGTGTCGGAGACCCGGAAAGACCCGATTCCCGGGAAATTGCACGCGTGTGCGCAATCCAGCCGCGGCCACGAAGGTGGCCGTCGATCGTGGCTTTCCCCTTCTCTTGGCTCACCGTTCCTGCGCACTTGGACCACAGGTCCTCCCTATCCCAAGGATGATCTCTTGATTTCTCGCTTACCGGCTGAGCCTTGTCTTGAGATTTTTCGGATGAAGAAATTTCCAGTTGATTTTGTTTTGATTTTATTTTTTAATGTCAATAGTGTAATTTATAAGAATTAAGGATGTGTATTTAATTATAAAATAAAGATTGATTTTATTTTTTCGTTATTCGATTCGATTCGATTTATCGATGATTAATAGATTTTGAAAGTATTTCGATACGATATTTTCTTTCCGTTTTTGAGCGCGCTATCGTTCGATAGAAATAAACGTCTCGAAAGAAGAATGGAAAATCATCGTCTACGCTTCCCAACCAACTATCTGTCATCGAAGTTGATTAATTAACGTATAACGCAAGATCAACAACACGCGCGATATCACGTTTAATTAATATTTCAAGAGTGAAATTCCATAATCCGCATCGCGTTTACATCGTGACTCGTTACTTCACTGCTAAAATCGAGAATCACACAAATATCGACGAGCCTGACCAAAATTATTTACACTCGTACAAGTTTCTATATTCTTCGTTGATCTTTTCCCATCGAGTATTAAACACTGTTCCATTCCGTTATTTTACTTTTTAAATGGTTAAATTAATCTTTTCTTTTTTTCGACGGATGAAAGTATTATATTCGATATTTTATATTTTGTTATATTGTCAAGTTGTATTACGAATTCTTGGAGCTATTTCTTTATCGCGTGAAACGTTAACAACTGGAATCGACGCAGGCGTATACTGCGCTTCGATTACATGACATTCCAGAAACTTGTGGCTTTCACTTGCGGCTACGTGACCTCGAACCTCTTACCGATGTTACCGACCGAGTGATCCATTTCTCGATTACAGACAGCTCACAGAATAGATCTAACGTTCAATGAATTTTTATTTTCGCTGTCATTCTCGACTTTACCGATTCAGCACAAGTAAATTCGGCATTGCTAATAATTTAAGATATAATTATGAAACGAATACTAATAAAAGAACAAATATAATTTTCCGCGTTCGACATTTTCGACAACGAAAAATTTGAATTTCCAATTCGCAGTGGAAATAACGAACGATCTGCGATAAAAATATGAAAAATCGAATCCGATGAATTTGAATTTTGCTTAAGCTTTAAAATAGAACGCTCGAGGAGTTCGAGCGCTCTTTCTTCCTTCCTCTCTCTCTCTCTTTCTCTTTCTTTCTCGGAGAAAAAAAATATTCTCGTGAAACGGAAATCTTCTTTTGCAACTTTTCCTTTCTTATCTCTTCTTCGAAAAATATAAATAGAGATATAAATAGAAACAAGAATTCGAGATAGTGGAAATTTTTACGATTGAGACGGTCTTCGTTTATTTATCTTCGAACGTAACCCGATCTTGGAATATTATAAAAACATATTAAGGTCAAACGACGCTCTCTCTCTCTGTCTCTCTTATTTTTGCAAGAATTGCGGACCGTTCTGTTCGAGCGAGGGCGTAATTAGAAAAAAAGCCGAGAGGCTTATTGCCGCTGGAGCATGGTGGCACACTTTCGTGTATACATACGTTTCGTTCGGTTCAATGTTTCGACTCCCATGAACTTGTGCTACGATATATTCACCCATCTCTCCGGGCTCGCGCTTTTACCGATCGATTATAACCGCTCGAAAATTAATTTTGCGCTACTTGTGCTATTGGCGTTCTGCTGGAAAGAAAGGGTCGACCTTTTTGTCTCGTTCCCACTTCGTTGCCGTTTTAATTGCGTTTCGATGTTTCAAAAGGTTTGTGAGGCGCTCGCGCGACCTGTATTACGCAGTACATTTACTCGCTACAAAAATGCTACACATACCCTTGTAACATTTTGTTCCGATACAATCCGATATCCCGTAAATATAGGGCGCGTGGTGAGTATATGCATTTTATTAAATACATCGTACTAAATATCGATCGAATATTTAATTTATGCGATACGTCGAGGTTTGAAAATTTATTTTCATTTTATTTTCGGGGAGAAAAGTGCTGGGGCGAGGCGAGAGATATTCGATCGGAGAATACACTGGTTGAAAGGCAACGAGTTTGCCTTTATTCGGTTTAATTCGAACGGAAGATGGACGGAGAGAAGGCGAGACGTGTTTTGTTCGCGGATAATCCTCTCCCAACCTCGTGCGTCATTAGAAATTCAAATTTCTCCCTTTGGTTGGATGATGAGGCGCGGGAGTGAAAGAACGAGAAGAGGAGGGGGAGGAGGAGGAGGACAAGAAAACGTGAGTGAATGCGTGAAGCTCATTATGCATTCGTCTTGCTTCCGCCGAAGACGCCGCTGATTATCGGTACCTTCTGCTTACAGCTGTTAAGGCCATTGTCTTGGAAACCTGGCTTTCGACGAAGGAAGCTCTGGAGAGCTTCCTTCGGCCTTCCTGCGACCTCATGGAACCCTTTGTTTTCTCACTGAAATTTCTCTTCCTCCCTGCATCGCGTCTTTTTTATTTTATTCGATTCGAAGAAAAAATTCAAAACGAAAGGGGAATGTCGAAGAATTTCGAATCGCTTGTTGCGATAGAAAAATTATTCATTTATTAGGAAGATAAAAAATTTCGAATCACTCGATAGAAAATTGTCCGTGACAGAGAGAAATCAAGAAGAATTGGGTTGCTCTAATCTAGAAAATTATTCGCGAGTTATTGGAATAAAGGAAAATCAAAAATTTCGAATGTTTGCAAAATCATTCGATAGAAAATTGTTCGTGACTTAATTCGAAAATTTCGAATTATAAATGGCTTGCTCCGATAAAAAAAATTAGAATTATTCGCGAATTATTAGAATGAAGAAAAAATCAAGAATTTCGAATGTGTGTGAATCGATCGTTATGAAAGTAAAATTATTCATCATATATTATGGAGAAAGAAGAAAAATCAAAAATTATGCTGACTTTAATGGTAAAATTATTCATGATTTGGAAGAAGAAGAATCAAGGATTACGAATCACTGGAAATTGGCTCATTTTAATAATAAAATTATCCATGAGTTTAACGAAAATATACAATTTTCGTGTGTTCGTTAGCAGTTTTTCATCTGGACAAAGCACGCAAATGACGAAACAACGTCTCGTTTCTTCTAAATTCGAGGAAGACTGGCTCGCCCCCGTGGCTCGTGCTGTCACGTGCCATACGTTCGAACGTTGAAAGATGCGGCCGCTTTTCGTTTCGCTCGTTGATTTGTTTCAGAACAGGAAAAAAAAAGAAGAAAAGGAGAAAAGGTTGACATTTGGCCGGCACGTGTTACGCACATTCGTCTCCGCTTCCCGCCTCTTCTCACCTCCCTCCCCTTACACGAAACCTTTCCTGCATCCTATTCTATTGTACCATTTCAAAACTTATTTATCATCCTTTAAATAAACCCAACATTTTATTTCATAGTCACAAGTTTCCAAACGACAATTTCGTTGTTCCATAACTCGACATCCCTTCTCAGTCAACAAATAATTCAACGAACAATTACCAACACCAAACAATTCAATTCTCTCTTTCTCTCTTTCCTCAATTCTGTTCAATTTCACTTTTCAATTTTTCAATATTATCAATCTATTATGTGAACACTAGAAATCACAAAATTCATTCTTCCATTAGATATTAACCTCGCTCCTTCTTTGCACAGATACAATTTCTCTCGGTCTCACTGAAACATTACTTATACGCGGCAACGAAACGATCATCAACCACGATAAACGATTGTTGCATATATAATATGTAATATGCATATATAGTATGTAATAAGTTTGTTGCGTCATTGAGGATTATTCGACCGATTATGCATGCAACCGATTGATGTAGGAAAAATGATAGGAAATTACATGATAGGAAAAATTTAATAGTTTTTGGATCATTTATTCAAAGAAGAAATCTCGAAACGAACGCAAAATAACTATTTTCCACCTCGTTCCAATCGTTCACAACTTGATAAATAAGTGTCTCCAATCGATGATGGGGAAAATTTAATAATCGAAATTACGAATAAAGTTACATTGATAATTTATCGTTCAAGACATAATAATAATCGCAAATAATGTCAAGTGGTTATACGAAAAGTGAATAAATATTATTCGAGCATTTTAATAAGTAATTATTCGAAGTAAGTTTATTCGAAATTTTTAACCTTCTCTGAGTTACTTTTTCAATGCCCAAAACTCTGTTTTATACGTGCAATAGCACATTATGTTGTTCGGAAAGTAATTTCATTTTTCCACACGAGTGTCGCTAGTCAAACGTTTATCTAGCCAACTTCATTCTAAACCGTGTTGTTATTATATATTTTGAGAGTTGGCATTTCATAGTTTATTTATTAGAAAAATTTCGTTTAATTTTGTGCGGTTATGTTTTTCGTGCGTGATAACGTGATAAGATGCAAAACCAAAAGAAGTATTTTCGACATATTTTACTTTTTTATTACCGAAAAGGCGTCACGTTCAGTTGAAACTGATGAAGACAAAATAAAAGCACGGATTAAAACAAACTGACGAATAACGACTCGAGAAATTGCTACGAGATTGAATTCGATTGTTCATGATCGTATGACATGGTTTCGTTTCGTCATAGAAAAAAACGAAATTACTTTTCAAACAACCATAATAAATACATTTTGGAATCATTTTATTCTAAAAAATTTCGAAAATATCCATTTCCATCTCGTTCCAATCGTTCGCAACTTGAGAAATAAAGCCTTAATCAATGGTGAACAAAATTTAATAGTTACGAATGAAAGTTACTTCGATAATTTATAGTTCAAAGCATAAGTAGTGGTCGAGGTTATGTGAAAAGCGCATCAAAACTATAATAACTGCGAATAAGTGCTATATTCGAGCAATTTTTAATAAGTAATTATTTAAAAGTGACTTTATTCCAAATTTTTTAACCAGTTCTCTTTCAATTAATGACTCAATGCCTAAAATTCTGAACTCAGAAGAAGATGGAAAGGGGTCACTGTGCGCCCTGTACCGAAAGGAAACGTGATCGCCCAAGTTGGAGCAAGCCCCGCGGCAATGCAGGAGGAAACACACGCTCCGCTCTGTTTCCGTACGCACATGCGTGACAGACACGCTAGCGTGCACGCGTGCGGCACTAACCTTACCCCAACTCAAATTCTTTGTGCCCGCTGGTGCACGCGTGCACCGACGGAGACGCACGCGATGCTCGCTTATCCTTCTCTTACCGGGATCGAAGCGAATGTTTTCCAGGATTTTTATATATATATATATACTATCAGGGATTTTTCTTATCTCTCTTTTTTTTCTAATTATTTTTACAAGTATGTATCTACCAGGCAGATCATCTTTTATTATTTTAAATTAAATTCTTATTTATTTGGTCATTATTCAAGAGAAGAAATTTAATTTTTCTTTTTTTTTTGATTCTAGATATTCTCAAGTTTCCTTTTTCTCGTTTTGTTTTCACGGTAATGGAAAAATGGTACGAGAACGAATATTAATATTTTTAACGAAATTTTGGATTTAGGTTAGATTAGGTCGAAGATGGGATAATCAAAAATGATTATGCAAATTCGATCGAGAGATAAAGAGAAATTTAGAAATACAAAACGTTTGTAAGGATAAGATTTCTTTCTTCGACGTTTAAACGTCAATCAGTAAAGAATCATCGAAGAAATAACGATCTCATTAACCGAAAAAAAAAAAATATATATAAATAAAATTTTTGCAAGTTTTTTTCCACGTAAAAAAAGAAATCACCTTTATTCATTTACTTTTCCATTATCCCTTTTCCAATCCCTTTTCGTTGACATTTAATCGTTCTCCGTATGAAAACGCGAGATCCACGGGAGCAATTATATATATAGTCGAGGTACACGTTTCCTCTCGCCTTTCGAGGAATATACCCTCAGTTTCCCTTTTACACTGTCCACGCACGCACACTGTGTACACGGATGTACACAGGCACGTAGGTGAAAACGTGTGCACTTGTCGATTTCTTACTTCTCCTTACAGTTTTCCCTCCTTGTTTATCTCGAAATAACGTCGCTTGGTCGGTCGCACATGGGCGTTTCTTCTGGCCACTGCCAGATGCGTGGGTGGTGGCAGTGAAGAGAAGAGAAGGAGAGCACGAATGACGGTCACATGGCATCGTAGCGGGCTACTCTTCTGCCCTGACTTGTCAGTATTCCGTGAAGTGTTGTGCCGTGACTGCGTGCGGCCCTTCTTACGTCTACAACCCCGCGCAACACCGCTTGGAAAACGTTCTAGAACACTCGTTTTTTTCCCCCTCTCGTCCTTCGATTGCCTCCTTTTACGAGAGAAAGAATCTTTCTCGTTATTTC
Organism: Apis cerana; assembly: GCF_029169275.1. Lineage (NCBI taxonomy): Eukaryota > Metazoa > Arthropoda > Insecta > Hymenoptera > Apidae > Apis > Apis cerana. The sequence continues at coordinate 12,160,692 of NC_083856.1, forward strand.
TATTCAACAAGATCGTGCAAGAATAACAAACGTAACAAACGATGATGAATTGAATTTCTTACGATGGTCGAAACGCCTCTTTCGAAAACATTGTTCTCTCTTTCGAGCAAGGATCTCGAAAACGATTGGTGGAAACGAGGAAGAAGATTGAACGGTTAAACGATTGGCTCGTGCGATTGGTTGTTCTTCTCGAAGTGACACGCTTGAGGAAAAGATAAAAATTGGAATTTTCGTGATATAATATTTCAGGTTAAGTTTGAAGATAAAGGTTGAGGATATACCTCGTGCGTTTTTCCTCGAAGATTTAAGAAGGTTGAAGCGAACGAATTCTCGATGGAATAAAATTTCCTTCTGGTAGTGGGATAAATTCTATTTCTGGTGGAAGTATACTATTTTCGAAGATTTCCTATTTTCGTCCGACACGTTCAATCTTACGCAATTGAAGGTGAAAACTGGACGTGCAAGTTGAATCGAACGTTAATCGAGAATCAATCGTTCAAAATACGTACGTTGACGAGTTTCTGGCGCGAATCACGAGTCGAGATTCCTCTCTTCTTAAAATTCTGCGGATGGCATCCTCGTCGAAGACGAGGATCCTAGTGTGATTCGGTTTAGGAATCGTTCGAATAAGAGTTTGGAGGTCGATCCGTCTAAAGATAGTGGTTCGAAGGTCTCCGCGGAGGAATTTGGGAGCCATTTTGGGAAGTTGGAACGAGGAAAGAATCAGAAAATAAGAGGGGGGGGGATAAAATTGAATATTAAAATTGATAGAAAAAAGTGGTAGAAGAAAAAAATATTAAGTGGAAGAAGAAAAAAAAGGGTTCGAAGAAATACTCGTTGATAATTGGTCGTAGCCACTTTTCGAGAAGTGTATCGAAGTGGAACTCGAAGGAAAAAACTAACAGGAGCATCATTTAACGTTGTCTGAGGAACGCGCGCCGCTCGAGTGTACTTTTGATGCGGTGAATCAACCGAGGTCGAAATAAAAAGGAAGTTATCGAAACGAACGTTCGAAGAGTCTTGTTAACGAAGGAATAATGCCACCTTTCATGCCTTCCTCTCGTTACATTCCCATCCCGTAGCCTGTACCCTTCTTTTCTTCGAAGATTCAATCGATCAAACCAACACGTGTTCTATCCTCCGACTAAAATTCAATCACTGAGAAATTACTCGAGATTATCATCCAAGAAGATCTTGGAAAATATTTCAACTAATTCGTACTAAGACGAGGAAAGAATGGGCATTTTAAGAAGGGATATCGATCGATTATCGATTAGAATCTAAAGATAGGTAAGTTTCTTTTTTTTTTTTGTATTCTCGTAAAATGTGTCTCTTGTCGGCTTCTCATAATTCATAAAAATTCACGCAATAAAAGTCAGACGATACTTTTCCACCGCCACTTTGAAAGAATGTTTTATCTCTCCTCGAAAAATCCTATTCCAGGCAAATATTGTTCTCGTAGACTGCGAGCACGTGGACGATCAGCTGATCGAACGACCATGTCGCTTTCCGTGAATCTAAACCTCCGCGCGTCTAACCTCACTTTATTCGCATTCTTCCCTTCGATGTGTTCTCGGAATAATATTATTCCTTAACTTTCTCTCTCTCTCTCTCTCTTTCTTTCAACTTTCAAATACGTTTTTCTTTCCACGTTTCAACGAAACGATATATATTTTACGTTTGACCCGACGACGAATACTTTTAAGGCGTCGAGAAATCCGTACGAATATTCCATTAGGAATTAGGCAGGCCGCTCGCGGTGTATATTAATAGATCGAACCTGACAGCCGAACTTAACCAGACACGACGCTCGAACGTTACACGCGAATTCGTTTTCATTTTCGTATTACTCGACTCGACCTCGAGTCGATGTAAGTTTTATTTTTTCCATGGAATTCGTTCTTTTGTTTACGTTCTTTCTTTATTTTCGAATTTTTCACATCATTTTCCCCCTTAATTAAACGAAACAATTAAGAAAAAAAGCGGATCCAGAATTATCTTTAAAATACATTTTTACATAGGGATAAACATTACAGTTTAAATTTAGCAAATTCACGCGGTAGCGTTACGCAAATAATCGATTAGCAATGCTAATAATAGCGCGTAATGATTTGTATAAAATTAATTTCGGATATATTTCTATTGGCTCGAACGAATCGAATGTTTTAATTAGACGTTTGTTTTTGGATCGCGAGCTATGTATAATAAAAGCGAACACGTGTCAGTATTTGTCGGCGAGAGGGAAAATTTGTGGACACGTGTCCATCGAGCGATCATTCTTTATTTCCTTGTGTGAAATGTTTCTTTATAGCGTAGATAATTTAACGTTTCTGGTCTCGTGCTCGCCTTTGTCGATTCGAGTATCGATTCGGGAGAAAGTATATGGAGGAAGTTTATCGGTTGCACCGAATTCAATGGCAGGACGGCCTTGATCCATAACGAGGAGCACACGCGTGGAAGGATAAACACTTGGGTGACGAAGGAATCGAGCGTTGCATGTGAGTTGATCAGAGGCGGTGCCATAACACGGCCGCGTTGCGCAATGGGCATGCGTGTTAAATGCGTGTCACGTACGAATCATTCGATTTGAAGTAAGTCTTTTCTTGCGCAAGACGGGTGCGCGATGACGCTAAACGGGCCATTTTTCAAATACGGGGTGTCGAACAGAGTTAAGTTAACATTAAAAAAATAATTGGATTAAAAATCTCGAACGATTACTTATTAAAATACTCGAATAATATTTATTCGTTATTAAAATTAATTACGATTACGTTTGTAAAATCTCTCGATATCAAAAAACAGGGAATAACGTAATTTTCTATCTTTATTTCGAAAAGCTTCCACTCGAAATTGCACTAGATGAAATTCCATGCCGAAAACGAAACGTTCCACGAGTACATCTGTATTTCGAAACTGTGTTGGACCAGTTAGGGGGAAAGAAAGTTTGTTGAGTTTTGAAATACCCGAAACGCGAGTAAGCTATTTTTGTCTCGAGGTGAAAAAAAAAAAAGAAGTTCGCCGAGTTGAATCGCATTTAATTTCTTTCTCTACTAGCGGTAGATGCACCTGCCAGCTGTGAAAAAAGGGTAGCGTGAGCACGACGATGCACGTGCCTCTCTGTTTTAAAAGGGGGGAGGCCGGGTATATTAAGTTTTACGCTCGTTCGTTCGCGTTGTAACGCGCCGTTAATTAACATGAAGTATACGTAAAACTATCACGGCGCGTAAATCAAGGATGCTTTGCTTTTTTACAATATCGAAAGTGGCGATTCACGGCCTTCTTTTTCACTCCGCTGTTCTGCACTTCTCAAGTCATGCACTCGTGAATTTTAAAGCTTTAGGATTCACGGACTCTTGGATTCTCTCTTGGATTCTACATATTCGAGGATTTATGAAACATCGCAGAAATTTTTTACGAATTCTACGATTCTAAATTTACGATTCGTAGCTCTGGTATTCAAAATTTATCCGCGAATTTCGAGGTTGTCAGATTCTAAATTTAAATTTCGCGGGCTATACGATTATCAATCAATCAACGAATATTCGACGCGAAGAATTCTCAGATTCGATAAAAAAATATTAATTTTCCTTTGAGTCACCCGGTATAACGACACGAACAATCTACACGTTACGAGTTAAACGAAACCACTAGTTACACAGTTAGCGAGGACAATGGAAAAGTAACGAAGCAACTACTACGAGTATACGTAGCACTCGTATGGTATATCGAGAAAAATGGCGGCAATCCAAGCAAACGTGACGGGACAATGAAAGCTGAGTAGATGACGAGAGAACGGTCAATAGAAAGAAGAAATAACGATTATTCCGCTCGAACGAAAGCTCGAACGACGATATTGAAATCGGTGAAAAGAGTTTCCATGGAAGAAGTTGACGCGTCCCACATTTCCACGATGAAAACGCAAGTGGAAACGACGAGGAGAACGTGCACGTTTTTTGGCTCGCGACATCGCAACGAATGCAAGGCAATTTATGCCACGATGATGATTCGTCCCATCAGCTGATCCGTTTGGACAAGGGAGTAAATCAGTGCGCGCTTTCATGGGAACGATAACCTCTCCATCTGCTTCGCTCTCCTCTCTCTGCCACGTTCCACCGTTTCCTTCTTTCTCTCTCTCTCTTTCTCCCTTCCTCCTCCGCGGAACCCGTACGAAAATAGTCCGCCATGCGAGGTCTGCCCCGCCACTAGAACAACGTTCCCTCGATCACCGGCAATTTCTCGAGCGAGCGTTCTTTTTTTCCGTGAAAAAACGAAATTTCGTTGGATTCTTTCCTCGGATTAAGACGCACGAGAATTGGTAAATTTTCGCGGAGAACGAAGGAATGGAATGTAATTGGAACGAATAGTAGATATATCTAGTGGAGAAGTTTGGTGATTCTAGGGGAATTGGAAGTTTTCCATTTGGAATCGTACGTAAATAAATGAGATATCGAGTGAAAAAGTGTGCAACGAGATATATTGTATATAGAGGAACAAACAAAAGTGATTTAACGTTATTCCAACGCTTTCGGTCGGTAGAGTAGTTTGGTGATTATCGAGCGAAAAAGTGTGCAACGAGATACATTGTATATAACGGAAACAAAAGTGATTTAACGTTATTTCGACGCTCTCGGTCCCTTGAAATGCCCGTAATGCATAAAGGGCAAGTCGACTCGATCGAATTTAATAATAAACCTTCCATTAACCTTCGATGAGATTGGTAATTATCCTTCGCTATATTAGACGAGCAAAGTCGATGGAAGTGGCAAGTAACGGAATAGCGAAATTCGCTTCGATAAGTCGAGACCTATATTTCGTGTTACCAACTTAAAGTTGCCTCGGACTCGAAGAAGATGCGATTCGCGTGTACACAGTATCGAAACTGTGACTATCGGTGTTTCCACGTTAATCAATTACACGTTCGTTCGTTGTTGTCGTTTGACGTTCAGGTCGTCCGATCTAACAAATGGAGAAGCGAATTAAAAAGCGATTAAACGATCGTTTTTTTTCCAGAATCAGGATCATCGAAGATTGAGATTATATATAGGGATGATAATCGTGGAAATTAATCGTAAATTTTTTTGCTATGACGATCGATCGAAATACACCGCAACGTAAATGCAAATTGGAGGTGAATGGAAGCGCAATTCTCCGAGAATTTAATAACACCATCGTTGCATGACCGACTATAATTATACTTTGTAACACCTTGGGCTAATGTTGCCAGCTATAGAACAAAGATAATAACCTCTACGAAAATTATAAAACGAGCTTACGAGTAGGATAAAATAGACAAAAAAAGAATAATAAAAAATAAAAAAAATTTCTGCCTTTACGCTCGAAAGAAAAAGAAATTAAATTTTTGAAAAAATTATATCATAAAGTGAAACTTGAAGAATCGATTATATGATATTAAATTCGCAAAAATCTTTAGAGAAGATAATGTTATCGATTAAAAAAGATTTACGTGTAAATTTATCAACGACAATGTTACATCCACGTTATTTTTCTAGAATTCTCGTTTATAAACGTGTTACGAATCAGTATCGTTGATCAATTCGTCGATATTCGAATAAAATATGAATGGCACGAGTTAATTTCTATTTTCCCCCCTGTTTCATCCTGTTCATACCACCATAAATTTGTCGTAGTTGTCGCACGAGATTCTCGCCTCCCCACATACACGCTAAATATAATATTCCCCCCTTATTTTCAGCGATGAATGAAATCACATGCTCCGCGACAACATTACACGCGATTTCTCAATCGAAACATCCGCGAAAAATAAAACGAACAATGCTCTCTACTGTTTCTCGCGAAAATTTTTACTTTTCCATTCTTTTCTTTTTTTTATGCCATTTTTTGTCATTGTTAAAAACTGGTGAATTAGAACGTGTTTTTCTTCCAATTTAAATCGTTCAATTTTTCTTTTTTGTTTTTTTTTCGTTTTTGAGAAAGCGTCGTTTAATACAAAACGAAACATAGATTCATTTACGAAATTGGGTTTAGATCATTCGATCGAGGTTGAGAACGTGGAAGAAAGAGAAATCGATTTTTAAGTATCTTTTAGAAATTCGGTTAGAAAGTTTTGGACACTACTGTAAATACCTACGATATTTTAAAAAATCACTTTCTAACCCTTTTATATTCCTACAATATTTTAAAGTCACACCTCTTCTCTGATATCCCCCAACATTTCAATGATTCGTTAAATCTTATTTCTTCCTCAATTTTTCACGAACGATTCAACTCTATCACGGAGCCATCTTTCATGATAAAGTCAGAGTTATTATCATCGATAGGGAAAATTTAATCAATCGAAGTTACGAATAAAGTTACTCCTATAATTTATATTATAAAACGTGATAACAAATTAAATAACTGAGAGACGGTCGAGTTTATACGAAAAGCAGATCGATTGTAATACCAACGAATAAATCTTATTCCTCGTTAAATCCTCCTCCCTCTAAATTCTTCCACGAACATATTTCTCGAATTCGATTCAACAGCATAATTTTCACTGTTCACAGAGGATCAAGAGCGGGGAAGGGTTTTCTCGCGGCAAGAGGTCAGCATGGCAGTCGGTAAGCTTTCTTGGACCAATCCAAGCGGTCACGTACATCTCGTGGACGCTTTCGCACCCGAGTCACGCGTTCCACACGCATAATCGCACGCGGCTACCGCGTATCCCGCCGACGCGCTTTCCTCGTTTCGTTTTCTCTCTTTTCCTCCTCCTCCCCCCTCCTCCTCCCTCCGCTTCGCCCTCGGTTCACCGAGTTTACGCCGTTTATCGCGTCCCTGCCCATCCCACAACGCTCTCTCCCCCTCGAAATCGATTTATCGCGTATTATGCGCGCCTCGATACCGGGAACGGTATTATTTCCGACCGGCGCACGGAATCTCTAATTCGATCTTTAGACTCGCGTAGCTCCTTCTTCCTCTTCTTTTTCTTCGCCATTCGTATTCATAAATTCGTTACGGATGGAAATGGACGGAGGAGGGGGGGGATCGAAACGGTGGAAAAAAACGTCACGAAGACGACGACCACTGTGAAATCGGAATGAGCGGATTTTAACACATCGCGAGTACAGTTTCGCTCGGTTTCGAGCGCTCTAAAAGAAAAGGTATACGCGCTTTTTTTAACGTTTAAAGTATTTTTTAAATTTATTGTGTATATATATATTTCTTATATCTTCGTCTATTTGTTATTTATTATTTCTTTTTACGTTTTAACTATTGTTTATTGCATAAATAAAATTGAATCGATTATTATTCAGTTCGAATAACTCGAACGGACTTTACATTTTATCGCTTCGAGCGATTTTGATTCCTCGACTCGTCGGTCGAGTTTAAAAAGCGTAAAACGAGACGACTCGTACTCGATGTGTTAAGAAGTGTTATCGTAAGGTTAACGATAGATCTTGGCTTCGTCTCGAGGGAAAATCGATTCGTCCTTATTTCGTTTCTTAACGGTAAATAAAATGCGTTAACATCTTCTCCTTCGCAAAAGTAAAAAGGAAGAGTCCTATCCTACTCTTCTTTCTTCTTAGATACATTTCCCTGGATCACCAATACGAGAAATAATCGTGTATAAAAATAAATTGGGTGGTTCTTTATATCACGTTGTTCCATTATCCCTTTATCACCTTTCAATAAGAATTACGATAAAATAATTTTCGAACGAGATTCGCGTGTTTACCAGACGAGAAACGGTTCATTTATACAGGAAACTATCTCCTCTCCCCCTCCCTTTTTTTTTCCTTCGTCGCACAACACGAGGTCGATTCATCTATCGGAGAGTAATAACGCCTTGGATCGTGAACGACGCAACGGCGGACTTCCGGTGCCGCGTACGTCTGCCTCCGCGTACGTAGCTCGCTTCTGGTTTACGGGGTGGGGGACAATACCACGTCCGGTCCATCCCCCCACTTTCGAGTACCATTCGAATCGTCGATGGCGTCCTATAGGCATGGTGTATCTCTCCTCGGTGGTGAACCGAACAGTCTCAGGTGGACCTCGTGTTCGTTTGGTGGTCGCGTCCAACACGTTTATTTATTTATTTATTTATTTATTTATTTATTTTTCTCTCTTCCCCCACCTCTTTTTTCGCAAAAGTGTCGCCAGTGAAAGAACGGTATCCAAAAATTCTGATTGTTCGGAAGAAAATCATCGAACGCTATCGATGCGCGATCGATGAGATGACGAGTCGAGGGAAAAGTTGAGGGAGAATTGGGAAGAGGAAGAAGAAGAAGAGGAGGAGGAGGAGAAAGTGGGAAGATACACAGAGAGAATATATCCGCATGTTCACAGACAACCCCTCGTATTTTTCGTTGTCGAGCGGGGGGACGTCGTCGTCGTCGTCGTCCTCGGCGCAGGCAACGGGCGCCGTCGCCTTCTCGCCACCCTCGAAGCCTGGGTTGACGGCCCTGTTCCGTCGGCGCCCCTGCAAAACGGCAACAGGGGAGGGCGTGAGGGGAAGCGGCTCGGAGGAGCGGTGCACCGCGCCGAGGAGCAACCCGCCCTGCAACGGGTCTCAGGGAGGCCCCTGCGCCAACCAGAGGAGGAGCTTCAGGAGCTTGTTCAGGTCCGTGAGCGCGAACGCGGACCCCGAGAGGACCCAGCAGTTCCTCAAGGGCGACCCAAGGCCGTCCGACGTCGCCCCACCCTCGCCCTATCTGCCCCACAGGTCCGTATATAACAGCCTATCCCCGCTCGTGCGAGATTTTCGAGAAAAAGTTTTCCATATACCTATTCGTTCGAAGGATTTTAGCGAAAAAGTTGATCAATTTTCGGCAACCGTTTGTTTCCGTATATCTATTCGAAGGATTTTAGCGAAAAAGTTGATCAATTTTCGGCAACCGTTTGTTTCCGTATATCTATTCGAAGGATTTTCGCGAAAAAATTGATCGATTTTCGGCAACCGTTTATTTCCATACACCTATTCGAAGGATTTTCGAGAAAAAGTTGATCAATTTTCGGCAACCGTTTGTTTCCGTACACCTATTCGTTCGAACGATTTTCGAGAAAAAGTTGATCAATTTTCGGCAACCGTTTATTTCCATACATCTATTCGAAGGATTTTCGAAAAAAGTTGATCAATTTTCGGCAACCGTTTGTTTCCGTACACCTATTCGTTCGAACGATTTTCGAGAAAAAGTTTTCCATATACCTATTCGTTCGAACGATTTTCGAGAAAAAGTTGATCAATTTTCGGCAACCGTAATGTTTGTTTACACGACAGGTCGCACTCGCACTCGGAAAACGACAAGAGGCGGCCGGGGCGGAGCAGGGCGGCGTTGAAGTCGGCCAGCGAGCTTTTGTCCAACGATATGGTGTATTGCGGGTTGGCGAGGGATAATCACGGGGACGAGAACGAGGAAGATGAAGGAGAGGGGGAGGAGGAAGGAGAAGGGGAGGAAGATCGGGAGTCGAACGAGGTGTTCGTAGGCGTGGACGATGCCAGGTCTGTGCTCATTAGAGAAACGTTTTACGTCGTACGTATTTTAATTATCGATCGACACATCGTCTACATACATTGGGAATTTTTCCATCTTTCAGGTATTACAATCTCTCGTCCGGTATACCGGGAACGGGTCGAAGAAGACACTCGATCAGCACTTTCTTGGGTAAGGAGAGAGGCCTTTGCTCGAGCAAGCTCGACAACGTGTCGACGAGGAAACAGCAGAGCTCGGCCGGTTTGGCGGAGCCTGACGCGATGGCGCCACCTGTGCCGACGGTTGACAGCGTGGACGGGGAGGAGCGGAGGCCGAGGTCCTGCAGTAGATCCAGACGCAGGAGGCATCGAAGCGCTTCGAGCAAAGGTGAGTCGAGGTGAAGGAAGGAATTGACGAAGTTGTGCGAAACGGGTTTAATCGGATCTTTTAATCGATGAACGAGAGACTGTTATCGATCAGAAGAGGGAATCGATTCGGTTGTTGAACGAGAACCAGCATGGTTCGTTTGTCGAACGGCATTGTTTCGAGGTTAAACGTCCATGTTCCTATCCTATTTCGAAACCACTTCGCTTCGTTCGACGAAACTTAATTGGCCGATAGACTCGGTTAAGAGTCGTCGATTCGAAACGACGTGGTGGGCGAATTCTCACGAATCGCTTCTGAACTGATTCCCACGGATTTCGCCCGCATCATGTCTTCTCGAATCACGTACAAAAGCCGTTACGAATTTCGAACGATTCCTGCGACGGGACTATATGAAGGGTGTCTCAAAATTCACAACAAGTATAATTTCGATAGAAAACACAGATTTGTAGTTAAAAATTGTGAATTTTTTATTGATTCATAAGAATAGCATATCGTAAATAGTTTTATCAGCGTATACGCGCTCTTTTGTTGAAATTTTCTATCACCGTTTTGCATAAATGCGGCTCAATTTCCTCCTTCGAGGCGTGTCCAACGGCGTTAAATCGCACGATCTGGCCGGCCAATTCTGATCACCGAAACGGGAAATTACACGATCAGGAAACGACGCAGCGATTTCTCGGGCTGTATGGCATGTGGCACCGTCTTGTTGAAACCATGTATCGTTCACAACCATATCTTGCGATTTAGGCAGAAAAACTGAATTATCACATCGCGATAACGAGCACTATTAATCGTTATTGCTTGACCAGCCATATTTTCGAAGAACGGTCTGATAATGCTTTCAAGCCGAAAATTCCCACCAAACGGCGACGCGTTGTGAATGCATTTGTTTCTCAACGATCACTCGTGGATTTTCCGAACCCCAAACGCGATGATTTTCTCGATTAACCGATCCATCAAGATAAAAACGAGGCTCGATGAGCCGTAGATGATTTTGTTCGAAAAACTTTCGTTATTTTTAAAATATCTCAACGATGAAAACGCGTTGCTCTTTCGCGTAGCGTTCCATTTTTAATAATACTGTCGCGCTGTCTTTTTTTTTTCGTTGGCAACACTTCACCGCACAAATGGCGCAAAATTCAAATCTTGCGTGAATCTTGGAACATCTTTTATATATATATACACAAATCCCTTTCATCATCGCGTTTTTTTCGATTCACGAAGAAAGACACTAAAGAGAGGAGATACAAAGAAATATAATCGTAAAAAAAAGAAAAGAAAAGAAAAAATTGCCGTGGCGATTTCTTTTCTTTCGAATTCTAATTCGAAATTGGGCGGGGGCCCTAAAGGATATCCGGTGATCTTTGATCGGCTCGTGGAGATAATTTTTTTTTTCTTTCAATCGTGTGAACACAACACAACGATACAGGGCTCCGGAAGCCCTCCACTCTTAGTATTCGTCCAACGAATACCCGTTTTCCGATCTGTGGCCCGATCGAGCCGGAGCGAGGAGGAGGGGAAGAGGCACCCGAAACGCAACCGCACGGATTGTAAAATTTATGGCCGTACGTGGCAACCATGGATCGGAGCGAAGAGACAGGGGGCAGTTATGTCGTTCACGTGTCTCACGCGCTGTTTAATTAGCCACGGGACCGGAAGGTGGCGCGGAAAGCGACGTGAATCGAAAGTACCAGTTGAACAATTGGAAAAGTGGAATTGGTTTCGTTTCGATGATCGAACGAATTTAATTGAAAGTGTTGATGATTGGTCACGGGAATCGGATGGTATTTGTTTCGTTTCGTTGAAAAAAGAGAGAATAATTGTTTCTACGATATTTTATATTACATTATCGCACGTTTAAATCGAATGAAATTTATCCAAACTCGATTGAATCGTTTCGAAGGAGTTAATCAATTCGAATAATTATTTCGATGATCCGTATTACGTTATCCTAATCCAAATCGAATAAAATTTATCCGAGTTCGTTATAAGAATCATCCGGATAATTGTTTCGATCCGTATTATCTCGTTCATCTCGTTAAAGAAGAAACGTCTGGAATTCGAGAAGGAATCGTCTCGAGTAACGTCTCTGTTCAATACGGACGGTTGAACAGGAAGTTTTCGTTCACTTGTTGACATTGTCACGTCGTTCCGCTCGTACGAGCCGTGGAAAGGATACGCTCCACTCGTTACACCATATTTTTCACAGTGCGTGTGGGGTGGTAGTAGGCAGGATAAACTGTGCGCGTACGACGAGAGAACCGGTGCATCCGGCTCTGCGCTGCGTTGCATCCGGACGACGAGACGTCGTGTCACTCGCTTTCCTCGGCTGTCGTTAAAACAAACCGTGTCGGCAACCAATCCTGATTCGTATTCCAACTTTACGACAAGACCTGTCGCGCTTCCGTTTCCAATCCTTACAAATTAACGATCTGAGGAAACACGTAAACTTGCTGTTACCGATGTCGTTTCGCTTCTGACTGAGATTAAATTTAGAATTTAGAATCTTGAATCTGGAATCTGGAGTTTAGAATTTGGAATTTGGAATTTGGAATTTGCAATTTAGAATAATTTAAAATTTAGGATCTAAAATTTTTGAAATGGCTTTTTGATGGTGAAAAAGAAATAGAATTCGTGCGATAAGCTCGAAAATTTGTCGCCACGAGTAAAATTTTTCGTGCCATTTATGGAACGCGCAACAGAAGAGAACAGATTGAAAATAAAAAACGAAATATAAGTTTCTCTGTTCCTTATATTCCGAAGGGTTTAAAACTGAAATTTTTTCTCTTTTTTCTCTTCTCCCGTCGAAAATGGCAGGGAGGTTCCACGCCTCATTTCCGGCTTTAATTGAAAACAGAAGCGGAAAGAAGAATTCGAGAAGAGTTTGCTGCGAAATCTTCTTTCACAATTTCAACTTAACCCAATCTCTTTTCCCCCCCTCTTTTTTCAAACCTCAAATTCTTCAAATTCTCTTCAATCGACAACGATATGATTCGAAACAATATATATATGTATAATTTCGATCGATCGATAAATTAATTAACGACTTGAATATTTATTAAACGGTTTTATAAGCCGCGTAGAGGAAACAATAACGCGTACAGTTGTAGCGCGGAGATGCGGAATAATAATTGAACGGACGATACTTTTTTTTTCGCGTAACGAGGCATGATCGAGGCATCCGATGATGGCATATTAAACAGACAATAGAGCAGGTCGCGATAGATGTTGCGGCAAGATGCCGGTCAATAACCGGCGAAATTAAGCATTCCACACAAGCGATGCCTCTTTCCATCCGCGTACATATATTTACCGGTTGTACTTCCTGGTGTCGGTCGTGCGACGATTTCCGGTCCCACCCTTGCCCCAACTTCGTTTCCGGAACGCGACGCCTCCACTTCCCCGTCCCATCGATCGCCCCGCTCGATTCTCATTCCGCATCCGATTTCTCTCCCGCTGTTACACCTTGTTACACCTCGCTCCACAATCCAGAACGTGATTCGCCCGCCAATCCCTTCTTAATTTTTCTATCTCTCTCTCTCTCTCTCTCTCTCTCTCTCTCTCTCTCTCTATATATATATATATATATATATATATATATATATGTATATGTATATATATATATATATACATAAATAAATAGATAGATAGGTAAGTAAATAGATAGATAGATATATATATATAGATAAATACATAGATAGATAGATAGATAGATAAATAGATATAGGCAAATATGTATATATATATATTATTTTATATATATTAAAGAGAAAAATATTTTTCTATATATATACATGTATAAATAGAAAAATTATAGATAGATATATATATATAGATAGAATAATTATATATATATATATATTTTATTTATATTATTTTATATTATTTTTTATTTTATATTTTATATATTTATATTATATTATTATTGTATATATATATATATATTTTCTAAATATATATATATATATCTTTTAAACATACACATATATATATATCAATCTTTCTTTCTATCTATCTATTTATTTATTTATTAATCTCTCTAATATATATATATATATATATATATATATACATAAATAAATAGATACATAGGTAAGTAGATAGATAGATAGATATATATATATATATATATAGATAGATAAATACATAGATAGATAGATAGATAGATAAATAGATATAGACAAATATGTATATATATATATATATATATTATTTTATATATATTAAAGAGAAAAATATTTTTCTATATATATATATGTATAAATAGAAAAATTATAGATAGATAGATATTATTATTATTATTATTATTATTATGTTATTATTAATTATAGATAGATATATATATAGATAGAATAATTATATATATATATTTTATTTATATTATTTTATATTTTATATATTTATATTATATTATTATTGTATATATATATATATATTTTCTAAATATATATATCTTTTTAAACATACACATATATATATATCAATCTTTCTTTCTATCTATCTATTTATTTATTTATTAATCTCTCTCTCTCTCTCTCTCTCTCTCTCTCTCTCTCTCTCTCTCTCTCTCTCTCTCTCTCTCTCTCTCTTCAAATTATAACTGGCTGTATATTAAAAAAAAAAAAGAAGAAAAAGGAAAACTTGCTTCGCAATAAAGAATTGAAAAAAAGGGGGATACATAATTTCGTGATTAACGTAAATAATTGATTGAGCTTTCGGTTTTTTTTTTAAGATTCTAGAATCGATTTGGAGAAAAGTTGAAAAGTTGGGAGCTGAATTTCTTTGGGGGAAAGAGGAGGGAGGGAGGAAGGAAGGAAAAGGGGACGAGATCGAAAACTCTTTTCTCTGCCGCGCGTAATTAATCTTAATTATTCGTCGGTCGTCCTTCGGCATCGTTAATCGGATTAATTGGATCGACGATCAACGAGCCAATCATCGATCCGTCCGAAGAGAAATTGCAAATTACCCGCCCCGTCTCCCCTCGACTGATCTTCGATCCTTTTCCACGAATTTTTTCAATTCCATTCGTCCATCGCTCTTCTCGAGAATATTTATCGATGTATATATATATATATAAAACTCGTCTTATCTCGACAAATCGAAGGAAAAAAAAATAGACACGCAGAATTTAGAAAAATTTACAAAAATTCATTTCAATTTCAACGATAAACGAATCTTAAATTATCGGCGAATCAGAAAATATATTTAATAATTATATTATAAAATATAAAATAGAAAGATTTCGCGGAATCCAAAAATCATTTTCTTTCCAACGAGGAAAAGGAGGAAAAAAGTTGTATTAAGAAGAATAATCGATCCTGGTTTCGACCAATTCCTTCGTATATAAGAGAAAAAGACGGATAAAAGTATGAGAAAAATCCATTCTCGTATCAAAATCGAATTAAATTCTAAAGTTGTAAAAAAAATTTAAATTCGTTTAAGTAAAAAAAAAATTTACAGACCGAACGATTACTTTCGTCGTTCGATATCAATTTATCCTTTCTATCTTTTGCACACTCGATATATAACAACAGCCATTTAAAAAAATTCACTAGATCGTATAACTAAAAAAAAAAAATAATAATTAAACTTAAATAATAATAATAAATCCATAAGACACATTTTTGACAACGGATACAATTTATATTTTTCCATCACCGATTCGATATATTTCATTCGCACGATTTAAAATATCACGTTATTTAAAGATTTGAATTACGAAATCTCTAATCGAGAGAACCCCCTCCCCCTCTCAGTTTTTAAACGAGAGTTAATTGGAAGGAAGTTGGAAGGAAGAGGAGGAGGAAGAAGAAGAAGAAGGAAAGGAAACGATTTTGATTCGCGCCGTGGAAAGAAAGGGCCTCGGAACGAAGCTCCCTCAACTGTCTAAACGAACTCTGATTGGTCAATACGCGATGTCCGGCAACTGCGATTTATTCGGTTAACCGGAAGTCCACTGTTGCTCCTCTGTCGATAACTCTCGTACGAATGTCACGTCCGTGCTCGCCGTGCGTAAATCATTTGCATAATGTTACGAACAACGCTCCTCTATCAAACGGAATCATGCCGTTGATTGATTTGTCGACAACGTTTGTCCGCAACGTGCACCGCTCGCCATTTCAAATTTATCATCGCCTCCTCTGGCACGCAGAATTTTATCATCGGAAAAATTAAGTGAAAAAATTATTGGAAATTTAAAATTTATCGTTTTATCGCTCGAGACGAAAGATCGGAGTAAATTATGGAACGGAAGCCGGGCGTCGTGGCTCATTTCCGTCCAATCGGCAACGCGGACCGATCTCGGCAACGATCTTTCGGTAAATACCGCGTGAAATGTGTGTAAGCGGGCAGGCAGCCGTTCCCTCTTTATTCACGGGCGTTAAAGTCGTGCCTATTTCTGTTTTTACAGCCGCCCCCTTTATTATTTTTATCTCCTCCTCGGCTGCACGCCGCTTATTTTCGTGTTCGTATGCATTTTCCACGGTGCCCATTTCCATGGTGCCGCTAACGTTCCCTATTTTTACCGTGGAAAATTTTTACCACTCTTCGATAAACTTTCGACCAAGTTATATTTTTCCTCGATAATATTCGAATTCGAAAATTCCAACTCGCGAAATTTCATTCTTGGGATCGGCAGTTTTTGTTATTCTCTTTTTTTAATATCTCCAACGAACGAAGAAGAAAAAAAAATTCAAAGATGCACCGACTCGAAGAATATCCAATGAATTTATCAAAGTGGCTCCTTCGTTTGTATCGAGTGGGGAGAGAAAGATCTCACCTTCAGATACGGTAAATCCGTGCGACCTTGTTTGCTCTTCTTTCAGTCTTCTTCTTTTAAGGGGAAGGGGAACAACTGTGGGTCTGGTCGCGATAGGAAAAGCCTATTTATTTTCACAGACCAGTTCCTCTATCTTCCCCTTGTATCTCTTTTCAAACTTTCTCTATATAATTTAAAAAAATAATAATGATAATCTTTTTCCTTTACGACAAATCTTTTTAACGATAATAAAAGTCACTCGGGACACGAGTTGTCGAGAAAATTTGCATGTTTAACGAATCGACACGGTCCCGATCTTTTTTCTTCTTAAAGCCACCCACGAAGATCATAACCAGTTTCGTTAAGAAGTCTCTTCTTTGTTTCTCGAAGAAACATTTTTCTCGACATAGTCTCCTTCGCTACTGGCTCGCCACTGGAAAAAAAATTTACTTCTATCTTCAATGGCCGAGCCTGAAAATCGATCTTTCGTTCTACGCAGTCGTTGAGTCGAGAGAGAATGAGATAGATAGGTAGATAGATAGAGATAGATAGATAGAGAGATAGAGGGAGACCGTTTCCACGTCGGTGTTCTCGCGACTGCCTATTTTCAGGGGCAACGTAACTCGATACCCTTGTGCCGCGCAACACGGTAAAAGTGATGTGTCCAGTTTCTCCGCGCGCACGTAAAAATTTCTTCCGCATTTCTCCCGTTCTAAATCATTCTTTCTTGTCATAACTTCCTCCTCTCCTCTGAAAAGAAAGAGCAGAGAGGAGAGATACGTCCATTGCGACGCCACGTGCAAGGGTCAAGGGTCGTCGTCGTCTTCAGGCCGGGAGAGACGATTCTAAATTCCTTATCTATCTACATGGAAATTTATGAGCGTCACGGATAAATTATCTGTGATCGCCCTCAACTTGTCTCGCGTACACGCGAGATACGCCGTAACAAATAAGGGTCACGACGATTTTTTGGTTCAATCACCGCCGACCAGATAATCCTCGTGATTTACATGTACGCATTATCCTCTCGAGAAATCACTTCTCTCGTATCTTCGTATCTCGTCGATCGAAGATTTCAAAATTTGAATTTTCGATCTGGAAAGAATTTTTCTTCTTTCTTCCTTACCAATTTTTATTTAAAATATGACGGATAGATAAACTTTCACGGTTCGATTCTCGATGCGGGATCCGCGGATTGGTGAAGCGTCGGTAAGAGCGATTACTTATCGAGGGAAAAGCCGATCTTTCTTTAACACGTACCTTCGTGCAAATCTCAAGTTTGATTAATCCTAAGTACAACAAAATATATATTTACCGTTTTAAATTTTATGCAAAAATACATACAAATATATATGTAAAAATGTTGATTGATTTTAACATTTAAATTTAAAAATATTTATCAAACATATATATAAAATATTGATTAATTATAACATTTAAATTCGCGTGGGTATAAACATTTCCGTGGAAACGCATAATAAACGCAAGAAGCGCGACTAACAACGCTTGTTGAACTTTGACAAAGTTCGAGATACGGGGAAGCTCGATTATTCTAAAATAGAATTCTCGCGATGCGAGCAATGTGAAACCGCGACGAAAAACCGTATCATCGATCGACGTGCTTCTCTTTCGAACAAACCGAGATACGAGTCGCGTCGAATCGACGAGATATTCGAATTTAACGATTTTTCTAACGTATTATTATATATATATCTCTTTCTCTCTCGTCATTAATTTTTATTTCTCAAACTGCAACGTTGCTGTCCGTTTCCATCTCAACCGCTCGTTTCGTCGTCGACTCGGCGTACGAAAAAAAATTATCGCCGCGTCGAACGCCGCTTTTTATCGTCTCCATTATCGCTCCCAAGTACCTGAGCCATTATTAACTCCCCTTTGTGCGACCAATACAATCGTACTGTTGGCAACGTGTTGCCAACTTGTTATGCGGGACACGTGTGCAACAAGACGCCGTGGAGCCGCGCGTTCAGAGGAGACCTTAAGACGATTATTCTCAGCTCGGTCACTCGGCTCCCCTCCCCCTCCCCTCTTCCTCCCCTTCCTTAGCTCTCTTAATTGGAGAAGCCCAATTTCCCTCCCTCTCTCCTGTTGGAGGGGGAGGAGGAAGTTACGCGAGGGTCGAGCAAACGGAACGAGTAAACGGATTACTATTATTCGGGCCTATTTAGACTAGTGGAATAAAAGTATTGGTCGGGTGAGCGCGCAGGCCTGCTCTCCCCGGTCCAATTATTATTACGATCGGCCGCTTATCCGGAGTTCAAGGTAACGGGTCGGGCTTTCCGCTCCTCTGTGAAAGATGAAAATGGAAGCAAAAATTATTTTCGAATTTGAGACAGGAAACGGGTCAAAAATTAATAATTTTTTCCTTCTTTCCCGCTCGATATTTACAAATACGTGGATGAAACTTTTGTCGTTGTGTTCCGCCGCGGATAATAATAACGTGCAGGCGATTATTTTATTTTGTTCCTTGTTATTCTTCGAGCGACCTTCTCCTCCCTCTCCCCCCCACTCCTCGTTTCCTATGGGAGGAAACGCTTTCCAACGGAAGCGTAGTGTAATAATGTAATTGGTGTCCTTTAAAAGCTTGTCCTAAAAAAAAAAAAAAATTCTTCATCGAGGACTGTCGACTCTTCATTTCTCGACGAGAGAATTCTAATTCGAAATTTCGTTCGAGTCTTGGAGGTTGTAAAATTGTAAAAATTTGGTCGAGAAAAAAGGAAAGAAAGCCCGACGATTTCGTAGATAGGGGAGAAACGGAAATAGAGAGAATATGATGGGACGTGTAAAAGGGTGCCGCGCCTAAACAGCGAGGCTCGTCGAGGAATTTCGATTTCTTCGTGAATGGGAGCCCTGTTCAAGGTTTTTCGTCGAGAAAATCGCCGGCTATCGTGGCTCCCCCCTCCCCTCCTCCGCCGCCCCGTCAACTCTCCACACTGTGAGGAGTCTTTGTTGGGGAGCCTCGGTGTCAAGTGGCTAGAAGAGAACTTAATTTGAGGGAAGAGAAAAAGAAATTGGGAAGAGAAAGGGGAGAGGGAAAAGAAAAAAAGAAAAGTTTAAGGGGACTAGAGCTGTATTATTACGTGCGAATCTCCTGCTTGGGAGGGGAAAAACGAGGACAAAGAATCGATTTTTCTTCACCGATCATTCTGTATATCGAACGATATTCGCAAGATGTGTATTCGTTATAGTTAACACGATCCTTAATTAATATCGATGTTAATCCATTCAGAACCGAATTTTTTTTTGAAAAGAATTTTTTTTATAAACTGTAAGTCTATAATCTATGATACATACATATTAATAAACGTATCGTTAGTTGATACTAATTAGGCGATCTTCCATCTCGAAGAGAGAGAGGATGAATAATCATGAGAAGTTGAAAAAAGTTTTTTTCGTTTCGACAAAACAACAACGATTTATTTACTTTTTTTTTTTACGAGAAAAAAATCTAGCAAAATAATACGGAAAGGATGTTTGCCACGCGATTATCGCGTTTATTCTATCTGAAATTATCTATCTATTTATCTGAGATACAAGTTTTCGCGTTTTTGTTATCTCGAGAACGATAACGAGGCTTGTCCAAACGCATCGAGTGTGCAACAATTGCAGACTAAACAGTACACGCATATCATACGCGAAAGAAACAGTCGCCTTATAAAGCGATACGTATACCGGAATGCTCACGCGGTTCTTCCTTAATTAAGTCAATTAATGTTTAATTAAACCGAGTCGACAAAAACGCGATCTTTATCCGTTTCCATTTTCGACACTAATCTTTTTCGTTTAATCACGATTCCTTTCCTCGTAATTTTAACTAATTCGACAATAATGATCGTCTTTAGGACGGAGAACGAGCAAAAATGCTTTAACGCAACGTAGTTTCGCAACAGAGAGTAGTAAAAAAAAAAGAAAAAAAAGAGGTTAGGAAATTGAACGTTATTTCCTTTGTTATCAGGCCGCGTATCGTGCTCGTTTAATTCCACGTTACGGGATAATTCTTTTATCGTTACAAGGGAACGATAAATTACATCACGAGTGTAAAGATACTTGTGTCTCGTGAAATTGGCGACGGATCGTTGATGCTTCGTGTCGCGTGCCGCGATTCTCACGCGAGCAACCACGTGGATTCCCAAAATATTTGAACACGGCGTCTGCGCAGATCCGTGCGCAATCAAGTACGCATGCGCGCGACCCACGGACTTCTCCGAATGCATCTCCTGAATCAACCCTCGAGATGATCAGTGACGAGGCGCGCCGCGCTCCAGCCGGACGTTGTTTTTTCTTCTATTACTATTTTTTATCCGCTTCTCGGACTTCTTCTCCTCTCTCTCTCCCTCTCTTCTCCGATATATTACTTTTCCCCGTAATCGAAAATCATTGGTATTCTGCATCGGATAGAACGTGTCGAAGAAACTTCTGATGGTGTGACATACGAAATTCGTGCAAACTCGAAGTCAACGCGTTTACATCAGGGTGAAAAATGATCGATACGATGTGTTCGTGGTAAAAAAATTTCAATTCGTTGCTCGTTGATCGTTGATGAGAGAGACACACACACATATATATATATATATATCGAGAAGATGAAGATCAAGGAGGAAAATCATTATGCGAAACGAAGCATCGAATATTTCGGTAACGTTGATTTTATCCTTATTATTTAATCAAATAAATTTAATATTAAACGACGATATATAGAAAATTTAATATACTCTTAATAATTAGACGAAAATATATCCAATAATATATATCGCTCGTTCTATGCCTGACTGAATGACTGTTAAAAGAAATCAATAATCGCATATTTCGATCGAAGAAGAAAAATTCTTCGAGCCCATAAACGAGCCCGCACACAGTATTGTTTACAAATGTGTTCCAGTGTTCCATATATCGTTTTAAGGCCGTCGTGCGCGACAATAGTCCGATTAAAAATTTTAATTAACCCCCTGCATATTTACGTCTCGTATCCGCCCCAATATACATCGAAGAATCCATATATCACTTTCGACGAAAATTACATTTTTCTCCGATTACATTCTTCTTACCAATTAATTTAATTAATTTAACAAAAAAATCAAATTTCCCAAATTCATTTCATTTCCAAAAAATTGCGTTTCACGGGGGGGCGAAATCCTTCGGATCGAGTCGGTGAAAATTATTTATAAATCCTTCGTCCTTCGAGAATTCCCCCGCGGTGGAGAGGAGGGGGAGGAGGACAATTTCGTGCATTCGAAAGCGCCTCCCGTTGTCGTCCTGACGCGCAGGATATGCAGTATATGCTAATCGTATGCGGGGAATACCTCGCGCCGAATACAAATGGTCGGCCATCTGCCACCATCTTGGAGCCAACCGTCCTAGCCTTCTTTTCCTCCCCCCGCGAACGTGCCACCAAGTTGACAAGCTTGAAACGGAACCTCTCTCTCTCTCTCTCTCTCAGAGCTGCGCGTCGCAGAGATCGTTTGAGATCGGAAAAATTATAATTAATAAATTAATCAAATTGACGCTTTATTGTATTCACATCCCTGTATAACTTTTCATCGTATTTGTATCGAGCATCAATATCGATAGAAAGAAGTTAGTTGATCGGAGAAAGAATCTGAAAAAAAAATAAGGATAATCGAAAATATTTTTACCCTTATAAACCTTGGCAACAGAATCTCGAGTCACAAAAACAAACGCAAGCGATTCCGTATTCCCCCCTCGTCCGTAATAATAATTATATGGGCATCGTCTAATTTCTGAGTCCGTACGTGAAAACAATGACGCGAGCGATAGCAGGGTGGGGGGGGAAGAGGAGGGATTCGGTTTCGAATTCGACGATGGTCATTCCACGGTGTCGAATCCGAGCCGAATGGTCAGTCGTCGACGATAAATCGGAGGTGCCTCGTCCTCCTCTTCAGTGTGCCGCTCGAACAACAGGGAGAGCCGGGATCCTTTCCTTTCTCTCGTCCTTTGTTCGTTCGTTCGTTGGTTATCGGAGAGAAGGGGTAAAGGGCGGTAAATAAGATAAGAATAAATAACGAAAGAAATGGCGTAGAGAAGATTGGGAAAAAATATGGCGAACACGTGCGAAACGCCCCGGTCACGGCGACGAAATCGGCCGACCTTCTTGGATTTGTCCAACGTCACCCGTGAGTCTATCTATAATTGCTCTTAATCTACTCCCACTACTCCTTTCCCACTCTTTCTTTCTTTCCTCGGCTCGAGAGAGATAAGAAGTTCATTCGTTTTTTTCAGTTTGATTAATTTCTCTCTCTCTCCAGTATTTTGGATATTTTGGATATTTCACGATTGATCGAGATACGTTTGCGTTGTTTGTGAATTTAAAGAGGGATGGGAGGGGAAATGGATCTTTGAAATATGAAGAGAACGGTTCGTTTGAATAATCGTGAAATTAATAAAAAAAGTTAGTAAAAAAAAAAAAGGAGTCGAGCAACAATCGAAGAAAAAAGATCCCATACTTAGATCTCCAAGACGGCCATATTGGCACTTGCGTTTGCTACGTGACGCGCGTGGCTTCCGTTTTCGGCATATCCGGCCTTCTACCGAATTAATAGTCGCGAACGATTAAAATCGTGGGCCGTTATTCCGTTGGTGCGCCCGAGAAAGCCCTCTCCACGTGAACAGGAAGCACGTATAACGGACATAGTTCAGAAAATATAATCATTCGATTTATTTTATAATAAAAGAAAAAATAATACGTTACAAGTTCGTTCGTTCTCAACACACCAAACAGAGTTATTCTTGTTACACAATTACGAATTTCAGAACGAATAACGATTCGAATAATTTTTAATATTGAAAATATTGGACGAGTATTAACGACGATCTTGGTTGACGTTCGTTACGTCGAACGTTTGGGATAGAAACCACGTGTTACGAACGCGGAAACGAACCCCTTTCGCTCTACGCGGCTATGGTGTTCTTCTATTCTTAACAACGCGTTTATTTGTCCGCAGTTTTCACGGGGAAACTGTGCGCATGCGCGAGGGGACGGGGGAGAAAACGAAAGTTTACCCCGTGCCCGGTTATTTTCAGATCCTTTCCACCCCACCTTTCCATTCTCCACCGTAAACTCCACCATCCTCTCTGACCCACGTTTACTATATATGAATCCATATTAATACATGTACGAATATAACGTAATACATGTACGAGAATAGGTTAAAAAAAAAAAATAATAATAAACACGCAAAAATAAAGGTGATCCGTTTCCACAAAAATAAATCGTTTCCACGAAAGATAAAAAAGAAACGAAAGTCAGGATAGTAGTATCTAGTTCAAACTCGTGCAAACGTTTTTTTCTTCATATCTCGTCCTCTAAACTTTACCATCTCTCAGTAAGTCCCCTTGAACGACAACCGATAACGGATAGAATCGTTCACGATCTAACGGAGGGATTTTTAAAAAGAAGAAAAATGTGGGCGTTTCCGGTTATTTTTTGAATACTTAAGGAAATCTCGGATCCTTCTCGGTTTGTTTCCAGCCGCTCGGTTTCTGCCAGATATCGATATCGGCCGGCACAAAAGCCCCGTTGTACGAGAAACGATCGCGGTTATGGAAAACGAACGACCCCATTATTTATACCATTGTACGCTCGATAAACTCACGAGCTACTTTTACCACATTCAGACGTCTAGATAAGACTTTCGTGGCCTAACGTTCGACCAACTACAAGCTTTCAAGGTTAAAAAAATATTGCAAAATATACGCTCGATATTCATTCGATTATATTCGACACAATAATTATTTAAATCGTGTATTCGTATATTGAAATTATTCCAATATTACAATTGAATAAGTGTAATGTTATTCATACTATTATTCCATCACGGTAATCTTTCAAGATTTTTGCGTGTTTTGCGATATATTGTTTCACAACTCGTTATCAGGCATCTTCGTGATGTCGTTTTCTCGAATAACGCGGAACAAACGCATTAGACGTAGCATTATTTCATTAGGCTCGCGTGTCTCGAGTTGCATTAAGCGAAATTGAGCGCGAGGAGGAAGAAAATTAAAGCAAGGCGCGCCTCTTCGCGTTAATGGCTCGTAGAAATTAACCCTCCTCGGTTAATTAATACCACGAAACAGCCATTGATTTATACCTACGTACATAATAACGTATAATAAAATATAATTGAATCGGTAAAAAGTATCATCCAACATGAATTGGGCTGAATTCTAATTGTTATTATAATATAATTATTTTTTTCCATTTTATAGTAAAAATTTAATACGAATTCAAACACGAATTATTACAGGTTCTCGTTCAGCAACCGGGCTATCGAAGATCGATTCGCATCCCGAAGATGACGTACTTTTTGTATCGAGCAAAGACAGCGAAATTTCAAGCTTATGGGTTAATTATCTCACCGCCTGTTTCGAGCAGATCAGTAGGCAACAGGGCCGGCCGCCTTTCAAGTAAGTTACAATTATTAGATTGTACCACATGAAGTTGTCAATTTTAAAATAAATTACAATCAACTGCTACTTGTAACTCTACTTAACCTATATTTTGCTTACAATATTTTAACGTTGTCCTTTTATATTTCCTTTGTGTAATAAATTCTTTTTTGTATTAATTTAACTGTTTTTTGAGAAGTGAACAAATTTAGAATATTATTCTTATACGAATTCAAGTTCGATTACAATGCAATTGAAACATATAAGTCGAAATATTAGGTTAGCTTTCGAAAAGGATTCTATGTAAGGATAAGAGGACCGTTCGATGATTTAAAAAATTTATATCTGGAAATGAGAATCTTGAAAGTGAGTCCCGAGATAAATCAAAATCCACATTAAACAAAAATTATAAATTAAAAGTCAAAGTGAAAGTTAATCCGCAAACAAACATCAAGAGTTAGACGATTATCTTCAATGACAATTTTCAGACATTTGGGTGCTAATAATTGCATTAGGTTAATCTTCACTTGAATCGTACTTTCACCATTCATGGAACACGTAGATTTGACCAATATCTATAATTTTTATTTTCATTCCTTTGTTCTTCTTTGTAGAGTTCGTCACGTGACTGTGGAAGAATCGATACAAGCCGGCACCGAGGAGAGGATTCGATCGGCACGTTTGCAGATCGTTGTCGTGTGTCCAATATTGTTGGAACGGATTCAAAATCGTCCGGAACACGCGACGAATCTCTCCAGACAATTGATCACCGACAAAGTGCTCGCGATGATGTTAGGTGTACACGATAACCACATCAGCGAGCTTCACAAATCGATTCTGGTCTCGTATAATCAGTGGAGGAAATTCTTCGTGAAAGACCAGGACGAGACGTTTGTTGGTGAATTATTGGGTGCAGCTATTGGAATTCTTGGTACCACGCCACCTCCTGCATTGAGAAGCGACAAAACGGCGTTTTCGGTTCATCCGAAGAAAGTGAAGTTGGTAGGTTAAATCAACGTTTTAATTTTTTCTTCTCCCTATGACGTGTGAAATATATATATACGAGGCAAATTTGTGGTTAAGTTTTCGAAGAGAGGAGGAACTGCAAGTAAAATAAAATTAATCGAGAATCCTTTCAGGGCCACAATCGGATAATAGCGTTGCTGAATGATCCCTTACGACCCGAGGATAACGTGTCGGTGATCGTGGATCGTTGCGGCGAGGCGATCGACATCGCCCACGTGAAACGAAGGAATCCCTACGCCTTGCAATTCTCCATTCCTGACAGATGTTTGGAAGTGTCGATGCTGGTCGGTGTTCGTATATCGAAGAACGGTTGTCCGTTGGGTGTGAGACAGGTGAAGTGCGAGAGCAGGCTCAGGGAACTCGATCAGATCCTCAGGGCTCACGACAATCCCTTAGAATTTATGTGTCAGGTAATAATTCGGATAAGCGATAATTCAATTTATTGAGAATTCTTCATAATTTGCTATTTTATTCGCAGACATTTGGCTTCAATCCTGGTGACAGGGAACAATTGGATAATTGGATGGTCCACGCGTTTCAACGAAACGTTCCACCGCATTTTAACCTCCTATCCACGCCCAGTGGAGTGGTCTCTGCTCAAAAAGTCCACTCGAGTGAGTCCCCTAGTTCTAGTTTGAATTGTTCTTCTCAACTGAGAAAAATATACGTATAGTCTGGATTTAAATTTATTCAAATTATTTATTTTACGCTTCCTGGATTAAATAGAAAGACTGGTTGGTAAGAATATAAGATATAATAAGTTTTATTATCAGAGTAATTTGATTCAATCAATTCAATATTTCAATATTTCAATCAAAACTATATTCAAATCAATGATATTTCATTTGAGATTGAAATTTTGAAAAGAAAAATTTGTTGGAATTTTTTCAAATTGAGATTTAATAATCCTTGATCAATTTAGGTCCCGAAGAAAATCCGACGTTGCTACATTTCGCCGCCCGTTTCGGTCTGGAACGATTAGCTTGGCAACTATTGGAATGTCCAGGCGGTGACATAGCATGCGATCTGAGGAACGTGTCGGAACTCACTCCTGCGGATCTTGCGGAGCAGGCGGGACACGCGAGACTTGCGCATCAGCTTCGTGGCTACATGGTACAAAAACATCGCCTTTAAACGACGTCACAGTTAGTCCAATGAAACCGGTACTTCCGCGATATTTCTCTATTCCTAATTGCAACTGTCGCTTGGATATCAATATCTAGCTTCTCTTTTCCTTTGATCACTCGTGTACCTTCAATCAGATCTTCTATTGAAAAACGTAATCAGTTAGAATTCGTTGGAATTTGTGAAAAAAATCGATTCATCGATTAATTGTAATCTATCACATCCACTTAAGATCAGTTAAGATTTTTAAAGATTTCAAGATTCAAGATTCAGTTTCCATGTTCAATTAAAATTTTAATACAGGATGAAAGATATACAATGCATGCGATTAAAACATTCTTGTAAATTCATGTCATGTTGTATAAAATATGTAAAAATCCTTATAAAAATCCGCAATGTACTAATGAGCATTCCAATCGATTTAATAATTTTTTTCTTTTTTTTTTTTTTATTAATTTATTTCGGTGAATTAACTGGTATTTTGTCTTTGAATTGCATGTTTCGGGCTTCCCCTTGAATCCTCGTGCGCGCTGCCGCAGCAAATGAACGAGTTCACTAACATGTACAGCTACTTGAAAGTGATCAGCGAGACCACGACGGATCAAGCGGCAAGTGAGTGTCCCTTCTTTGCTTAGATTTATTTTATATATATATTTTTTAATGAAAATTGGGAAAAATCTGAAAAAAGAACTTGAATTATTAATCTCAATTGCTCGATAATAAAACTGGGAATATTTTCTAGGTACGGAACCATCAACGACTAACACAACAAACGAAACCAATAACGACAAGGAAGATTATTGTCGTCCACGACCTTTGAGCGAAGCTTATTCGGTACCACCGGCCGCAAGACCAATAACGTCCATAATCTTGCCAGGTCAATTACCAGTAACCACTACTAATCCCATTGAGGCGAATTACTCGATCGTACCAGCACCAACTCCAGTCATCGTCAACCCATCAACACCGACATCGACGTCAACCATTACGAACGGCCTTGAACTTTCTCTTCAAGGTTACATGAAAATGCATCCAGCTGGTATAAAATCAATTATATTACTCTTATATATAGATACATGTAAAAATTAAAAGATAAGAAAACTCTTGGAATTTTTTGAATATTTAAATCTTAACATCTAGTGTACAATTTTAATAAATATTTAAATTTCATAACTTTTCAATTTTCAAATACGTTTAAAAGTTTAAAAGTTCAAATTCCCATCGTTCAAGGTCCCAAAACACCAACATCGAATATACCAAACCAGCAACCGTCCCGAACAGGGACGCCTACGCAGAATCGTTCAGATTCTCATCCCGTGGCTGCTCGAGAGGAAAACAGTCAATCTTCCTGCTCTTATGGAAGAACGACTTCCAATTGCAGCAGCGTGAAATCGAGGGAGCCGTCCGGACCTCAGGACGAGTTATTAGAGATCATAAACGACTTCAAGAATAACGTGTTCACGATAACAGAAGTGGAGAGATTGGTCGAGAATTGGAGGAATCGTAACGACGTTCAACAAAGCTTCAAAGACAAACAGAGGCAGCTCACTGCAATGAGAGAAGAGTATGAAAGGATACAGAAAAGAATGAAAGAAGAGATGAAGGCTCCAACGCCTTTTGATAGAATTAGGAAATTCTTTTCTAAAGGAAAGAAAGGTTCGTTCGAAGCGTATAATGTTACACGGATAATCAATATTCGTAACTTCCTTAATATTGGTGCAAACGCTTTATTTTTACTTTCCAATTTTATTTAGATTCGAAAGATTCTTCGAATGGAAGTGACGATTCTTCTTCGACCGGCAAAACAGAGAATGTTAATGGCGCACTGGCTGATCGTAGACCAGTTAGTAGTTTGAGTCTGCGTAGCGTTTCAAGTATGTATTTTAATAATGATAATCATTTATGTTAAAAGATAAAACGTTAAAAAGAAATTTCTTAAAAACATATTATTTATTTTTTTTTTTTTTTGAAAAGAATTACAGTTAATTTCTATTTTCTTAGGCTCCTCTTCATCTGGTAGAATGAGTACTGCTAGCGGATGTAGCGGAACTAGTTTAGGCGATAGTGGAACTCATTCTGATACCGAGGATCGTCGGGTTGGTATTTTTGAAATAATTGTAATTAGAAAATAAATAAAAATATTTTAATTAAACTTGACATTTTTCTATAAATGAAAAATTATTCCAGTTACAAAATGTCAGAGAGGACAAACCGGGTGTGATGTCGTACGAAATACCACCAACTCCGAAACCATTCACTGGAAGATATTCACCGGCGCTTAGATATTCTCCCTCTCCTCGTTCCTCGACTGGAAACGATCTTGATCTGAGACCATCGCAGACGCCATCAAGGACCGAGGATACTGAATATTACATCGCCTTTCCACCTTCGGGATTACCCATCCATTGTAAGCTACTAAAACTAAATTTACTTAAATCGAATAATGACGTTCACAACAATCTTTAATAAAATTTATTATAATTTTGTTTTTAACTTAAAATCTAAGAAATAATAATTATCATAAATAAATAATTTAAATAAATACTAATACAATGATAAGGCAAAAATACAATTTTAATTTTGAATAATCTGAAATTAATATCTGAATAAAAATTCTAATTATTTTCAATAATTATAAATAGCTTTCAAGACAGAGACTTCTCTGAAGGAACCAAAAACACCAAACTCCCCCTGTGATCATCCCAAGTACCTGGATATGATACAAAATTCATCTCCAGCAACAACTGATATCTTAGAATCAGACGCATCTTCTAGACATCCTGGTAACAGTTATGCAAACATAGATCCTACTACGTTGAACTCCGCGCCAGTGCCGCCAGCTGGCATTCCTACAAATTACGTGAACGTGAGACCCGCCTGCGTCACTTCGTTTCAAGAAACTGTCCAAGGTCACCAGATTGAACAGAGACACTTGCTCGAATCAAGTCACGTGTGCGAAACTTCAAAAAACTCGTTCAAGGTCGAGACATCCAATAATGGGCAAGGTCAAGATCATATCACGAATGAAATCCAAAGTAAAAATAATCAAGGTCATGTTGCGAATGAAGTCGAAAGTAAAAGCAACGAGGAATACGTGGAAACAAATTTGATGAATAATTCGGAGGACGTGGATGTGCCGGATATCGGTAAACTACCGGAATATATGAATGTCGATGTTCCTCAGGATCACAAAGCCGATGTAACGAACATGCCTGCACCTCCCGTTCCACCAAGAGGTAAAATTGCTTTTTTTCTTTTTACGTCGATATGAATATTTGTTATCGTATTAGAAAAAATTAGGGAAAAATATAGCGTTGAATAATGAAATTTGTTCGAAGTGTAACTAAATTATAAAAATTCCTGACTTATTCATCGTATATCGAGAAAAAATTTTATAAATTACTCTTTAAGGAAAATTATATTCAACGAGTAAAAAAGTTCATTGAAATCTATTCCACGAACATGTTGCAGATTAATCATTGCTTGTTCCCCCTTTCACTTGGGGAATTACGAAGGTTGATTGCTTGAACGAACTTTCATCATCGTTGGTTACTTCGAACATTATATACATAAAATTCATTTTTCTTTTATAATTGATTCGTAATGCTTTTTTTTTCATCTTTCTGTTACAGTCATCGCTAAAAAATAAAAGAAAAAAAGAATACTACAAACGAAAGCATTATTGCTTTTTATTCCCGGAAAATCTTAACAAATGGATCGACTGAAGTGCTCTCGACAATTGTTTTTATTGGAACATAACTTCAAATACTAAAGTGTGTCCTTCGTAATCGTTAGTATTAGTAATGTATTTAAATGTAAATTGTTCGTTTCAAGATGATTCGTATTGGGAAGAATCTGTAAAATGTCTTAAATCTATATTCGAAACACGGCACGTATATTTTTTTTTCTTTTTTTTCAATACTCGGTAAAGCATGATTTCATCTGTAGATTATTTTATGTTATTTGTGTTAACATACGTCTATTATTCGTTATTATTTTTAAACTGCCTCGAATGCATTGCGAGAATGAAATCGATGCATAAATTAATTATTGATTTATTGTTGTTATTAATATCTAATAATCATTATTCATAATAACAAAAATATCTCTAAAAGCATCAAGAGATTTTATATATTTTAATTATTAAATAAGTTGAAGTTATTATTAATAATAATAAATTTATTAATAAAAATTAGTTATAAAAATTAGTAATAATACAAATTTTTAAAGATTTCAAATAATCAAGATTATTTTATTTGATATCTTTGAAAATTTTTAATTTTTAATTACATTCAAAGAATTATTTTATTTATCTTTAGGAAATTTAGAGAAAGAGTTGATTAATTAAGCATTCGAGGCTTTCTAATTATGCCATTAAGTTGTATATTAATTGCTCGGATCTCGATCCAAAAAGGAATACAATGCTAGCGAGCGCCAAATCAAATTTTCGTCATTTGGCAGGAAGCCAAGACCACAATTTGTATATACTGTCTTCTACTTTATGATATATTATTTCTATAATCCATTATCTATATATATATATATCCTTATTATTAAATTAGATCAATTTAAACGTTATATATATATATATATAATTGTTAAAAAAAAGTGTTTGAACGATTCCAAAAGACTGTATATCGAAACGTGGCATTGCGTCATTTTATCATCGATCATTCAATTCGTATATATCATTATATCAATCATTCTCTAATACAAACGATATTCTGTATATATAAGCATTGAATTCTTTTTTCTATAATTTTATACATAGAGCAACGAATGAAATGTGTTTCAAGTACCAAGAATGCATTTATCGTTTTAATTGTAATGTCGTAATTATGTTATAATAATTTTGTTGCAAAATCATTTTTGTTTTTTCTACTGAATCTACTACCTTTTTATATTTATGTCTACGTCAATAAAAATGAAAATAACAAATTGTGACAAATTATTTCAATTGACTCTTCATGTCAATATAATGATAGCCAATAAACTATGATGAT
This sequence comes from Apis cerana, assembly GCF_029169275.1. Lineage (NCBI taxonomy): Eukaryota > Metazoa > Arthropoda > Insecta > Hymenoptera > Apidae > Apis > Apis cerana. Next base: position 12,192,842 of record NC_083856.1, read on the forward strand.
ACTCAATTATCATGAATTGAACAGAATTTTATAATATGATATAATTATGAAATGATTAATATTCAATTATTATAAATTGAATATAATTTTATAATATGATATAAAATGAGTATAAAATTGATTGATATTATCGATTAGATTGTAATTTTTATCAAGCAATATACTAAAAAAAAAAAAAAACGTTATTCTGTTTCCAGAAAAATCGGTTATCCTCGAAAATCACGCGCTTAAAATGGATTATGTAATTCGACGGATCCGTTTATGCAAATTTTACAAATAACGGATGGAAAAAAATGTGAAAGTAATTATTTCACATAATCTATTATTCAAAAATAAATATCATACATTTTTAATACAACTTTTATAATATTGCCGTTTTAATCGAAACATTTAGATTATATAAATATATAATATAATATAATAAATTGAATAATAATTCCTTAATCAAATTATAAGTACGAATAAACATTTATAAATATTCAAAAATTATTTTTCAAAAATGTAAAATTGACAACTTGTTATTGATACATGTATTTTTTGCAAATAATATATTTAATATATGTTGAAGTATAAATGATGTCATATTCGTGTACATAATGGCAAACGCATTTCTGAATAAAACATGCAATTGAAAGTGTGCTCGACAGTATCGAATAACCTGTCGTGCTATCAACATCATAGGAATAACTAAGCGTGTTTAAATTTTCAAAAAGTGTTCAACGTTTGTGGCGAACGACATACGTTTCTTTCCTTACAATATACAATTATCTTTGGTATCATAAAGGTATTTCCTCGCTTAAAAAGATAGTTTTTTGGATAAACATATAAATATATTGAAATTCAAAAAGAATAAAATAAACATAAACTTAAATTTTTTGAAATCGTTTAAACAGTAAATCATATTTGAGCGCAATATTAATATTTAATTCTTTTTATTGACAATTACGAATTTTCATCATATTTATTATTTGATCAAAAAACAAGAATAGTAAACTTAATAAAATATGAAATTAATCATTTATTTTATCATAATTCATCATAATTTATTTCACAAAAAATTAAAAAATTTGCAAATCGTTTTTTATTAAATATAAAATTTAATATGAAAAGCGACTATAAATTTATATTAAAAAATTCTGTTTCTCAATGAATAAAATCAGGAAATCATCCAGACTACAGGCATTCGTTCATTCTTTATCCCTAAAGCTCATAGAAAGCGTTATCTTTCTTCCGTTCGATTTAGATTTCTTGTTAATTGAATTTGTCCGGTTAATTATCGCTGCGGTTCGACATCCGAAATAGAAGCAACGATTCTCAATTTCCCTTACAAAATTACCACATGCTCCGCACATTTATCATTAAGTAAGAATCAATCTTATATAGTAGAAAAATTGTTCTCCCTCCGACAAAGCGGAAGTCGTGATCACTTCTTTAAGTAAGAATAAAGTAACATTTTCACAATTTTATTTCACAATTTTATTTATTCTGAAAAATAATAATACATAATAATTTATATATTTTCGTGAACTATTAGAGAATCTGTAGCAACGATTATCATTATCAAAAAATAGATGTGATGAAGATGTTTTTGAAAGCATGATAGTGAAAATTTTATAAAAAAGTTTAATAAAATTTTAAAAATAAAATATAATTTAAAATATTTACAATGCTATTTTTTTGTAATTTTGTTTTTAGTAATTTTATGCAAGGAAAACATTGAACAATGAAGCTTTTAATAATTTTCACATTGATGTTATACTTCACCATTACATATGGTCAATTCAGGTTTGTTCCTATTTTGTTTAATTAATTAATTAATTATAATGATTTCTCTATACAATTTATATATTTTCATAGAGATGAATACAGATATGAACCATTTGTTGAGAAACCAGGTTCCTGTCCACCACCATTGCCAGTGTATATTTGTAGTCAATCTTGTTTTTCTGATTCACATTGCTTAGGAATTGGCAAATGTTGTCCTACTAATTGTGGAGGCTTTGTTTGCACAAAACCTGTGACTATGAGGAAAACTTCTAAAGGTATAATAAAATAACATTTGTTTTTTATCAATAACAAAATTTCTGTATCAATAATAATAATATAGATATATATATATAACTATAGCAATTTTTAAAATAATAATTTAACAATTTTAAAAAATTAATGATCTTTAGTTTAAATTTGATTTAATATATGTATTTAGAAAAACCAGGTTCCTGCCCAGCAATACCTAAAGGAAGATGGATATGTTCATCAACTTGTAGTGTTGATAGTGATTGCAGAGGAACAATGAAATGTTGTAAGAATCGTTGTGGAGCCATGGCTTGTCAAAAGCCAGATATTCAAGAATCTATAGACATCCCACTGTCAGAAGATTCTTATGATATTTCCAGAAATGTCAATCCCAGAGTCAATCCAAATAATTATCCTTATTATTTTTATAATAATTAGTAAAAATAATTGCAAATCATGCTAAAGCATTAATATGAAAATATAATTTTTATTTACTATTATATTAATAAAATATTCTGTGCCATATTTCTATTATACCAAAAATAAATAATTGTAATATATTTATATCATTTAATAATAAATTTATATTTTCATGTTAATTAACAAAATTTTAAATTTATTTAATGGTATAATAATATTTAATACTATTTAAAATATTTAAATTGTTTAATTAAAAACAAATTTCATTTTTTCTGTATATTATTATATTCTTATATTTAAAAACTAGATGCAATGCCTTTTATTTTTTTTAATCTTTGAAATAATTTTACGAAAATATATAATATATCAAAATATTATATTGTATAATCGTCATGCTAAAAATATGATGTAAAATATTTTTTACATTAAAAATTAAGAAAAAAATAGCTTTAAAAGAGAAAGAAATGTGTTCAATTGACATTCTATACTTATCTATAGTCATACCAAAAGCAAATATAAACAACAAAGATCAAATAGCAGAAGAAGGATAGAAATAACATAAAAATATTAATATCAGCGCCATCTTTAGAATGCTGCAATAAGGATAGAAAATAATAAGAGAGAGATAGAGATAGAATAAGAATTAATCATTAGCGCTATCTTTTATGCATATTAAAAATATTTTTGAAGTATTAAAAGATGACGTTACTCTTTAATTCTTACATTATTTTATCTTATTTTTTAAGTTTATTTTTGATATTTAAGATGGCATTATTAATTAATTCTTATATTATCTCTATTTTTGTCTATTTTCTTTTTTTTATGTTTCATTTGAGGCACTCTAGAGATGACACTAATTTCAATATTTTTATCCTATTTTTATTTTTCTCCCACTATTCATTTTCTTCGTCTATATTACTATTCTATTCTATAAGACATTTTTAGATTTTATAAAATTTATGCGCTTAACAAATAATATACCCTCGATATTTGATTAATTTTATTAATTTGTTTTGCCTGTTGATTAAAAATCTTAATAGAATCTATATGTAATAGTACAAAAATTTACAAATACAATCCAATATATATTATTTGAGAATATAAATATGAATATGAATAATGGACGTATCAGAAAATTATTTTCAAAATTTATGTTAAGTTAAATGTTAAAACATATAAGTATGTTTTAACATACTTACAATTTATTTTAATAGAATCTTAAAGAGATAAACAATGAAATGAAGATTAAATGAAATTAAATTTATGCATATTCAATAAAAAATAAAAAAATAATTAAGATATTTTTTACATTAAACGAATAAAAAGCTTTTAATATTAGAAAAAATAAAAAAGAATGTTTTATTTAATCTACAATGAATAATGAAAATACTTATTATTTCTAAAATTAGTCGTGAACTACGTACAATTTTCATAGCACTTATTGATTAATTCCATTGACAAGAATTTTCATAAAAATAATTTGCGTCAATCAAAGAACGGACATTTGCATGAGTCATTCAAATTTACTTACACAATTGAGATACCAAACTGCTTTATTCATCGAACTGTTGAATCATAATACAAATATAACAATAGCGAAAATAAAAATTTACAAAAAATTCATAATTTGAATAATAATTCATAATTCATAAATTGAAATCGGGGAATATTGAGAAATAGAATCAATTAAATGTAACTAACTTATACAAGTACATAGTTTCATGACTATTTTCCTTTTGCTGACCGCAAAGTAGAGGTGGTAAACGATAAAGGTAATAACATAGAGATTGACAAGCAGATAAAGAAGGAAAGAAAATATTAAAGATTTAAAAGGCTAAACTCTTATCTTACATCAGTTAGACGTGTTTCATCTTCGAACTGGATCTTATTCAGAGGAAGAACAATATATATTGTGAAACAGGATCTTGAATAAACAAAAATGTATAGTATGTGTTTTGTGTAAGTTTCTATATATATTTTTGTATGTACAATATTTTGATACATGTATATTTAGTGTAAAAAACATTATAAGATAAAAAGATAAGAAAATGAACAATTTTTTATTCCTGAAAATTGAAAAAAAATATATTTTTGAAATGTAAAAAAAATTAATTTATCATTATATAATTTTAGATGAAAATATAATCTACTTTTTATTTATATTGAGATTATTCAATATAATCACTAATAATTTGATATATGGATAATGAACTTTATTTTGTCATAGAAAAAGGAACAATTCTCGTGTTAGCATGTTTATTAATTGCCACAGCAGTCTGTCAACTATCTTGTAAGTTAATTAATGATATGAATATGTACTTTTAAATAAGTTGTTTTGAGTATGAAATAGTATAAAAATATATCATTAAAATTATATAATAATATCAGATATAAGATATAATACCAAATATTATTTATAATATTAAAAATTCATTCTTGCTCAACACTTGTTTTCTTATATTTTGTTATAATGAAATTTATTTCTATATTTAATATTTATTATAAATATTAATACGAAGTCTTAAACAATAATTAATAAAAATTTTAATTAAGCCATAGTAAAATTTTATATATTATTAAATATTTATATGAATTTATATTTTCAAAAAATAGAACAAAAATTAAAATTTGTTCTTTTCTTATAACTTTCTATCTTTCAGATAAAGAGGGTCATTGTCCATTAAGAAATAGTGTTTCAAAATGCACTCCTAGATGTGTTTCCGATTACCAATGTTTTTTTAATGAAAAATGTTGTCCAAATAAATGTGGAAGTGAATCTTGTGTTCAAGCAAGTCCTATTAATACTGGCAATGGATATAAAGGATCGAATGGTAAAAAAGATACATTTTTTTCAATATATCTTTTTGATATATCTTTTTAAAATTCTTTTTCTACGATATTTTTTTAAAATATATCATAAAATTTATTTTTCAGATGATGTTTATTGCGCTGGAATAAAATGTGGTCCATATGAAAAATGTCAATTTGATCGTAAAACAAAACGAGAGAAATGTGTTCGTACATAAATGATTTTTTTAAATGTAATAATATTTTTTTTATGAAATAAATAATTTCTATTTTATTTTAATTAATTTATTTCGTACATAAATTTATTTCTCAATAATAGAGAAATTTCAAATTCAAATTGCGATTAAAAGCAATCAAATCAAATTGTGACCAATAGCGATAGAAACCTGTTGAAATAAGTCGACAATCGACATACAGATTTTAATCGATATTTTTCGATAACCTTTTTATTATTTCATAAGTGCATGCCGAACGAAGTACTACTTGCTTGTTATTAATATTTATAAAACAAGTATAAAATAACAAGATAATTACATCGTTCTAAAAATTTTTCAATAAAATGGCATTTGATCAATCTTAAATTGTCACAATATATAAAATCATTTCTTATACATTTTCCTAACATTATACAAAAAAGGTTAGGTTTTATGCCGATATTACAATGGCAATAGAATTTTTAGTAAATCGATTGAAAGCACTCGTCGTATTTCTTTTGGGAGTATTTCGGCGAGCAATGTGCTGTTTTCGACGTCGAAGAAGATCATCCTGTGATTCTATTCCCTTATCTGCTATTGGCGTAGTACCGAACACCTTAAACACAACACAACCAGTGAGTTTCAAGTATTACGTCCATCTTTTCAATTCGATATTTTGCAACGATCTAAAGATTATGTAAATCCCTTTGTACCATTGACTCCGATAATAGTAATTACTGAAGATGCTTGCTCAAGGAATTAGAGCACTGGGATCAATGGGAGGAAAATCCTGTCGTGATCGTGTCAGATAGGCCAGTTGACACAATACAAGCAAAGATTGAACAATATAGACAGCAAGCATCTAAACCACCAGAATCTACAGAAGAACAACAACCAGATTTTTTTGAAGTAGGTTTTTTTTATTTCTATTATATTCTAATAATAAATAAATAAATATATATATACATATATATATACTTAATCAGTTTTTCTAATTTTGCAGAATATGACACCAAAGATCACTGCACAGACAAAAATTTTAATTAAAGATAAAAGTTTAGAGAATACATCCTGGAATTCAACAAAATTTGCTGTGATCAATGATCCTATACCATCTGTAATTACATATTTCTTACAATATTTAATTTTTAATGATATAAAACTAATTAATGGAACTATATTTATACAGAATGAATTAGGAGAATGGGAAGACAATGCTGTTGGCTGGGAGGAAGAAACAACAAAAGAATTTGGAGATCCCACAAAAACATTGAGGGAACAAAAACGAAGAGAAAGAGAACAACGACTATTTGAACAGCAACAAAAGAGAATCGAACGCAGTTCAAGACCACAACCATTAGGAGCAAAATTAAACTCTTGATGAGAAGGAAGAATAGTTGCAAAAATTTGTATTGAAAATGATAATTTTTCTTTTAATGATGTTCATGCACAAATATTCTTTTCTCTATAGCATGGAACGTCGATTAAAAATAAGAAAAATCAAAGATTATTTATATATTACAAATTATTATTTTATATTTTTTAAAATTAGCCAAATTTCATTCTATATGGGAAAGCATATCGCGAAGATATTTTGTTTCAAACATACAAATTTATATTTTATAAGTTTATAGTGAAATTAATTTCTTATTTTCAAATTATTTAATTAAATTACTAAATGGTATTTAATACATTAAAAAATATTGAATGGAAACCAAAAGAATTTATTTGCATAATATGTATGCAAAAATAATGAACTAATTTCCATTGAAAAGAATGATAATATTGTTGTTTTTATTGTTGAAATTATTTTATTGTTAAAATATTTCTAATAGCTAAAGACATTCCATGTAAATAACCTTTTAATATCATATAAAAGCTGATTTTTTACAATCAAATCTGACTATTTTTTAAAGGCTGATCATAAAATCTTATAACTAATTTCTATAAATATTATTTTATCTATATGATTAATTTCTTAATCATACTGATGTAATGTCCAAAACATGTCCATTGAATTTGTAGTGAATCAAAATAAATCATATTATTAAACATTGTGTAATTAAAATATTTTATAAAAACCTTGAAAAGAAATAAATTAACATGTTATAAAAAATTGTAAATATTCATAAATGTTAAAAATCGCTTTGTTTTTAAAATATCGTCTATGCGAAATTATATATGTAAAATGATTATTATAAAGAATAGAGGAATGATAAATGAATGTATTTTTGAAATGTAATTATTCGTGTGTCGATAAAATGTATATGATCAGAAAAATTTTCTCCTGTGTACAACCAGATAAGAGTGAACTAAAAGAGATAATGACGGGCAAAAACCACAGAATAGAATAATATTATTCTTTTCATATTTCTGCTTCATTTCTTCATTCATATTGCTCCTACATTATTACTTATCATCATTACAAAATTTTTATAAATTATATACATATATTTTCCATATCACTTTGGATTTATTAATAGTAATTGTCTACCGCTATAAATCGGTAAGTATAAAAAAATTTTATTTATACTAAAAAAATTTACAATTCAAAAAAAAATTACAATTCATTGATTTAAAATATCTTGAAATTACATTATATATATTCATTTATTAAAATAAATTATTTTCTTCTAACATTCACAAAAATATTAATTTATTAATGAATGAAATTGCGTAGAAAAATAAAACATGTGATTTTGCATTTTACATGACTATTCTATAAAAAAATTTGTATTCAATTTATGATAATATAAATGAAATTAGAACTATATTTATCATAGCATCGATCAAAAGCTAATGAATGTAAACTTCCCCTTTTTAAATTACGTCATGCGCATTAAAATTTTGATTGTGTACGTGGCTATGTACACGACAAGCAAACAGCGAGTTGCATCTACGTTGACGTGCGCGTGAAATCTGTTTCATCCAGTGCCACCAACTTCAGATCATCCATGTCATACGTGTATGAAATAATGCAAAAACTCGTTTGATAGGGCATTTTAAGAGAATTATGGTGATCCATTTTTAGGATTATCGATTCTGCGATTTTCTTCGTTTTTTTTCAATATCATTTTTCAATGATCGCATTCGTAATCGAAAAACGCATGCGGTTATTCGATGCTTTCTATCTTCATCCCTAACGACATATGCAAATTCGAAATGTCAACATCAAAAGGTGAGCTATCCATTGGACCTTATGTGCAAGAATGGACATAACCGATTTTTTCTAAAATTTGTTTTAAATAGATTTATATGTTGAATAATGTCTATTAACCTCATTTATGAAACATTTAGAGAATATTTTTTCCACAATATTTTCAAATGATTTTCGTATAGGACAGATTAAATTATTAATACGGACAAATCATAAATGTACAAAAAGAGACAACGTTTAACATTTTATCATGTTTAAATTTTTTTTTATAATTTTTTTAGCATATACGGTTATATTTTAAATATATTTTTACGAGATGATTAAAGGGAAACTATTTTGTATTACGAAAAAATACATGTTTTTAATCATACATCACTTGTCAATCATATGGTAGAATACAATTAATAAATTATATAGTTACTCTTTATTGCAGACTACAGATAAGACGATCTATTTTTAATACTACAAAATCATCGAATCAGACGATATTCGTGGTAATTTATTTTTATTCATAAACGAAAATGTAATTGTGAAAAATCTTTATTGTAAATTTCTAAAATGCGCGGGACTAATTGATTAAGATCAATATATTTGTAAGAGGTTATTCAATTTCTTTTTCAGGCAAAAGAATATGCTCTTATCTAAACACAATGTGCTATGTGATAAGAGCACTTTTTAATGATAATTGTTTCTTATGAATCACTTGTGATACCAATCAGTAATATTGGAATAATGTAAGAAGAATCAAGTATATGTGATATATAGTTATATATTTTTATTATAAATTACAATAGAACATCATAACAATGGGTTCTATAGCTTTGGAAGAATTTGAACTTATGAAAGACTCTAAATATAGAGTGTAAGTAATATAATTATTGACTTATATTCTGTTTTATTAAATAAAACTATATAATATATTTAATTTTTCTAAATTTTTATAAAACAAAATTATATTTTAATTTTTTATAAATGGAAGAATATATTTTATACAGTTATGTATCTGCTGTTGACAAAGCGTTAAAAAGTTTTGAATATACCAGCGAATGGGCAGACTTAATATCTGCACTTGGAAAATTAAACAAAGTATTGTTAAGTCATATGAAGTTTCCAGTTATTCCTAGAAGAATTAAGATATCTAAAAGATTAGCACAATGTATGCATCCTGCTTTGCCATCCGGTGTTCATTTAAAAGCTCTTGAAACTTATGACATTATTTTCAAATGTATGGGCACTAATAGACTGAGTCATGAATTGTTTATATATAGTGCTGGTAAGATTAAAAAATAAAATAAATTTTTTATAAAAATCAGACAGTCATATAATTTAAATATATTTATTAATTTATATTCGTTAATATAAACATTTTTAGGTCTATTTCCATTGTTGGGTCATGCTGCTATGAATGTAAGACCATCTTTGTTAACAGTATATGAAACGCATTTTGTACCTCTTGGAGAAAGATTAAGGCCTGGCTTGAGTGGATTTTTAAGTGGTGTTTTACTTGGTTTAGAAGATGGTTCTGATCATTTTGATAGGTATTATTAATAAAGTAGATTTTAAATACAAATTATAAAACTAATATTTTTAAAAAATTGTATAAATTTGCTTTGCTTAGAACAAATTCCTTACTTGAAAAAGTATGTGAGGGAGTAGGTCCAGAACATTTTTATGCATGCTTGTGGGATTGTTTAGCTTCAAATTCTGGAATTCGATTACCTGCTATATCTTTTGTATTAGCACATTTTAACAAAAAACTGCCAATGGAAGAACAGAATTATATCATGGGCACAGATACTAATATTATGGTATATATGAAAAGTATTATATAAAATTAAATATTATTCTTATTTTATTTTTTAATTATTAAAATCTTAAATCTTAAATTTTAATTTAAGATAATTAATTTTAAATTAAGATAATTAAATCAGGTTACTGCTCTTTGTGCTGGAGTACAAGACAATTCTGTGTTAGTACAAAGAAGTGCTTTAGATTTGCTGTTAGTTGGTTTTCCTGTACATAATAGTCAATTAACACATGAACACATGGTATCGCTAGTCACAGCTGCTCTTGTGACCATATTAAGAAGAGATATGAGTTTAAATAGGTAAAGTAAAAAAAATCAAAAGTAAAAATACCAAATTAAATATTTTATGAAATTAATTTATACATATATATATATATATATATATACATATATATATCATAGACGATTGTTTGCTTGGCTTTTGGGTACTGAAGTCAGCACATCTATTTTAAAGAGGAAAGTAGATACTAAAATATCAGGAAGTATGGAAAATGCACCTACTTATTTTGATATGTATTCAAAAGAAATGTTAATTGAAGCAATAAAATCATTATTGAAAACTATTTGTGAAGAAAGTCCACAAGATTTAAAACCATATAGAATATTAGTTTCTTTGTTAGAAAAAGCAGATATTGGTCCAGTAATTTTGGATGATATTTTATTTGAAGTTTTTAGGTATAAAAAAAAATATATTTAAAATTATTATAATAAAATAATCTTTAATAATATAGAAATATTATAATTATAATAATTTATAATAATTTTTTAATTACAGAACTTTTTATAATGCTTGTGGGCAATCAAATAGAGTACCAAAAACGAATGAAGTAGTAAAATCAGCAAACTTATTGTTTTCAACTTTAGAACCTTCTTATGTTTGGATACATTGTGGTCATTTATTTGAAAATGCTTGTCAAGCTAGAGCAAAAAGTAAACGAGAAACGGAAGATATTATTGTGAGGCCTGTAGGTAGTGGGATGCCGAATTTCATGGAAATATGTATATTGACTGAATTTCTACTTGAAACTGTATCATTGGATGCATTTATAGACACTCCTTCCGAGCATCTACCCGGTTTGTTTTATGAGATCATTAGTAAACTTTTGTATCACATTGATCTTTTGACTCCTATGGAGATTTCACGAAGTCTTCGATTATGTGCAAAAATTCTAACGAAGGTTCAACCAACAATAGTTTCGAATCACACAGAGAAAAACGAATTGGAAACGAAATTGGATACAATTACTACCACAATCAACGATAATTCCTTAACTGCAATTCCTTTGGAAAAAAGTCAATCCGATAGTAAATTAAATAAACCGGATGCGACTAGTAGTTCGTTTTCTGAGAAAAGTCCCAGTCCTAGAAGAAGAGCAAACTCTGGGGGTGCCACCAAGCGATCTGATAAAAAGTCAAAAAAGAAATCTAGTAAAAGTACATCAAAATTAAGCGAATCTCTACCAGAACCAAGTACAAGTATTTCAATAGAGGTAAATCAAGAATCCAAAGGTTTGCCAAGAAATAAAAGTATGGATGACATAAAGACTGGATATATAGAAACAAATACTATTAATTCTCCAACTAAAGATCAATTAAATACATTAAAACAATCTAGTAAAAATAGTATTATGGGCTCCACAGGATCCTTAGGTAGAGGACCATCTCCTGCGTTTCAAGCACAACATTCAATGTTGGAAAAATGTTTAAGACAGTATGAAACTTTTTATGTTAAATTTGTTAGTGATAGAGTATTAACTAAAGAAAGAACGGTTCAGAATATGTTCGATAATTTAATGATATCATGTCCAAGAGAGAGTTTTGACGAAAGAATGCGATATTTAGAACTTTTATTAAACTCTAGATTAAATATGGAAGATTCTGGTTTTTTCAGCCAAGATCTTTCTGTGATTGAAGATACTAAGCAATTGGACATTCTTCATTTAAACATTGATTCAGTTTCCCAATCAGAATGGGATGAAACTATGAAAATTGCTTCTAGCTTATTTGTTGAATTATCTACATTTCCTAAATATTTTTTTCCTGGTGATGGATTACTTATAGAAGAAGAACCAAAAGGAAATATTATTCTTCCAGATTGGTTAAAAGTTTTAGTAGTTTGTACTTGTTGGTTGGGAAAACAACCTGCTCTCCAATTAACGACTATTGCTACATTGTTGGATTTAGTAGCTTTATTAAAAGCTCATAATGATATCGAGACACATCCAAAAAGTGGAGAAGGAGTTACAGCTGTAATTATGGTACCATTGTTGAAACAATGGCACATAACTTATTTGATGCAATATACTAATGTTTTTCAGGTATTTATATATTTAAAAAAAATTAAATTTAAATTAAAAATTTAGGATAATATTTATAAATATTTCATTTTAAAGGTATTAGCGCATTCTCTATGGCATCATCTTGGTGAATTACCTGCTCATAAATATAGAATGAAATGTGTTGAATTATTGCATGAATTGCACCATGCTTTACATAATTCCTGTGATGCTGTAGAAGATGTAATAGGAGTGGCGCTTACATCAGAAAATATAGAAAAAAGAATAGAAGCATTTAATAGATTCGCTACATTATGGCACCTCGGACGAGAAATTGAAACGAATCCTAGATTGCGAGGCTGTATGAAATCTTTTGATCAGTATGTCATAATTTTTTTATGCATTTTTTAATAATTTATTACCTCATTTATTATTAATTTAATTTATTTAACAGGTCATTGTTAAAAATACTAGATAATCTACAACTTGCAGATAACTCTTCTTTAAAACTTCATGCTCAATCATGGCTTTTGCACTCTTTAATGCGTGGTGATATTTCACGTATAGTAGATCCATTATTGATCATGCTCTTGGATCCATCCACTTGTCGTATGAGTGTACTCCATGTCAGTATACAACATAGCAATACTGTTCTCACAAAAAATGATCCAATAGAAGAAAAATCTGAGATACAAGATGATACAGAAGGTGCAGCAAAAATTTATGCAATTAGTTCGGTAGATGGAAATGTAATATATCATGTTAGCGATAGTGTGGACGAAGATAAAAAATGGCGAAAGGGTAAAAAAAAGAAAAAGACCATAAATCCTGTGAAAGTAAAAAGAATATTCGCTGTGACGACATTAGCTGCCGGTGATAACTGTAATCAATATGTAACTGAAAAGAATCAATTTATGAAAGAATTAGAAGTACCTCCTAGTATATCTGGCAATAGAAAAATTTCTGTTTTTGTGAATCCTTTATCGCTTAATTGTAATGAAAATTCTAATGATTCTTTAATGGAAGATGATTTGTTACCTACTGTAAAAAAAGTAAACTTAACAACAGAATTATTAAAAAATGCAACAAGATTTAAGAAAATGGATTTTGACAAAGGTTCAACTGCTAGTTTGGATGAAAGTCTTTATGAATCAGCAAATTCTAGTTTAAAAATAAAAGAAAAAAATGGATTTAAAAAATTAAATGGAGAAGTTGGTTCATCTTTGGATTCTATTACTAATAGTTTCGATTCCAGTAGTCCTGAAATTACAAATAAACAAGGAAAACAGAAAAAAGAATCCATCATAATGCCAGGTAGTTCTAAAGAAATAGCAGGAACTATTATTAAGGGTAAATATCATAGCACAAATGAATTTGCAACGAATTATGATGTTCATGATGTTGGAAGTTTCGAAGCGAGCGTTGAAGTACCGAGCTGGACAATGGATGATGAAGAAGCAGACCTTGATGTTAGTACAACTGCAGAAGAATATTTCAGTAACTCTAGTGGGAATAGCATAGTCGAAGAAATCTTAAACGAAGTACTTGATAAAGTAATGCAAATATGTGATGCAGTAGAACCACCTAAAATTGTAAGTGATTTATTTTTATTTTATATTATATAATTAAATATAATATCAATATATTAATGTCATATTGATTCAATGCTATATTTATAGATTGATGAAGCTATATATCAAAATTCAAAAACGGGTCGGAATTTCGGAATCGGTGTACACAATCTCCATTCGCATATGTTGCTTTATTGTGGAGTTTATGATTCAACTAAAACACTTTATGCATTGCGTACACTTCGCAATGAATTATTAACCAACACAAGAATGTTTCTTTGTTGTGCTGCAACAACTAGTGTAACCAATACTACAAAAAATACAACATTATTAAATTTATTAGCAAGACACCGAAAAAGTGTATTTGGAAGAAACTTTCATGGAGAGATAGCAAATACAGAATTTATAGCGGCTTATAGAAGTAGCATGTATTTAGAAGTTTTAATTAGTGTGTGCCTTTATTTCGCTAGGAGTTACTATCCTAATTTAGGACAAATGAGACTTACACATGAAGAAATTTCAGGAAATCGACAGGTAATTATATTCATAATATTTAGTTTATATTTTGTGAATATTTATTAACTAAAATTTATTTTTAATTAGGTACAACTTGCAAGCGCAGAATTGTTAACACTTATATTTTCTGAATTAATTCCAATCGTTCGTGATTCAGGAAAAGGTTTCAGTTGTTATATAATCGATCTGCTTACTAAATGTAAAGTACAAAAGGTTGCATTACATTGTCTTGTATCTAGTGTAATGAATATGAAAAATGCTCATAAGGAAAATGAAGAAGTATTTACATTTACTGAAGAAATTATCTTGTTCAATGATCCAATTACAGATAATGATGTGAATAAATGCAAATACAGAGCAAGCGATCATACAGAAGCTTTTCAAATTCAACTATTAAGGTAAATACTTGAGAAGAAATATATGTTTATAAATTTTATATTACATTAATAAACTTTTTGTTATTTAAGATTACTATTAGCTTTAATCATGTTAGAACATCAATGTGGTAATCAAAAAGGTGAAGAAATATGTCCTTCAAATACAACAATACCAAATACTCCAACTGAAAATATTCCTAATATTATGGGAAATAGCTTAAAATATATACCTGGTGCATCAATTCCACAACAACCAATGTTTCTTGCTAGCATATTAAGCGCTTTACAATTGGTAAATATGAATTTTAAATTCCATTCTTTTAATTTTTCAACATTATATAATTTAAAACAAAATCTATTATTTCATTGATTTTTTTTTTTTTTTTACAAAAAATTAAATTTTTTTTGAAGGATCACATGAGACATTTACACCAACATTGGACAACTCTCGTTACATCGAGTCTTCCGTTCATGGGATCTTCGTTAACATCTATAGTTACATCAGTCATTCATCAATTGTGTTGCAACATCGAACATTTAGCATCATATTATATTAACGAAGAAACAACAACAGCGATAAAGTTACAAGATATAAGTACTGTTGAATGTTGTCTTCCTGCAGATTATACAGTTACGCACCTAGAAGCTTTAACATTCTTACTTCACTATTGTCTATTGGATACATCACAACAAATCGGTTTTTCATTTAATCAACCTCTAAGTGGTACAATTCAAACTGGAATTTCTGGTGCAAATCCTGGTCAAATATTCAATAATCTTATTCACGTATTTATGCCGAGTCCTCTTTCTCCTGTAAGAACTTATTAGATATGTTTTTAAAAAAATATTTTTAACGAAAAATATTTATATATTCTAATATTATTGTAGGATCTTACTACAACAAAAGATAAAAATGGGATCAGTGAATTACAACAATATGCTCGAAGAACTGCTTTAAGTCATTTACCAAGAATAATCGCATCTCTTTCCACTCTTTGGCAAGCAGTATTAGCAACAAAGGACAAGTTTGTTTTATTTTTTTTCATTTTTTTTTTATAATTAATAGAGTATATTAATAAATTTTTTAAATTAAAATTTAGTGATCAAGCTAGCTGTGTAGTAGGTAGTCCACGAATTGTCAAGCATCAACTTCTAGAACTTTTGTCTCCTATATCTTTTCATCATGGTGTAAATTTTTTGGCCGCCATTGCTGTCGCTTGGCATGAAAGACGACAACATTCTACTAATTCTAAAAAGGTAATTATATCAACGGGTTAATAATATGTCACGTATATATTTAAATAATCATATATTTTTATTTTATTTATTTATAATTAGGTACTTCCAGAAGCTTGTCCAAATCAACAAGTCATGGTTCACTTAGTAAGCGCGATTCGTGTAATGCCTATCGATACTTTAGTTCAAACTGTTCATCAAGTCGTAAAAAATCCACCACCGATTCACGGTGTAAAACAAGATTTTTCGTTAGAAGTTTCTGTATTGGAATTACTTTACATTTATATGCAAAGTAACACATCTCAATCTCTTATTGAATCATGGGCATCTTTACTTGGCTTACTTAAAGATGGTCTATCTTTGACCGCACCTGCTCAGTTTCTTTTATTAGCTATCTTAAACGAATATGTACAGAAATGTCCACCTATGCAAGAAAAAAAGGATATTAGGGATCTACAAGATGTTTCAGCAAAAGTATTGTTTTTATCTCTTTTTTAAATTTTTACTTCATATAACCATAAAATTAATTTAAAAATTTTTTAGTTAGTTGAATCATGTTCGCAAATAGCTGGAGCATGTTTAGAACAAACAACTTGGTTAAGAAGAAATTTAGCGGTAAGAGAAGATGCGTTCGAAGTTACTGAAGGATCCTCGGAAGGTAAAGAAGGCAAAAGTGGTGCTGGTGCGTAATGTGCTTTTTTTTAGAAAAAAATTTATTTTCTATTTTATTAGAAATTATAATTTTTATTATTTATTTTTTTCTTTTTTTATATTAGAGCAATATGCTTTAGCATTCTAATCCTCACTTGACAAAAAAACTAACAAATACATCTTTTACAGTAACACCCGGTACACCGCCTAATGCAGCGTATAGTATCCAAGCTCAAGCAGTATTAGCAGAAATAGTAGCACCTTTGTTCGATGTTAGTTATGGTTCCCAAGAAAAAGAACGTGTAGTGACTTTGTTAACCAATCTCATGTATAATGTTACACCATATCTCAAGAATCATTCGTAAGATTTTATCTAACTTTTAATCAATTTTGTTTTAGCAGTTTTTGTGTTCTACTAATAACTAAACTTCTAGGACAAAAAATATTGCCTCGTTCACGGCTTGTTCACAATTACTGAGTTCTTTATCAGGTTATCAATATACAAGAAAAGCATGGCGCAAAGATGTGCTGGATCTTTTATTAGATTCTGCCTTTTTCCAAATGACACCAGCATGTTTGCCATATTGGAGGACTATTATAGATAATTTAATGACACATGACAATACAACATTTCGAGATTTAATGAGTAGTTATCTTTTTTAGAAAAAATGCCAAAAAATAAATTATAAGTAAATAAATTGTTATTTATAAGTTTATATTTTATGAATTTATTTTATTACAGATCGCGTTTCTATGGCTCAAAGTAGTAGTATCAGTATATTTTCTTCAAAAGAACAAGAATATGAGCAGAAAGCGCAATTATTAAAAAGATTAGCATATGTAATACTTTGCAGTGAAATGGATCAATATCATAAATACATGCCTGAAATTCAAGGTCAGTTATTTTTAAAACATTAATAAATATTACTGAATTTTTATATAATATTGAATTTATTATTATTATATTATTGTTATCATCATTATTGTTATTATTATTATTATTATTATTATTATTATTATTATTATTGTCTATTATTGTCTATTATTAGAACGATTAGCGGACAGTTTACGACTACCACAAGTGATTCCATCTATTCAAGCACAAGTCTTTCTTTGTTTTCGGGTATTACTCCTTAGAATGTCTCCACAGCACGCAACTTCCTTATGGCCAGTAATAGTTAGCGAACTTGTTCAAGTTTTCTTATACATTGAACAAGAACTGAATGCAGATAGCGAAGAATTTAGGTAGAGTAAATACCTAATATTTTTAATTATTGGATTATTCTGCTTTCGGGATTTTGGTGCTTTTAATGCATGAAATTTCAAAGGATTATTTAAAAATTATCAAGAAAAAAAAAATCTAAAATAATTTTTTGGGAACATTTTTTTTTCAATTATTATTCATTATTATTTATTTCACACTAAAATCGTATCATTTCTTTTTTCATATTGAGTTATTTTTTAATTTTGAGTTTAGTAGTTTTTGTGTAGTTTGATAAAACATCTCATTAAACATTTAGCATTGTGTTCTAATTAAATTGTTTGTTTTTCCTCCTTACTAACATTAATGATACCTCTAATGTCATATTGTTTTTGACTTTGTTTCGGTATCCGTGATTTGGTGGAATTTATGATGCCTCCATAAATTGATTGGTGTTGGGACATCAGTCGTCATAGCAGGTAATTTTGAATGCTTCTTGCATATTAACGTACATAAAATGAAATGTAAATTTCTGAACGTATTTAATTGTTAGATATTTCTTTGAAAAAAATGTAATATTATTATTTTTTTGATGTCATCAAAAGATAATATATTTTATCTAATTTTGCAATTATTGGGAAATAGTAGTTACAACATGCATAATTGGGATTTGTGTCTGTTTTGTTTTTCTGCTTTTATTGCAATTTATTAAAACAATTAAAAAAATTTATATAATAAGTTTATATAAAAATTTTTATATTTATATTTATATAAAAATTTATATAAATTTATATAATAAATTTATATAATTATATAATAAACTTTGTTAATTAAATGAAATTCTAAAGATATTTTATTTCTGTGCAGTTCGCATATAAAACTACTCTCAGCTTTGGATTCATCTTGGGCAGTAAATGCTAGCAATGGACTTCAAGCACATGGTCATCCTCATTGGTTGCAATTACAACTTGCAGCTGCTAAATTATTAGATCTAGCATTGCTTTTGCCTGCACATAGGCTTCCTCAATTTCAGATGTAAGTTAAAAATCTAAATAATCTTAGTAATTCTTTAAAAAATTACATAAAATTGAGATTTTTTTTTTATAGGTATCGGTGGGCATTTGTAGGTGATTCAGCAGCAGGATCTGTAGAAAACAATAATCTATCTTCTGATTTTGTACCACACATTACGAGAATAGCAAAATTGATGGATAACAAGGTAAACTTAAGAAATAATTTGATTTTACAAACTTTTATCATTATCTTTATTCAAGTTAATATAAATTTCATATTTTATATAAAACATTACATTACATATTTTATTACAACATTACATTATATATTTTATATTACACAAAACAACATTAGCATTCAAAATAAAATAAAAACATTGCATTTTTTATATATTAAGTTACATAAATTATGTGATATAAAAATTATCTTCTTTTGGAAAACACTGTTCTGGTAACAAACATTGTTGTGTTTTTTCATCAAAAACATATTCTTCTTTGCATTCGCATCCACTTTTACATGGTATATAACAATCTACTATATTTGGTTCAGAACAAGTAAATTGACAAAGGCAATGGGTCCAAATGGATCTTTCATCACATTGTTGAAAATTTTTTGTAATCATATAATCAAGTTCTTCATAATCGTATCCAGGAATTCGATGTTTTGTATATCGATATATTTTTTCAGGTTTATACCATTCTAAGTGTTCAATTGATGATTTTTTTTTGAACGAATCATCGTTAGTTTCAAATGGTATTTGAAGATTATTTTTATGAAAGTAAAGATTGTTTTGTAAGTTTGCATCTTCAAAATTGCTCAAAATATAAAAATCATCTTGAATCATATCCATATGATCTTTATCAAAGTTTTCAATATAATTAATTGGCATATCTTCATAAAATTTTAAATCTTTATAATCAGAATCATCCATATATTCTAAAATATAGTTTAATTATAATTCATAATTATAGATAATAATGCATAAATATAGATAAATATTATAAAAAGTTTAATTAATTTTTTAGAATAAAATATTATGTAAGTGAACTTATTGTATAATTTATATCATTTAATTTCTATTAATTACAGCCAATTAACTTAAATGAAGTCTATTAAAAGTAGAGAAGTTACAATGAATCGCCAATTGTATTTTTATTTTCTATATTTAATCATATGATTTAAAATAAATAATAAATTAGAAAATATTTAATTTTTATTTAAAAATGATTTATACAAGATTTATACAAGAAAAAATCAAATAATTAATTTTATTAAATAATAAATTAAAAAATTAATAGTAAAAAGAAAAAAGTTTGGATAAAACTTTTTTAACTATTTAATATACTGTATAATATAAATGTAATTGACATATTTATCATCTATAACTAAATAAACATTTTTATTCTATTTTTTATTATTGTAAAAAATAATTATCTGTTTTAAATATTTAAAAAAAAAACTTACGCGATTGTGTGTAACACTTATTAGCATTTATCATTATTATAATATAAAAAATGAAACAAGCATATTTTCTTAATCTAGTCACTGCCATGGCCACTTTGAAACTGACTAACAGTAAAGTGCAGCAGTCTTTTACTACAAATGTACTTAATTAACAGTAACTTAATGAACTTCATATACTCATATATTTTTTCTAATTAAAAATCCTTTTTTTAATATTATTTATATTAAAAAATAAATTGCTTTATACATTTATTTACTTTTTTTTATTATTGATATTATTTGTTTTTATATTTATTATATTTTTTTAATCTTAATATTTTAATAATGTTTGATTTTAAATAGAATATATATTTTATACTTATTTTCAATTGTTTTCATTAATTCTGATGAAATACTTATTTTAGTACAAATTGTATATATATATACATATATATATACACATATACATATTTTATTTTTATAAGCCAATCACTTTTCATTTCTCTAATTTAATATCTAAATTATATTTGATATAATAAATTTTATAATACCAATTTATAAAATGATAATATATTATTATTATATTTATATTAATAATAATATATTATATATTATATTTATAATAAATTTATAAATTATATCTTCCTTCTGTATTATTTTATAAAAATTTTATAAAAATTTATTAGATAATAAATTTTTAATCTAATTTTATTTTAAAGATTTTTATAAAAAATTAAAAAAATAAATATATTTTTTTTTACTTCAATATTTTTCTATTTACTTTATAAATAATATAAAATGTTGAATATTCATTAAAATATTTTTCATTCTTTGAAAATCCTAAAATATAATTATATTTTGCATATTTTTTGTTTCAGTACAAACAAGAAACAAACTCTACAAAGACTATATCTGGTGAACTTCTTTTAACATCAAATAACATTCGTTCATTGCAAGATCTGCATTATTTTTTTACAACACTAAGCCGCAGATCGAGCGATACACAAGCATCATTGAATATTACACAAGTGGAAACGGTGATTGAACAAGATTTTCTTGAAAAAATGCCAGCTGCAAGATAGTAGGAATGTACAAACAATATAATGGAATGACTTTTTAAAAAAGAAGAATGAAAAAGGCATCTAAACATCTTTATTCTTTGATATTTTTTTAATTCATTAGTGAATATTAATCTACATATGATAAACTGATAAAATAATTCTATTAAAAGAAGTGATCCATTTCCAGACAACTATATTCATTGTATATCATAAATCAAATAACATAGAATATGTATTATATAGAAATATTCAGATGAATATTTGATTTTTATTAGTTAAGCTTCTAACTTGTCTCCTCATTCGGTTGTGAATAGTTATCAAAAGATACTACATGCTAGGCTGGTGCCTAGCTGAATATTAACGTAGGAAAATATGTACAGTGTAACATAACATTTTATTGAAACGTTATTTTTTCAACTATTTCGAAAAAAGTTGTTTATTCTTTATTTATCATGTATATCTCTCTATCCTGATATTAATGGAATTTTTTAGAATTATCGATACAGCGATAATATAAATATAATAATATATATATTCACATAAATAAACAAATGTTTTATTTTCTTTAAATTTTCACATCAATTTATGAAAAATATGAACTAAAATATTAATAAAATTTCAGTTGAATGCATAATATATATTTAAAATAATTGCATTTTTAAAATATTTACATTAATAAATCTTCTATTTTTCTTTTGTAATTTAAAAATTAAAAATATACATTTGTAAATTATAGTAAATTTTAAAGCGCGAAAAATAATAACTACTATATTTGAAAACGTTATTTATTATATTAAGAAATTTAATATACATGAAGAAATGGGAACAGATGCGTTTACATAAACATCATGTGTGTGAATATTATTATAATATCTTTCTTAAGATTTGATATGTATATTGATTATTAAAAAAAAATCATTAAAAAATCATTTATTAAATATATTATTTAAATTCATAAGAAGAAATTAAAGTTTGTTAGACAAAATTTTTAAATTTATTTGACAATTTTAATTATAATTTTCACACATGTGATTCATTAATTCATATGTAATTGGAAAGAAAATGATTAAGAGAATTTATTATAATATTATTTTTCTATATGTGAACTCAGTAAAAATATGCAAATTCTTAATATAATTTATAAAATATATAACTTATTTATGAAATATTTCTTATAATTATTATTTTGATTTTATAATGTATGTGTATATTTATGTATGTATTATATATATATACATATACAAATATGTACATACATTTATTTGCTATATAA
This sequence comes from Apis cerana, assembly GCF_029169275.1. Classification (NCBI taxonomy): domain Eukaryota; kingdom Metazoa; phylum Arthropoda; class Insecta; order Hymenoptera; family Apidae; genus Apis; species Apis cerana. The sequence continues at coordinate 12,215,863 of NC_083856.1, forward strand.
TTGTTATTGCATTATCATATTCTCCTTATTCAATTTTATTTCTATTTTTAGATGCGAAACAAATTAATTGAAAAAAAATAATATTGTAATTAATCAATTAATTTATCAATTAAAAAATTAAGCTACAAACAAAAATATATTCACATAGAAAATTTTATAATCAATATTCGTTGTATGATGGATAACATTTGTTATTTTTTATTAAAAGGGATTTATATATTATTTATTATTATTAAGTTACTTATATAATATGAATATCTAATAATTTAAGTAATATTGTTGTTTATATAATGTATAAGAAAAAAAAAATAATTTTTCAATTGAATATTTTATTCAAATCATATAAGAATTAATAATTATATAAGAATTCATACTTTAATTTTCCTCATATTTATAATTAATAATATAATTATTTTAATATTAAAATTAATATATTGAATGAAAATTAAAGTATGTTCTATGAAAATTTAAGAAATTATAGATTTATTTCTCTTAAAAAAGTTTTTTGTTTAAATAATTGTATATAATTAAATTAATATTTGATTATTTCTTATATAAAATATTTTCAATTGTTTGATGAAATAATTTATTAATAATTATTATGTAATTTATCATTATATGTTGTATATAAATATTTGAAGATACACCTTTAGTTAAATAATTTTTTAAATTATTCTATAATGCAATATTTTTTAGTAGGAAATATATATATATATATATACTTATTATAATTTTTTCTTTATGATTTTCTTTTTATTTTTTTCTTAATAAATAGAATTATTAATTTAAAAATTTATAAAAATAAGATTTTAAAACATTGGCAAAGGAAAATAAATTATATTCATATATATTTATGTTGAAATATGTAAATTTATATATACAATAAATTAATGTTCAACAAAATATTACATAATTCATAATTATTATTTAAATATTAATTAATTTCTTATTTCATTAGTTAACATTATTTTTATTAATTAGATACAATTTTAAAAAAGAAAATAACAAATGCAAATTTAAATAGACCGCGTTTCCCGTTACATGTGTGATTCTTATTCGACGATCAATGATCCTTGCCACGCCATTATAAATATTGAATACATAAAATCAATGATTTACTATTTTTATTTACAACTTTGTACATTATATTTGTTTGTAAATTAAATTTTAACAATAATATTATAAATGAAATAAAAAGAATTACTAAAAAGCCACTGAATCATACATATAGTGATAATATTTGAAATTCTGAAAGATAGTTTTTCAAGCAATAGTTATCAAAACATAGTGACTACATAACTTGTCGAATACAAAAAGAAAGCTACTCAACCGAAGATAGTTGGAAGGTGCATATGATAGATGACAGTATTAAGCAATATCCATGCACATAAGCGGTTACGTGCAAAAACCGGTTCTCTTGAATCGTTACACTTGAAAGGCTAGTTCCGAATGGTCAAAACAGCACAAGGTGAAAGTAGAATGATAAAAAGAAAATTTGAAGTTTATAAAACAAGAATTACCCGTTGAAGTATCCGGGTAGCACGTGTAACGTGAGAAAGAGATGCATGTACCGTTTGATCACAATTTCGTGATTACACTCTTATATTCGGTATGGACTATTGGCTAACCTAATTCGTAAAGCTGATCGTATTTTTCGATCACATATTTGACGTGAACATAACTACGGAAAATAAACACGTATCGTGGTATGTTCATCGTCGCTTAATCGTTTCATCACAAAGATTAAAGAAATATAAAAAATAGTTTACTGCTAAATTATTTATAATGGCTGTGTCTAACAAGTGGGAGAATGCTTGTAGATTATGTTCAGAAGAGAAAAATGAAATGTTATCAATTTTTGGTAATGAAGGTGTACAACGTAAAGTAGCACAAAAATTACGTGCTTGTCTGCCAGTCTTAGTATACAAAACCGATCCACTGCCAAAGCAAATATGTCAGTTCTGTGCCGCAAGGTTGGATGATGTTTATGAATTTAGAGAATATTGTTTGAGTGTTTACAAAAGTATGTATTTGAAATTGTTAGCATATAAGGATATTGAATCTGTTCAAATTTATTTAGAAGCAATGAAAAATTCTCCTGATCCTTGTCAGGTATTTAATTTTCTAATAATTAATTTATATTGTGTAATATTATTTATTTTTATATTATTTGAATAAATAATATTATGATTTTTAGTCTCAATTATGGAGAGAAAAGGCTAGAGCACCACCACCTTTGGTACCTTTGCCAGTTTCACTGCCAATTGAAAGTCCATCAATGTCAATAGATATTAATCAAGAGCATCAAAATAGTTGCATGGAATCATTACCTGAATTACCATGTGAAGTAGAAATTAAAGAAATGACTACAGAATCAATATTAGAAACAGATATTAGTGCATATGAATCATCACATAAAAATTGTATAGAAAATGAGTTATATGATAAATTAAATATAATAGTAAATCATAATACAAATTTATTAAAAAATGAAAATAATATCTCAAGACAAAAAATAAAGGAGGAAGAAAAAAGAACTAGTATTTTAGAACAAGTACTGACAGGTAGTTTAACAATGAATGACAGAAAAGATTTAAACTCAGAAACAAAATTATCATCTAAATGGTGGTGTACTCCTTGCAATAGTTATTATAAGTAAGTTTTTGATAATTATAATGTATCATATCCACAGTTTTATAATTAATAATTATTTATTATAGAACAAAAGAAAGCTTAATGAAACATATGCAGTTACACTGTCCAAGAAAATATAATTGTAGAAAATGTTCTGCTTGCTTTGAATTGGTAGAAGACTTAGCTAAACATGAAGCTACTAATCATTTGAAAGTAACGTTAGACTTTGATAGAAGTGTTATAGATTGTGATCAATGTGATAGACAATTTGTGAGTTGGGAAATGTTAAAGAAACACAGATTACGTGATCATTTAACTCAAATAAATGAAATTGGGACCAATACATGGTGCTCCTTATGCAATAGGTTGTTTATATTTTTTATTAATATTTGTTTTTTATTATTTTAATTTTTCTAATTTTTGTATTTAATATATTATTATATACTTTATATATTTAATTTTTTTTTAGATTTTTCCCAAGTACAGAAGCTTATCAAAGTCACATTCAATTGCATGAAGTCAGTAATTCAACAAAAACATTGCAATTAACGAATCAGCAATCAATGAAAATTCTCAAAAACGAGGAATCTTCAAAAGAAGTGAAAAGAGAGCATTTTACAGATACCACTAAATCACTTACATGTCCTACTTGTGGAAAAGTAAATAATTTTATATGTATTTTATAAAAAAAGTTTAATTATAATTTAATAATTATACTCATATTATATATTTTTGTTCTTCATTTTTATCTAGATTTGTACTCAACAAAGTGCATTATCAAATCACATGCGTACTCACGAACCAAAAAGACACAAATGTGATATATGCGGTCGATCTTTTGGACTTTTTATACGTTTAGCAGCACATAGAATGAGTGAACATAGTCAAGAACCTACAGTGTCACTTGTAATGACCAGTGTTGAACAAGAAGAAGCATTAAATGCTGAAAGAGAAGCTAAAGAAGCAAAAGAAGCCAGAACTCGTGCAAAAACTAGAACATATTCAGAGGTTGATTTATAATTATTTGTATATTATTTAAAAATATTATAATAAAAATAAAATATAATTTTCAGATGGAAGATATTCCTAATCATGAAGATTTACCATCGAAAAGAAATGTTCCATTAAATACTAATGCATTTAAAAATGTTGCAAGATGTGGTATTTGTTTACAATGGTTCAGTGATCATACTACAATGTTAACGCATTTACGAACACATTCAGACAATTATACTTGTAAAAATTTCACTTGTCACATATGTAAAAAATCTTTCAAAGAAAAGTGGCAATTATTTAGACATGAGGTATACATTTATCATTTTTAAAATGATATTTTTTGATATATATTTGAATACTTTTTTATCTTAATAATAGGTATCTCATAAACGAAATGAATCAACATCAATGTACATATGCACAGTATGTAACAAATCATTTGTAGACAAAAATATATACAAAACACATCAAAAATCTCACATTATTGATAAAACATATCATTGTTCAAAATGTAACAAAATATTTTTCAAAGAAGTATCTCTATTAACACATCAATGTTCGGCAGAAACTGTGCTCAGTAAAAAAGGTGTTTCCTCAAAGACTTCACAAAAATCTATGTCAGTTAGTAACAGCAAAAAATATAAATGTACCAAATGCAATGCCTCTTTCAGTAGTTTTCAATCTAAAAACTCTCATATGAGAATACATATGGAAAGTTCATATACAATGGTAATTAATCGAGAACTATTTTTACAAATTTTAATACATTCAACTTCTTTTAAAATTCTATTATTCTTTCTGTTATTCTCATAGGTGCGAAAACAAGACTTAAAGAAAGAGTCAAAAAAAGAAGAAAAAGAAGAAGAAGAAGAAGAAGAAGAAGAAGAAGAAGAAGAAGCTATGCCAAAATTAATTCCTGAAACATCATTGGAATATTCCATATCTCCTATTGAACCGAAAATAGAAATAAATGAAGAAAGTGCACCACCTCCGATTAAACGAACCTTAATCAAGACAATGGGCGGGTAAGATTTAAATTTATATTAAAAATAATCGAATTTTATCGAATATATGTATAAAATGTCAATATTTATGATATTTAGGTATCGATGCGGAGTATGTCAATCTCCATTTGTTTTACGAGAATTAGCTGTTGCACATTTAAGATCTGCACATCCTTTGATGCCATATCAATGTCCTTATTGTAAAAAACGATTTACTACCCAATATACATTCACGCATCATATTAAAACAGATCATCCTGACGAACACGAGAATTGAATTGTACAAGTTAAAATGCCAAATGGTTATTATACCATAAAATAATGCCTTCGAGAAGGGTAACTTTTGTTTACATAGAAGTTATATATAATTATATATATTAACATACATATTAACAGTTATCGGTTTTATGCTGAAACTGAATTATTTAATAATCTGGCACACTAGTTCCTGAACAAAATAATTGGCCTTAAATAAAAGTTTTGTAATTCTGTTTCATGAAAAATAAAAAAAATATATATAGTATATTTATAAATAAATATAGATTGTGTTAAAATATAATTTTTGATAATGAAGCATCATTTATTAATAGGAGACTGGATTAGAACTAGTACTTATATTGAACGTGCCTATTTAAGTACTGTATTATAGTGCTATATGAATTTTTAGTCAAATTGATTTATAAATGCCGAAGAGATATATTATCAAATTAGATATTGTATATATTGTTCATTAGTAACAGTTTCACAAAGTTGTATAAAAGTGTTATCTTTATATAATTTGTTAGTATTGACAGACATTCCTTTTTTTTTTTCTTTTTTTTTTTTAAATAAGAAAATTTTTGAAATTCTAAGAATGCTTGTTTGTTCTTTTCTTGTCATTTTATAATTACACAATTTTTTTTGTAAACTTAAATAAAAGCAAACAAGTAAATATATTGTTATTGTAAATAATTATCGTTTTATTTTATATATATAAAATTTATATTAAAATCACTACCAACAGAAAGCTTTGTACGCTTATTAAATAAACTTTTATTATAGAAAATAGTCCTATATATAAGTTGAATAATTTACCTTTTTGTCATTCAAAAAATTTATTTAATTTTATTAAAACGTTATATTTATAAAATATACTAGTATAAACTTCGCTTTTAATTAATACACATAAATGATATCAGGCAGATAATAAAAAAGACTTTTTTTTAGTACATTATTATTAATGAATTATTAATAAATTTACAAAGATATCTAATGTAGGTAAAAAGATAGTACATGAGATTAGCAATAGATAGCGCGGTTATTATACGTCTATTATATCCATGTATTAAATAAATATTGAGATTTTAATAGATTGTATTTTATAATACGATATATTTTATAAATAACTAATTAAAACTTTTTTAATAATCAAAATTTGTATTAAAAATGTTGTGTTTTTAGTTAATAAATGAAAAATAAAAATTTTATTTCATAAACATCTTCAATGTCTGACTATATTAACTATGTACTACTAAAGACTGCACAATTATAAGTAACTTTTACCACTGATCAAATTATACGTAATTTTGTTGTCAATTTAACATTTTAAATATAAATATAGGATAATTTTATATGAAAAACTGCAAAAAAACTGTAATTATTGGTATTAAAATTTGTTGTTATATAATTTAAAAATTTTAATAAATAACTAGAATTAACTAGAAAATATTATGAAATAATTTATTTATTTGAGACTATATATTATTTATTTATTATTGTAAGAAAATAATAAAAATTATACAAATATAAAATTTTAAATAATTTTTTTTTATTAAAAAAATCATAGAAAAACAGCTAGCCTAAAATTCTTATATAATATGAACAAAAAATAAATTGCAATTTTAAATCTTCAAATATTTTCCGTCAATTAATTAATTATTCCGTTAATAATTATAATTTAAGAAAAATAATAATCAAAAAATTATTATTTTAATGATAAAAATTGGTTCCCAATTAATAGGGTACGGTGGTGAACAACGGATGGACGTAAAGCGCATGGAAAAACCAGAGGGGGCAAATCTGCCGCATAGCCGACGGAAAGTGATTCTCATCAGACGCGACGCGTCCGCGATCACGTAAGGTGCACTACACAAGAAACCAGAAGGTTCGTACACGTTCGTTCAGTCATTTCGGACGTGAGAAAGGAGAAGACAAGACCTGTCGATTAAACACTGCCATCGAATAAATTCTCTTCATTCGTTCTCAAGTTATCTTTTTATCATTGTTTGATTCTCAAGGTGAATCTATTTTATAAAAATTGAAAACATTTAATCGAATCTGCCGCGTGCAAATTTTCCATGCAGCGAGGGTGGAGACAACACGTCCGAAGTGACTGACTGCAACGTGATTAGTTGAAACACATGGTCCGGTGATCGTGATCATGATTGCAAATCGTTTCTCGCTGATCGTCACCCTCGTCTTCGTGGTACTGCTGTCGACTATTCATTCCGGTGAGTTCGATATTTGGCGCCTTTCTTTCTATTGAAACTATTCATTCATTTTAAATCGATTGTCATCGATTAATCGATGCATTGAATTTTGTCAATATAAAACTATGTTCATCCAATTATTAAAAGAAATTAATCTATATGTATGTATATATATAGATATATATATATATGAGATAATAAATTGTATTGTTTATATTCTATTTTAATTTCTGATTAAATTAATGAGTTTTTCAATTAATTGATAAGAATCACTAAGAAATCTTTTTTTTATTGACTTATTCTTCAAATCAGAATGAATATATATATTTAAAAAAATATAGATTATGAATTTTTTATTGATTATTTTTCAATATCTCTGAATATAATATTTCATAACAATGTAAAATAAAATTCTTTTAACAAAAAATTTAAATTATAAAATATATTTTATAACTTTTGTATTTTCATTTTTTATAAACTCTTATAAATAAAAATAAAAATCAATTGAATAAAATTTTTAAAAATTTGTGAACAATAAATAACTACAAAATAATGAATAATGAATAACAAAATTAAATTTGAAAAGAACATTGCAGCATATAGTATATTGCAGCGCAATGCAGTAATTGATAGAAAAAGTAACTATATATACAGTAACAGGAAAGAATTTAACATAACATTATTTTTACATATATTTCACATACTAATAACAAATTCTATTTAACGAATCAAAGAATCATTAAAAAGTATTCATTATAAAGTTGTGTAAGCTGTAGAAAAAAAAAATATAAAAAAACAAACGCAATATTGATTTCGTGTTACATAAAAGGTACAATCAAGTTTTCATCAGTTGCAGTTCTTGCAATTTTTCATTTAGGTCTTCCTTATCAACTCGATGATTTCTTCTTTCTCTTCTCATCATATCGATGTAAATTATCGAACTACGATATTTCGTATTATAAATCAATATTTGCGTGCATAAAAAAAAATTAATTCAAAAAAATTAATATAAAATAAAAAAGTACATTATAGAGAACATTCCAATGTAGTAAAAGATTATGGTTTTCCAGATGTTAGTCAGAGAACTCCTACAATAGTAGCACTTGTAGTACTTCCTCGATTCTTATCCGGAACAGATTGTACTCAATTTCTAAATTGAATTTCATTATAAAAATAAATCACGGAAAGGAAATAAATTGCCGAAAATTAAAATGAAGATTTTATCATGTGGGAAAAAAATAAAATTTTAAAACGAGATATTTTTAACAATAAAAATTATTAAAATCGAAAAAAAATTCGAAAAATATATGTTGTATAATTCAAAATAATTATTTTTGTTGGAAGAATATAATCTTTTATTTTTAACATCGATCTTATATTAAAAATAAAAAAATTAAACAAATAATATCTAAATTTAATAATTAATATACATATTTCTAAAAAGAAAAAAAAACCGTCCTATTAAGAAAATCAACTTTTGTAAAATTTAAAGCACTGCGACAATGATACTATATCGACTTTTTATAAGAAGCAACTTTTTTTATAATAATATTTAATGATTGGTTTTAAACATTTATATATAATATTTTAATAATCATAAAAATAAGGGGGAAAAATTACAATAAAAGTGTTTAAACCGAAAATTCTTCGACAAGATGAATTAATTTGCGATTAACGTTTGAAAAACGTTTGCAATAATGCAGTTTCATGAAAACAGTGCAACGTTTAAAGTGAAGGATTTAGAAATGTCGTTAATTATACGTTGCTGCGTGTAGTTTGCTACAATCGTTAAATAGTGAGTTTAAAGAAACAATTCCGTAACTGGTCGAACTTAAAGCTGCTAGTCGAATTCAATTGCAGTTCTTTTTAATAAGTGAAAAAAGAAAAAACGACGAAAATTTCCAAAAGGAGGTTATTTTCTTTTTCTTCTTCTTCTTTTCTTAAAGAAAAATTATGTTAATTTTGATGCAATTTGTTAAAATTTGGAATTTTGGTTCATAGAACTTGGCCCACGCGAGGGTTATCGAGCGACCCACTTTCTCCCCTCTCTCCGCTGCATTCTCTCATACTCTTCGAATTCTATTCTCCCTGCACCGTGTGGTACCGTGACCAAGGGGATGCTCCTCCTGTTAATCTTTAATAAATGTTAATCTATTAATAAATTATAAAAATTTGTATCATGTTTATGTAAGCTATGCTACTATATTTTTGTCCCTTAAAATGAATTTAACAATGAACAAGATAAACAAAGCATACAAGGAAATTAACAAAATGACAATTAACAGGAATATCATCTCTTTTAAATATTTATACGAATCATTTAAATATTTATTAAGGATCTAATTATAATTTTTATTAAGAATTATTTAAAATATCATATTATTTTATATTTAATATACCAAATACCAAAGATATTATTGTATTTTAAATTTATATAACTTATTCTTAAGTATATAAATAATGTGTAAATAATTTTTGGAAAAAATTTATTGATTTATAATATCGATTTTTTAAAGATCAATAAAAAATATATCTAGAATGCTAAATTATTGAATCTTACAGAATAGAAATACTATTGTCTTTATCGATATTCTTTCTTCTTTCTTATCAGAAATGTTTTTGTATCAACAAAAAAGGGTAATCTCTTCGTTTTCCTGTCGATTACATAAGGACCTGCAATGTCACGCAGCGCTTGTTAGTTCCTCACGCGACTCACCCCTACCGTCTATCCAGCCGCCCTGCCCTATTTACTGCTGATCGAACGTCTCGTGTGGTTTCAAATGTCGTTGAAGAGCCTCCCATATATAACATACTTTTGATCAATGTTTTCACACTTCACTATAATTGTCAGAATAATAATAATACACAAATTTTATTAATCTGTCAATATCTCTGACTTGTCTTTCTTCAATGAGATTTATTATCATAGTCGACGATTTCAATTGTATAGTTGAGTACATTTTAGTATCTATAAAAAATTGTACATAAAATTTTTATTAAAAGAATGTAAAGAATGTAAAAAAATGTATAAATGTATATAATATGCAATATGATTAAAAATTAAATAATTTCTTTGTAAAATATTCTTGCATTAATTAATTATCATTAAATAGAAATTTTATATTTTAATGAAACGAATCTTTTTATTAAAAGCTTTTAGAATAACCCAGTGAGAAGGTACAAAATTTATGTACTCAAGGTCAGGGTATGGAACTGTTTCATCTATATTTTCGCGCGCTCAAGGTAAATTCAAAGTGAAGATGTTGACAAAGAAAAAAAATTTTTTACTTATATCATTTTTTTCTTTCATAATTAAATATTTTTCTATTAAATTCTATATATCGATATTCTTCTCTTAATAAATTTTGTAAAAAAAAATTTGAAAATGTTAAGAATATATATGATTCAAAGAAAAGATTTTTAAAAATTTTACTAAATAATTCATTAAGATAAAAAGTATAATCTAACATAATAATATTATAATATAACATATAAAAATGATTAATAAATTATAGTTTCAAAGACTGGAATCAATAAATATATATAATCTATTTGCCATCCAGACTCATAAAAATTTGCAAAATTTGTACTTCTCTCAATAGATCTCTTTTCCCATGTGTATATCAGTAGGTCATCGCATGTATTGGTCGGGGTCTTCCTGCTCGATATCAGCTGGTGCTGTAACCAGACTCGTTGGGAGGGTGAATGGGGTTGCCTGGTGACGTCACAACGCGGCAGGGTCGTAGCCAATCAACAAGATTTTGCAAATCAAGCATAAATTCTAAAATTTGAAATACAACAGCAATTCCTAAAAGAAATTAAATTTTTATTAATTGTATTAAATTATGTTTATTATTAATTTTATTAAATCATATTGCAATTTATTATCAATATAAAATATTAATATTACGGAAGTAAAAAATTGGAATTAATTCAATTATAACATTAATTCTGAATAATAAATTTGATCAATAAATTATTCTTTTTTAATTTATTTTAACTATTTTATCAAATCAAATAATGATTTATTTAAATTAGGAATAATAACAATGAATGACAATATTAAACATATTTATTGTGTTATAAAACTTTTAACAAACATTAACAGACTAATTGCATCCATAATAACAAATACTTGAATATAAGTGGCCCAGTTTTGATTAAATTGCAGTACGCGATAAGAGTAGCGAGCAAACAACTACGACTCAATATGGATTCAGCAATTCTTCCGAACCTACCTTATTTTAATCAATAGTATAGTTTCATATTTCAAAGTTTCGTAATTTCGTTATGTGATATTTATAATATAAAAATATATATGATATAATTTGATTTGATTTGTATATGAATACTTCCTTCTTAAGTTATATGTTTGTTCTAATTATCCTAAAATTAAAATTTTATTTTTTTTATATATTTATATTTTATATTTTATACATATTTATATATATTTTTTATATAATAATTGTATTTTCTTTATTTATAAAAAATTAAATAATATTCAATACTTCATATTGAATTCATTTTGTAGGAGAAGCAATAATATGTTACCAATGCAACAGCGAATACGATCCAAGGTGCGGCGATCCATTCGATCCGTACAGTCTTGGAACCGTGAACTGCAGTTTTCAACCACGCTTGGAACATCTAAGTCATTTGGAGCCTACTCTTTGTCGAAAAATCAGCCAAAGAGGTATATCGAAAAAAATTATTTATTGTATGTATAATATAGCTTTGGAAAATTACTTAATAAATTTTGTATCTGAAATATATAATAAATTATTCAATAAATTATTCATGGATTTTAATCATTGTTAAAATCAATATTATTACACATTGGCATTTGTTATTGAGTAAACATTATATTAACATTATTGATATTAATTAAATTTCAAAAGATTTAAACATCAAAATAAAATAAAATATACGTAACATTCCTAAATTCATAACTTTATTAAATATATAAAAATCACAAATTTTTTTTATATAAAGTTTATAAATATTAAAATTAAAAACTTACAAATTCCACGATCTATTCTTCGGAAGTATATATAGTTTATATTATCACTTATATTCTAAAAGCAAAAATTATTTAAGTGGAATAAATTTTTGGAATAAATTTTGAAGTTCTATCGTTGTTCATAGACTATACATATTTTATCATTATGTATCAAATAATTTTCAAAAAATTTTCTATGATAATTTATATTAAGTAAACAATTAGTTGTTATTTAATTTTGTAGCAAGTTAGTTATTTCGTATTTAGGTATCGGTTTTGTTATAAAAATATGAAGAATCTGTAAATCTAATAACGCTATAATTTTGATCAATTTTCAGTGTATGGCAAGATCAGAGTTGTCAGAGGTTGCGGATACATTACGGACCAGAGAGACAATGCCGATTGCCTGATGAGATCAGGCACTCACGACGTTCACGCAACTTATTGCGCATGCACCGGTGATCTCTGTAACTCGGCCGAAAGCCATACACCGTCCTTCTTACTGCCGTTAACGCCTCTGTTGACGGTTATTTTGACGATGCCGAGTTTATTCCTTTCATACCCGTTCGCATTACCCTTGACCTCGCCGCACTTCTCCATAGCCTAAACTTCGCAGTTACCAAAGGATAATACTTAATGCCTAAAACTGAATCAACGATAACATAGAAAACACCGTTCGGATCCGGAGCAACTCGTTTTCGTCCGATTCCCTATCTATTCGAAGCGCTACATTTTTAGATTAGATCGCGATCGATTCTAGACTTGACAATATAATATATATTATCGATCAATCTTACATAACATTTAAATTTTAGAAATCAAATATTTCAATAATTTCTCTAAATGATCAATTTGACTTTTTAAATGTCTAATAATTTCTAGCGAAACGAAATATAAGGGAACTGAGATTGTTAACGAGTTGAATATAATTACAGCTATTGTAGCTGTTATTTTTAAAGAAAAATGCTCGATTAAGAGTACAGTACACATAGAAATGTATGTATGTATATGCCGTTCCAGGATTCGAACAATTCGCAAAAGTAGTCGAATTACAACATAGTAGTTTTAACGGTGATACAAACTGCCAGATACGCAAGAGCGTACTTCAGTAGTACACTTCAGAAAAATTTAAATGAGAAGAAGAAAACACATGGCCTCCGCACGTGAATCCATTCAGCGTTCTTGCATAAGTAGAAAGTAAAAAGAGAAAAAACAAAATTACAATATCTATAAGAAAAGAAATAAACTAAAGAATATATATATATATAATATATATATAATATATGTATATAATATATATATGCATATATATATATATATATATATAAAAGTGTAGCGGATTGCAATTGCACTTTATACGCTACAATAAAAGAAATGAAATAAAAATATATATATATACACAAATATATTATATTTTGAAAGGAAACAGCAATGGAATTGCACGCAAGAAAAATATTATAGCTTATTTTTAGAAAAATAATATTGGGTTGCTTTCGTAATTGCCTGGTATTGTATAAAATATTTCAAAATTGAAATGCACGCGGGAAAATGCAAAATAAGAAAAAAAATGGAAAAACATATCGTCGATGAGTAATTTATTTTACATTTCATTGAGATGAAGATGAAACAAAATTTGGCATGATGATTGCGACCCATATTCTGCTAATTTTTGCAATAAAATGCTGTGTAAACGATAGACAGCGGAGGCTCGCGACAAAGAAAAAAGGATATTGATGTGTGCATGTGTGCGTGTGATGAGTGCACGTTCGTACGTGTGATACACGGCAACGTATATGTGTACGTGTATACTATATGCACGTCAAAAAACGCTAAAAAATGATTAAAAGATATATACAGTTCGATTAAAATGTGAAATATTGCTACTTCTTCAATTGTAGCCAATAAGAACATTAAGAAAAGTATGAACAGAAAACCAAAAATAATAATAAAAGAAAAATAAAAGAATCGTAAAACGAAGATGTAGAAACTATTGTCAATGGAGAAAGTAGAAGATAAAGTAGAATGCTTATTGAAACAAACTTAAAAAAGAAAATAAAAATATAATAAAAATGAATACATGTCTCACCGCAGTACGTAATTAATTGTTGCTACCGCTGTTGTCACTGTGTCATATTGTCACCATCGTTACATTATTATTATGGTTGCTAATTACTATTACCATCATCAGTACTATAGCTATTAATTGCTACTACTAATTAATGTTATTAAACTAATCATTGTCACTGTTGTTAACATTGTTATATTATTGCTATTATATTTCCTGTTTTTCTTGTTATTACTTATAATAAATATAAAGAATATAATAAAACGATGGCGAACTTTTTGACACTTTAAAAGATGGAAAAGTAATCGGAAATTATAACAATATGGATATCAAATAAACGAGCTTGTCATATTTGATCAAATGTTTTAAATATTGATTCACTTTAAACTGCGGATGATGAGACAAAAAAACGTGTAATTTTTATTGATACACGTCCAAGTAAAAGTACATACCGAATGTTGCAATTTGTTTTGAAAGAGTGTTTTTCACAGGAACATAATTCTACGACAGTTGTATTTCTTTTTCTCATACCTGGCGTAATATGAAAATACATATATCTTTAAATAAATAATCTGGAGAAATAAATAAAAGTGAGACAAACAAACGATAGAATAAATTACAAAGATAGTTAAAAATTTACATTTCATTATATTCCGCTCAATTATATAGTTTGATTGATTGATTAGTTATTTTAGAGAAATTATTTAAGAATATGAATAGTAATATATTAAACTCTTTTAATTTTTATTTAAGATTTCAATCTAAATGTGACAAAAAATTTATATAGTTGCTGATTTGTACATAATGTTTAAATTAATTCCAGAATCCAATCCAGATTAGAATTTTATCTTGAACTTCTATACTTAGTGCATATACATGTACAATATGCGTAAAATTATTCTAATACAAAACAAAAAAAATAATATCCAGAATAAACAAAAAAATATACGCGTACATTATGCATTTTTTTGTTGTTATTTTTCCCTAAATGTATCACGATCAATAATAATCATAGAAACTATGATATCTATAATGAATAAAAATAAATATTAATGATATTTTTTCTTAATATTCTCTTTCCTTCGAATATGTTTATGATTTATCATAGAAATTTTATCAAATATTGAGCGGAATGTAATGAAATTGCTTCTCCAGATAATTATTTATATTTAATTTATATAAATATTTAATTTTATATCATTTGCCTACTATCTGTCATACTTTGATGAAATAAAACTGCTGGCAACACTGCCCTCTATACAAGCATATCGAAACAATGAACAAGAAAGGAAACAACGGAAAAGTATTATATTTTAAATCGATCATTCATTTGCATATTTTGCATTAAAATATAAGTATATTTATTTGGTAAGACATGCCAGGTCAAGAAAATGTTGATTAAAATTTGATTTTATTATAATATTTATTATCACATTCTATTGTTGCAATGTACATTCATCACTATGTACAGAAAATATTCTGCCAATAAACTGTTGAATGGTTATAAAAAAAATCAAAAAAAAAAAGATAGAATCAAAATTATATTTCATATAAAGTAAACCTTAAAAACCTACAATTTAATTAATTTATTATTTAGCAATTTCAATGTACAGAAATAAATGATATTTTCTTTCATGATGAATTATAAATTCGTATCTTCATTCATAATTAATTAAGACAAAAATGTTTTAAAGCGCAATGTGTTTTTGCGCAAATTGTTGTAATTATTCATATATTTTTAAAATTTATCAATGTCATAACAAACTTAACAAAGTAACAGAATTATACATAAATTATTAAAAAGGTAAGTAATAAATCATAATTGATAGTGCTATGTAAACATAACGTATTTTTCTATCGGGAAATTAATTTGAAGTCAGTAATGTTTGTTAATTATAATAAAATCTTAAATACTAGGCTAAGTAAACTTTCTTATTTAATAATAAGTAAAAAGTAAAATTTTTTCGCGCATATTAAACAATAGCACCATATGTAAATGTATGTATATATACATGTATACGCGCTTAAATACATATATATCCATATACATACATACATATAATATATAT
Organism: Apis cerana; assembly: GCF_029169275.1. Classification (NCBI taxonomy): domain Eukaryota; kingdom Metazoa; phylum Arthropoda; class Insecta; order Hymenoptera; family Apidae; genus Apis; species Apis cerana. The sequence goes on from NC_083856.1 coordinate 12,232,098, forward strand.
ATATATATATATATACATACATACATATATATATATATATATATATATATATATATATAGATTAGATTAATTAAAGAAACGTTAATTATCTATTATTTAAATTGAAAATATTATGTGCAATAAACGGTTTTTCAAAAATTAATTCAAAATTCTGTATAAAAATTTTTTCGAGTTAACAATATTTAAAAACAATATTTACATTTGTTTACACAGTTATTTTACTTTTAATCAGTATTCATAAGGCACGAAGCTCGATGTTTCGATAGTTGGTCGGAAAACACAGAAGCACTCGATCAGCGTGTCTATGAATTCATTTATGCACTTACGTTATTAATATTTATTATGAATGTATAAAATTATTAATTAAAAAATTATTCTATTCTGTTACTAATGTCATTATGGTATAAATATATAAATGCATAAAGAGCAGTGTGAAAGCAAATGGATAATACTGTGATATTTTATGACACATTACATTTTTTTAAATTTAACATTCAATTGGTTGCAATTATTAAAAAATAAAATTTTTATATTTGAATTTTTTTTTAAATAGCCTTAATATATTTCTATAAGTAATAAGTGTGATTTTAAGTTAGAAAAAATAAGTATCTGCATTATATCTGAAAAGTACAAATGGAAGAAATTATATTTTTCTTCTTACTAACTTCGTAATTCCATTTAGTCGACTAGAAGCTCTTGAGTTTATAAAAGTTTTAATCAGAAATTAGAATCTCCATAATATAAACGTCACGTGAGAGTAACAAAATTTATAGCACTTAGTCGTATTCAAGTATTACAAATTGGAACAACCGGATTATTATCTGAGATAAGCGTACGTTGTTATATTCAGTTTAAATGTTTAATATGCTAAGTATCCGAGAATATTACTATATCAGCTGATTTTTCTTCTTCTGTTGATACAAATGGAGTAACTACTTGCATGTTGACTGATATATACAAAGGATAAGTGAGTTGTTTATCCAAAGACATTACCTGTTTCTAAAGTGTAAATTTAATTTACTTTAACGACTTGAATCATTTTTTACAATTAAAAAATTTATAAATATTACTTACTTCTTCATTCTTATGGAGTGATAACCTAAGCATACCTGAACTCTGAATATGTTTTACTTGACGTTGTTCATCTAATGAAATTAGACTTACTCTGAAAATAATTTTTTTTCAAAATTTTAATTATATAATTATTTAAAAGATCATAATTTTTAAACTAATACTAACTTCAGAATTATATTATGTTTGCTATGATTTGCTTTTATGTGATCTGTATCTAATCTGTGATTCCTTTTAATTCTTAAAGTAGTACTATCTAAGCACACCACCAAATCTAAACCAAAATGAAATGCTGTCCATCTCCAAATATGTTCACCAGCTTTTTCGATGCACCTTCCACAACGGAAACATTCACGAGCGAATTCTTCTTCACTCATCTGTTTTGGTCTAAAATAATTTAAAAAAAAAAAAAAAAAGAAAAAAAAAAAAAAAATTACATTTTACTTTTGTGTTTTCTATTTGTTAATTACTTCGATATTATATACAAATGAATTACACAGATACCTAAAGTGGGACAAACATGGGAGTAGGTTTTTTAGAGTGAAAATTCTGCCCACAAAGCTGGTTATAAAAAGGAAGGGAAGAAAAAAGAAGGCACATATTTGAGACTCTTTACTACGTCCATCGACCTAAGTACAGATCAAGGATTCGTTTAGAAAAAGTAAAAACTTTTATAACTTACCCTCGATCTTTATTCGCATCTATTCTTAATAAATGTAACCATTGTTCTTTGTATGCATTGTGCAACCACTCATGTGGTATTAAATTGTCACTATATAAAATTTTTACATCTTGATCATGTAACAAAAGATATTTCATTCTTAATGCTTTAAAAGGAGCTGCAAATTCTTTGCCTTCTTCTGTTGTAAGAAATGGTTTTGTCCATTTATGATTTCTAAAATATTCATCAATTTGAAGCGTTTCCTCTTTATTGTGTACATGAACAAATAACCTGAAATATTATTTAGAATTATATAATAATCTTATTTAGAAATAATTTTATTTCAATATTTCACTATTTACCATACTCGTAACATCATATATATGCAAAATTCTGTTTGCATAGCAATTAAATCTGGACTGGCAATTAATTCAGCCATTAAATCAGGTGTAATTTCTTTTAAAAAAGTTGGATGTAACCATCCATATCCCAAAAGATTAACTTCTAACCATCGTTTTGCTGCTGTTTTTACCACTGGTACACCATAAGATACAGCAGCATTATAATAAGGAACAACTGTCTTTATATTTGTTGTCTCTACCATAATATCCGTACACTGGTCAATTAATCCTTGCAATTGAAATAAGGTGGAGGTAGCCAAAATTGATATGACATCTTTTGGTTCTAAACTAACTTCATCTTGATAAAAAGAACCAAAAACTGTCAAAAGAGCTGAAAATATATAAAATTAAAAAAAATATATTTTTATCAATTAAAATAAAATTAAATTAAAATAAAAAATTTTTAAATAAAATTATTTACAATCTAATGTAATGTTAGGATCAGCAATTTCTACGCTTATAACTGTCTCATTTGCTTCCCTCCAAGATCCTGAAAACATACTTGCAAAATATGGACTCTGTAAAAAAAATTTATATATTATAATTTAAAATAAAAAGTAAAAAATATATAAATTTGCATAATACACAATATATACAATAAATATATACAGTAAACATTAAAATAAGCAATTTACTTGGCTGATATAAACTTTATGTAATCTCCATGCTTTTCCTAACATTAGTACAGTTATGTCACTTCCTTTTTCTTCTTGGAATAATGTTTTATAAATGTATTGTGCTGTTGTCAATAATTTCCTTCTGTACGAATAAAAAAATATATTAATTACGATATAATTAATTCATATATATAAAATTATTGAGATTGAAAGCAATTTTAATAATCAATTGACGACATATATTGTTACCAATTACAAAATTAAGAAGTTATTTTTTTCGATGATGCAAACATTGTTTAATACTATTAAAAATTCAATATATGTATAATCAATTATAGTTATCAAATTAAGATTATTTATTCAAAATTTGCATACTTTTTTGGCGTTTGAAGAGTGCGATCGATGTAATCCGATTCAGAATCAAAATCATCTTCCTCGATACATTTTCGTTTACGACCGCGATACATGGAATGCATCGCATTGTTTGACATCGATGCAATTTTGCTCACGTAATTTCCCATTGTCTTTGTGTTTTAATGAGCAAAAGAAATTTTCAGTTCGATCACCGACAAATTATTGAATATTCTCAACATTGTTTTTAATACAGAAACTGTATTTTCGCTGCCAGTGCCAGTGTTCAGTACACAGAGGAAAGTCTATGTAGATATCCCTCTTGAAATTGCATGCGCACGCACGCGCGCGCGCGCGCAAACACACACATACACACACAAAATTATATATATATAATGTAAACATATGATGTAACAAAAAATATAGTCAAAATACAATAGCATTGATGCAGCAAGTATATATACATAAATATATACTTATTATATATAGAATATAGATAGAATATTACAAATTTATTTATTATTAGTGGATAGATTATTATATACTCAATACTATCTTCCAATTAGATATTTCTTTTCTTACAAGTGAAAGTATCCAATCAGATACAATTTAATAAAATGTAAATTTACATATGTAAATTTAAATATATAAGTATTTATTTGATGCAAATGTTTAAATAGATGTTAAATAGATACAAATCTATATAATGAAATAATTACAAAAATATTCGTTGGAAATTGAATTAATGAAAAGTTTGTGAATTAGATTTCATGTAAAAAAAATTTTGTGTGAAGAATACGAATTCGATTGGTTAATTTCAATAAATTCATTGAAATAAATATATATAATTTATAAACAAGATAGCATGATAAAAAATTTCTCGTACTCCATTTTGTGATACTTTTAGCCATATAAATATAATATATTTGTAACCAATATTTTATAAGAAATATAAAATATAAACTATATGCTACTTAATTTGAAAATTTTACTAAAAATTTATTCAAATATCATTATGTATCTTTAAATTTATATAAACTTATATATATATATAAATTTTTATTTTATTTTTTTTAATATATGTTGCAACATATTTTATATATAGTTACTATATCATTCTATGTATCAGATTTAAAATTTTAATAGTTGATTTTTATATATATAGCATGTTGCTCACTTGAATATGATTGATTCATGTTCGAAGATATAGATATGTTTATAATTTTTAATTTGTATAATAATTTATTTTTTAAATAATATAGCTAAGTTCTACGTTAATTTCATTGTGTTTGACAATAGGAATTTTTAATGAAAATTAACATTCATCTAATAGTTATTTAAAAAAAGTAAACGCCATTATTATCTCAGTATATAAGTACGAAATATAAAAAAAAAACATGAAAAGTAGTTCTTATACGTTAAGAAAAAGATTTAAAAATGATGCTATGGAACAATTATCAAAGAAAGAAAATAAATTACAAGTTTTATATAAATTGTGTAAGCCAGTTTATGTAAATATCATAAAATTACCAATAAATAAATCAGAGATAAAAAAATGCTGTGAAAAAGATTCATTTATAAGTCAAATAAAAGATATATCAAAAAATAGAAAACGAAAAACTAAAAATGTTAAAAGAATAAATTCCAAATATAATCATTTACATCATTTATGTAATTCAAAAACTAAAATTAAATCTCAAAATGTGTTATTTTCTAAAGAAACAAAAAATAAAGATAAAACATTGCTTATAAAGAATTTATCAAAAAACATTAAGCAACCATGCATAAAATTACACAAAATAGATGAAGTAATCAATAAATTAGCACAAACATTTACAAAAAGAATTTCAACTAAAGAATGTACAGTAAATGTAAGAACAGAATGCATGAAAAAAACTCAAACTGAATTAAATACATTTGTTGCAGAATCAGCAGAATTATTATCTATAAGTAGTAATAAAAATGAATATGTTAAAAATCAAGAAACTGAAAATACAATAATTAATCCTCATATAAATAAAATTCCATTAAACGAGTATAATGAAAATAATGATAATAAATCTTCTGATTCTGAAATTATAAAAATTACTAAAAAGGAGAATTTCAAAAAGAAACATAAAAATGACATGAATGATGATTATGATAATGATAATAACAATGAAAATAACAATATACATAAAATTAGTATAAATAAAATAAAAAGATTAAAAAAAAATTTACCAGAGGAAACATTAGAAATTAATATAGCACATGAAGATGTTAAAAAAAAATATATAGATGAAAATCTAATATTGCAATTAGATGATACTAATGAATTATTTGATCTATCAGATAAAAAAAATTTAAATATAAAGGAAAATATAAATACATCACAGCAGGAATTAACTAAATTAAATAAATTATCTACAATATGTAATCCTAATGATGAAAACAATGATCTTGATCAAAACATACAAGAAAATAATTCAAATTTGATGTCTTCAGAATTAAATCTTGTAACTATTATAGAAAATGATACTTCTGTAAATAAAAAAAATCATGATTTTATGGCGATTGAAAAATCAATTTTAAAAGATAAAGATATTCAGAAACCAGTACAAGAATCATTTAATTCTAGTAGACATTCTATACAAAAATACAAACTTTTTAAAGAATTAAGAATCTTTTTAATAAAATTTGATGCTTTGAAAAACTTTAATAATAAATATTCAGCTAAAGAAATTGAGAAATTGATAAAAGAGAAAAATTTAGAAATTCAAAAAACTTATCATAATTTAAAAATATTTGAAAAAAAATCTGAAGAAAGATTCAAGCAAAATGGAATTAATAATTCAGAACAAATATCAGATTTACTTTCTATTACTAAACCTATATTATCTTCTTCAGATGAGTCTATTAATGAAACTTCTAACTTATCAAATGTATTTGAAAATACTGTTAATATTAAAAAGTCAATAAATATGTTAAATTCTGTAACAAAATCCACTAATGAAATGTTATGCTTAAAGGAAGAAATAGTAAAAACTTCTCTATGTAAGCAAAAATCAATTTCAGAAAACATGAAAATTAATACACATCTTAAAGATACTACAAAAAGTGTTTTAACTTATTATTCTTCCATGATATCTCCAATGAAAGATAAAAAAATTAAAGATAAGAAAGAAATTAAAACTTCTACTTATAAATGTATTGTTTGTGATCTTAATTTTAAAGAATATTCTGATTTACAGTCACATTTAATTATTCATACACAAAAGCAAAGTAATACTTTACCAAGTATGTTGAAAAATATTAATGAATCATCTGAAAAATCTCAAGAAATTGTAACTTGTATTTCAGAAGTAGAAATGTTAGAATCACCAAGAATATCTGAACAAAAAAATACGGAATATGTATCAAAATTTGTTACTAACGATAATAATAAACAATTAAAGAAAGAAGATATAACAAAAAATTTAATAAATAAAGAGAAAAAAAAGAAAAGGATTGAATGTATTAATAATTCAAATGAATGTAGTATTTGTTTACAAGATTTTCTAACAAAAACTGATTTGGCAGCTCATATTTATTTACATACAGAAAATGAATTGCAACAAGCTTATAAAGTTGCAAAACAAAAATTAAATGAGAGTGAAAAAACGAAAGATAAAAAATTTAAACAAAGCAAAACTAAAAAACTTATTGACAGTAAAAATATAATATCTAACACAATTCAAATAAATGAAAAAATTAGCAGTAAAGAAGAATTGTTATGTGTACAAGAATCAGATAATCATAAATCAGATGAATTAATTAGAGAAAATTCTAAAATTAAAGATATAGAATTCACTGAGAACGATATACAAAATATAGAATTACCAATGAAATTAGATAAAGAGAAAATAAATAAAATAGAATATAACAAAAAATCATTTACAATATGTAAATGTCATAATAAATCAGGAATCAATGAAAACTGCTTGCAAATTGAAATAGTTCTTCTTTGTCACATTTGTAAAGTGTTATATAGAAGTATAAAATGTTTTGAGACTCATTATCGTCTTCCTGAATATGCAGACTGTAATCAGAATTGCTTAAACAATGGTCGTTCTCCAAATTTATTTTGTGTTACTTGCGGTATGATATTTAATTCAGTTCAAGATGTACGTCATCATTTAGAGATACATGCCCGTCTTAAAGAAAACTCTATAATGGATTTTCGATGTAACATTTGTAAAGTTATATTTTGTGGAATAGGAACTCTTTTTTATATTCATTGGTCAAAGCATGCAAGAGATTCTTTATGGATGGCTAATGAACAATCATTTCCAAAGAATTCTATAATAAATTCAAAACTAAAAAAAAATTCTTCAATGAATTTAAATATATCTACAGAAGATTATATTCAAGTTGCAGAATATGTTTGCAACAATTGCAAATTACCTTTTATTAATGAAGATGATTTAAAAGAACATATTCAAAAGTGTAATAAATCTAATTTATTTAAAAATATAACTGTAGAAAACTCTAATAACATTGTTCAGACACATTTGACAATAAAAATAATTTGTAATTTATGTGATAACACTTTAAAAAAAAGTGAATTTTATGAGCACATAAAAAATAAACATAATTTTAGTGATCCTCAATTTCTTTGTATATCACTTGCAACTGCAAAATTAATATTTATTTGCAGTATTTGTATGGTAATAACTGAAAATTTTTATGATTTTGAGGATCATTGGTTGAAGCATAATATAATTCATGTAAATTTTACATGTATACATTGCAATACTAAATATCATAATAGTTTAAATTCTTTTATAAAACATGCTAAAGAACATAAAGAGAGTTATGATCTGTTGTCCTGTATAGTGAATTATGAAAAAGCAAAATTTATTTGTGATTTTTGTAATATTGGTTTTGAGTCTTCTCAAAATATGCAAGAACATATTAATATTCATAAACAGATATATTTTAAAATTGATGAAGTTGCAAATCATAATGACTCTGCATTGTTATCAAAGAAAAATCATGCTTCCAATCTTACAGAAATATCAACTGTTGAGAAACAGTTAGAGAAAACATCACAAGTGAAAACTCAAACAATAAAAAAAATAAATAAGATTTGTTCAACAAAATCTGGTGTAGACAATGATACTGAGAAATTAATCAAGATATTAGAAGGAAATGAAGATGATTCTGAGTTAGTAATAGATTTGATAAACCAATCAGAATCATTAAATGAAAAAAGTAAGGAAAAAGAAATTACTTCTAATACTATAGAAACATCTTGTATTAATCAAACTAATATAATGTTAAAAAATAATGTAACTAAATCATCAGTAACAAATTTAAATGTTCAAACATCTTCACATTTTACAAATTTAGAATCTTCTCAAAATATTTTAAATTCACAAATGTTTAATTCAAATGTTAAATGTACAAATGTTTTGCAAGATTCACATATATCTTCAAAAAAGATTAATAATAATAATAATAATCAATTTGATCCAAAAATTAAAACAATAGATGATCAATTAATCGTAAAGAATATACAACCAATTCTTCAAAATAATGAATCTCAAGATGTTCCAACTACAAAAGAATTAGAATCAGTTTTGAAGACACTATTAAAATCAGAGGAAGAAGAAATTCCACCAAGAAAAGGATTCTTAAGAGTGAAAACTCTTGCGGAACTTAGAGATCCTGTAAAATTAAACAAACTTGATGATCATGCTATTGAAAATGTTGGTGATTCAATCAATCATTTTAAAAGTCATAACATTTTTAATGAAAATGATAAACAACATAAAACTACAGAAAAAGAATTATCTTCAAAACAATTTATAGATACTTCGAACAAATTTGAGAAATCATTATACGAAAAAACAATGCAATCTCAAAAAAATTCAAATATATTACCATCGTCTTTATCTAATTCAAATTCACAATTAAATGTCTCTGAAATTCAAATTTTTCAACCATATAATACAGTAATAAATAGTCAACAACAACAGCATTTGCAAACAAATATAAATCAAAATAAATATTCATCTTCTCCACAAGAAGTAATATCAACATACCATAAAAATTTACCAGCTTGCAATATTGCTCGAACTACTATACCACATTCTATTTTGAAGAATAATGATGGATTTAATAAAATTGCAAAAACTATTAATATACAACAAAATGTAAATACAGCACATACAATGTCTTCTTCTATCAATAAAAATGATCAAATGTCTTCTTCCATCAATAAAAATGATCAAATGTCTTCTTTCAATAATACAATTAATTCAAAAAAAAAATATAAATGTCATTATTGCGATTTTTCTACAAATAATTTATCAAACTTGTTAAAACATAACTTACCAGGTAATTATATTAGCTGTAAAAAACAATATTTGCAACATAGTGAGCAGCATGAAAAACTCAAAGAAGTTAATAATTTACAAACAAAGACAATTATGCAGAACCAAAATTCAAGTTATGAACAATTTCAAAAATCAAATATAAATCAATCAGGAATTAAATATACTTCTTTGCCTACATGTTATCAATATCCTTATATTACTATAAATAATTCAGATAAAAGTACTCCAATGTTTAAGCAAAATCAGCAAATAATAACTAATCAACCAACAACAGAAAATGTTTCTTCTCTTTATTATAAAAATTTAAATCATAACGCTGGTGGAATGTCAATAGTGATGAATCAAGTTGCTCCTGCTATACAGAATATACCACCAATAGAATTTGTGCAACAACCAACACAGCAACAAATATATCAATCACAAGTTTACAATGAACCAACAACAATTATAGATGCTCAATATATGCAGCAATCACAGGTATTCCAATTATACATGAATAATTAATTCTTTGAATTGGATTATTTTTGTGGATTTCGTCGCTTTGAAAATAATATGTAATAATTTTATTAATATGGATAAGACAATTCAACAATGAATTTTAATTACAAAACTCATTTGTAATTTTAATTTTCTAAATCAAAATTGACATTACTTAATCTATTATAAGCGACGAATAGATCTACTTTCAACTTAAGGAATTAATTAAATCATTATTATTACATGTATTTTTATTTTTTAATTCTTTACTTACAGAATTTAATAAATTTTTCTGATGTTTACCAAATGACGAGCAATCAGTATGAAGTAACTAAACCAAATATTACAACTTATGAAATTCGATATGTATGTTCTTATTGTACGAAAAAATTTATTTCTGAAGATTTATTGCAGTTGCATATAAACATTTTTCATAATTTTGTATGTAATATTTGCAATTTGCGTTTATATAATTTTAACGATTTTGATCTTCATAAAATTAAACATAAAATATATTAAGTTCAAATTGTTACTAATTTAAAATAATAAATATATATAAAATATATAATATATAAAATATTAAGAGATACATTTATAGTTTGATATTTATAAATAAATATTGTATAAATATGTCAAAATTATACATATTAAGGATATAATATATAATTGCATGATATATAATTTTTTGTAAAAATTACCATATCAAACTGCAATAATTATGCACTGAGTGAATTAAGTAATAATTTAATATTATATTTTTGATTTTTAATTTATTTATAAGAAAATATATTTTAATATTTTATTAATAATATTTTCATAATAACCTAAATATCTTCATTGTTAATTACATTTATTTTAATAAGGTTTAATTTTTAGTATTTTATAATCATATCATATTTAAATAAAATATATATATATAAAATTAGATTTAAATATATTTCATATTTAAATAATATGATACAAATAGCATATTAATATACAGTAAAATAAATTTTTAATTAATTTAATTTTTGTATCAAATAATTTAGTTCAAATTTCATTATTTTAATGAGAAATCGTAAGATAATTACGGGATCAATCAACTATTATTATATAAAATTTACTTACATACTTACATATAAACTATTTGTCTTCTAATAGATTCAAATAAATAATATTTTATTATAATTAAATGAGTAATAGTATTATATGAAATATAAAATATTTTTACATCTGTAAAGTACTTCTATTATAATTTTAATTATTAATATCAATACCAACGAATAAATATTATGAAGAAAAGAAATTAAATAGATGATTTTTAAATATGAATAAATATTAAAATAATATACATATATTTCCCTTTATTCGGCACTTTGAGCTTTATATTTTTTTTTTACAATAACGTTTCGACCTTTATAATCGACAAAGTCATAAACAAATTGAGATACAATCATTGGAAACATATTCTGACATTTAAAATGATTATAATCATTCAGAAATGAATCGATTTGAATTGATGATTAAAGTTAATTAATATACTTATATAATACTATCATTTGTCATTATTAAGTCATTGAAACATTATTCGTCAACCGATTATAATTTTTCCAATAATTGTATTTCAATTTGTGTAATTACGGTAAACATTGGATAAGTACTTGAAAATCGAGATTCAAATTAAATATTAATGAACAAAATATCAATATATATCGATCAAATTTATAAATATTTATTTTCTTTTGTAGAAAAATAAGCGAAAAAGAATAAAGACTGAAAATAAACATATCAAGTCATAGTACATTAAAGAAATATTTACGCCCAATAATTAGATTTGACAACTTATTCAATGCTTACTATATTGAAGTACAAGTACAAATAAGACAATAGTTACGAGCAACCAGAAAGAAATAATTTCGCATTTTCTTATGCTTGCTCTTAACTATTGTAAAGAATGATTTTTATGTGAATTACTAATTGTAAAAGTTAATTGAAATCTCATTTTATGTACCTTTTTAAAGTTATTAGCAATTCGGAGGATTTCTACAAAGATAAGCAAAAATCACGTAACTTAAAGTTAAATAATAAAAAAAAAATGGAACTTTTCATTACGCGATTTTTTCTTTTTATAAATTAATTAAAATATTCAAATCCTACGCTTTGCTCGTAACTTGTATTAAACATAACGTTTCGAGCTTTTAATTATATTTATTAATCTGTAATATATATTAATCTTAGTTTTTAATATTAAATAAAAAAATTATAAATAATCATGAAAATGAAAATTTAACAACAAAAATAATAATATTTATTTAATAATAAATTAATTATTAAAAATTTATTATTAAATAAATTTGTTATTAAAAATATTTTTAAATACTGAAAAGGAGCTCAAAGCGTTGATTATTACACAAGTTATACAATCCTATTTGAGCGAAATGTGATGAAACATATTCTTTATAATATTTGAAAAAAATCGATATCTTGAATAAATTAAAATATTCAAAAGAAAAAAAATTATAAATTTATTTCATCATTAGAATTTATTTCTTTTTTTTTTTTTCAATTGGGGATGAAGAATCGAGTTTAATTTAAGTTAAAAGATTGTTTAATTATGCCCAATAAGGGTTGAATCGAGATAATCGATTACGATGATAAACGATCCTTAAAAGGCAAGCCTATATAATTTACTTGTGTATCGGTATTATAAGCGTACATATGCAGTACACTTTCATTTATCCTAGAATTTGGCACGTGATTCACGTTTCAACACAATTTGTTTATTGTGTCGGCAATTCGAAAGAACAAAATGTTTTTCATATTCATTTTACAGTGCATTTTACGTGACGATACATGATATAAAGCTAAATGTTAATGGAGACTTATACTTGAATCTTGAACATAAAAGGCGGAAGGCTACCCACTATATCGTAACTATGTATTTGAAAATCTTTATAAAAGAATAAAAAAAAAAATCAGGTTAAATGATAATTAATTTTTAAAATTAAGTTTTAAATTTGATTTTAAATAAGGTTCTTTTTATTATGCACTAAAAAAAAAAATTAAAAAATTTTATTTAAACTAATTTTAATATTAATTCTTTCTTGTTATTTATAATTAGAATTTAAAATCAAAAAAGATGAAATTCAAAAAAGAAAGTAAAATTATAATATAAATAGTAATAATTTTTAAACACGTATGAAAAAATCGCAAATACATAGTGCGAATAGTATATTATATTATAAATAAGTCTATCTTAATGATTAAGTATCACTACGAAAGACCATAGGGGTCCTTCACGAGGCTTGTCCCCCAGGAATCGATTATTAAGTTTCGAATCCTTTTCTGTATATTTTAATAATACTGATATAGGTTTTCGACGTTCATCTCCCGACGTTTATAAGATTTTAATCATTGTTTTTACAAAAATACGGAAAATTCAAAAATCGACATTCTAGCAAATAAAATAATAATAATTCATGATAAGATATAATGAACAGATGAAAGAAATTGAAATTATCACTTTATATTGAACTTTTAAAAATTTTTTAAAAATAAAAAAAAAATAAAACTATTAAAAGAACAATTGATTAAGATTCTAATTAAGAGTTGCAAATTGATGTATGAATTAAATATAATATTAAAATCGAAGAAATATATCATGTAATTAATTTTGAATCTCAAATTAAGAATTCTGAATCTAAATTTCTAGAAATCTAGAAAATTTAATAAATTTTTTATATTTTGAAATTACTTTCGAATTTTAATTTTGAATTTAAATTTTAAATTTAAAAAAAATGTTTCGAACTTCTTCATTTCATTTATCATTTGTGTATTATTAAATAGATGCTATAACTACTTCTATCCATTACATTCTCCGCATTAGAATCTATATAATGAAAGAAACTCGAATGAAAGAAAACCGAGTTGTTTTCAATCAAATTAATTAAATGATCATTTCCTTCAATCGTACATATTATGTATATATATATCAAAATACCAAAGTTTGAAAAAAATCTAATTAGAAAATCCTTTTATCCCATAAAATCGCATAATTAAACTGATTTCTCTCTACAATTGTTTTTCTTTTTTTTTTTCTTTTTAAAAAAAATACCATGATATCACACGATTCCGTGCGAAGGATCGAATGGGTTTACTCTACGAAAAATCGCTTTTTTTTTCCTTTTTCTTTTTTGCCACATATGGTATTGAGCCAACGGAGGTTTCGTATATAAGAGTAAGTTTTCTCGCTATCGTTACATCGGTTGACACGTGAGAGAAACCTCCGTATGTGATGTGTATGTCATGTATAGTGTGTGCGCGCGCATGCGCGTGTATGTGTGTATGTACATCGTACAGCTACAGTTTACGATTTAATCCTACAAGACTAGACGTATAATCGGTGGAAAAATATCGTTATTCTTCGTCAATCGGAATATCATAAATTTACGCACGTAATACATTGGACGTTCTATATCCAGCAGCTTAACCTTCCCTCACGAAAAGTACGAAAAAGTAGGTTGAGCGACGGAAACCCTTCACATCTTCTTTCCCCTCCCTCTACCTAACCCGTTTCCGGCTCGAAGGAAAATAACGCTTGCCCCTTCTGCTTTTCTTTTCCCGAGAACGTAACAATGAATTTTTAACGAATTAAATTTAAATTCAAGAATGAAAAGCATACAATCCGAGAGTATATAAATTTACAAAAAATCTTTATAGTTTAGAAATTATAGAGATTCAAATAAAAGATATTTATAAAAAAAAAAAAAAAAAAAAAAAAGAAATAAAAAGAAATAAATGCATTTCTAGTTCTGTTCAATTATGAAATTTTTCTTCGTGCTGGAAACGAAATTGAAGAATGGCTTCGAGTAGCGAAGCTCACGCTGCTGCTTCTATTTCTCTTCGACTATCCCTCACTTCTCGCTCCTTTACTTTTTCTGGACATTAGAAATGGACATTAGCGGCGTTGCACCAATTCTCTCACTGTGTCACAGCTAAAACTCGACTAAAACTACGTATCTCGTACATAATTATCTAAATGCATAATCGTGTTTTTCAAAGATTTCTCTTTTTTTTTTCTTTTTTCTTTTCTCTTCTCTTTTCCCCCCGCTTTCATACATACGAACTGGTCGAAGATCCTCGATTTAATATCAATCGCTCTATCTACACAATCACGCAAAAGAGATGATCACTCGTTCGCTCTCGGATTTTCTTTTGTACAAAAAGAAAAATTAATTACTTTCTGAAAAACCGTTTATCGGTTATTTCGGTCCTCTGGATAGAATCAGTCTGGAAAGGGAATTCAACGGACTAGAAAATCACTAGATAATGACTAGAATTTTTTTCCGGGAAAAATGTACGTTTTTAACTTCTGTCTCTCTTTCTCTTATCATCCAAATTAACGCTAATTCGCGTTAATATTTAATTATTGGAATTAAAATTATCGATCACATTTGTGTGAAATTCATTTTTTTAAATACTTGATTCTAAGTTGAGAAAAATATCGTGAATCGCGCAAGATGTTTCCAAAATTTCAATTGTAATCCTTTACTTTTGGTAGAGAGAAAAAAAATGGCGACAAGTGATTCGCGATGAATCTTTCGATTGACTTTTCCTCAGAAATTTCCACATTAAAATACGAGAAGGAGTAAGAAAATTTATCGGACGAAAGTGGAACAACCTTGAAACAGATGAATAAAGATGAGTTGAAAAAGCTCGCAATTTTTCAATGGGATGGTTTACGGTGTAAATACGAGATCGAAAAATTCGGCTGTTTTCACGATTCGTCCAATAAATCTGATAAAATGTAGTGACTTTTCGGCTCCACGAATGGAATATTAATCGCTCCAACCGAAACTTGTCTCATTTATATCTAATATCTACGATCGTTTTCTGATCGTTCGCTATGTAAAATCTTATCGTTACCTTAATATCTCTAAGGATGAGCTTTAAGGATATAATTCCATCGTCAATTTGACCGAAAATGAACGATTCTTTCGAAAGGAGCGAAAACAAAAATCATGGACGGACCGTTTGCGGGTTTTCAAATAATATACTTCGTAATTAAAACTACATAACCTCGACAATATTTGAGGTTATATACACGAAAGATCGTCGTTAAACCGCGTTTCCAAATCTCTTCGAATCTTCAACAAATGGCTCGGTTATAGATATCGTATTACGACATAACGCAACAATTAAAATTTCTTCTTCAAATCTTCGTTATTCCCAATTCTCTCTTCTCGTCACTAATTTTACACAGATTCTCATCGATCAAGGACTTGTCTCCGTAACACCGCAAACGGAACGACGTGAAAATTCAAATTTCTCGTGAATAAACTTGGGAATAATCCTAAAAAAAGTAGATTAGTAAAAAAAAAGCTTAGATAATAAACTTCCTAGTAAGAAAAATTGTAAAAGTCGGGCAGTGGTAAAGTTGTACGACCGTTGGAGAAAAATATATAGGATCGTATAGATAAAAAAAGACACGATCTTTTCGCGTATCTTTCTCGATTTTTGGGAGCGATAATTCGATTGTCCTCTCCTCCTTCCTTGGTCCTTCCTTTGCTTACGACTTTCTAAAACCTGCTGACCGCCTCGTCGTCGGTCACAAAGTAATTGGAATTCTTCACAGCCGAGCTGTACATGTTGTAAGTGGGACTGCATACTACGAGCCCAGTCATACAACCGCTCAGCTCTTTCTCGTTCGTCATGGAACCGTGTCGTGCGATCGTCGACGTTCTTCTGTCCTTCTTAACCAGTGTCATGCGGCAATCTTCGGAACGCAATGGCATGGATGGATAGGTCGGTTGTCTGGCAAGCGTGGTCAGTGCACGGTCTCCCGTGTCGTTGAAGCTGCGCAAACGTTTGAACGTACAATCGGAGAGGCGTGTTCGAATAACGAATCGTGATTTCGGTGGTGAATTCTGTTTAAGCTCTCTGATTGACACTGATTATATAATCGTGATAAATTATATAGATACCTGTGATGCCTGACGATGCCCCTTTTGATCCTGCAATGTTCGTTCCCACCCTGTCCCTCCAACGCCGTTCCGTGGGTTTTGCACGCCTCCACTCCCATAGGAACGGGGGAAAGGGAGCCAGGCCCGTAAGAACCGCTACTCTGCCTTCTGTCCAATATGTGGACAAGTTCGACCGACGGTGTCGGTGAGAACGTGCCCTAAAGACGCTTTATATCAAACCTCATCCACCTATCCTATGCGTGTACCACAATAACGAAAACCACCGCGATAAAAGCATAAGAGAAAAAAAATCGGAAGGAGGCTTTGCGAAACTTAAAAAATATTTTTCTTCGACGTCCAATTTTTCTTCGAATGGGAACAGGGACAGTTGATGAGAGGAATTTCTAGAAAATCAAAACTTGTTTTTGGTAAAAAAAAGAAAAAATTTAATCCAACAACAATACAAAATCAACATAAACCAATTTTATAATATAACCAAAAAATATATATATATATAGAAAAAAAGAGTGAATTTAAAATAATAATAGAAAAGATAGAAGGTAAGAATCATAAGGAAGTGACGTTGGATTCGCTCACCTGCAACGATGGCCTCCTCAACGTGCCACCCTCCATACCAACCAGTTTCACGCCTTTCACGTTCTTCTTAACGTTAATCGTGGTTAACATGTTGTCCGGGACAGTTTGAAATTCAGTGACCCCCCTATCCACGACACCGTGCCTCTCGTTTTCCCTCGTTTTGTCGTTCACCAAGGATACAGGATCCTCGATTTTAGCGTAATGAGCATCCGGCGTGACAGAAGTGGCCATCGTTGAATTGGTTGGAACATTGACCATGGTCGGGTTATTGCACGGGGCTATGATTGGTGGACGATCGGCTGGCAACAACATCTGGCCCATCGAACCTCTTAGATTTCGTACGCCTAATATCTGACCTCTCGAAACCTCGTTGCTTTGTATAGGGGCATATTGATTCGGGGTCGGGGTGTGTCTACCGCTGATCGAGCTCGCGTGAATGGAATTTCTCAGTGTTTGAAGGTGTTGCAGGCTTTGGTTCGCCTTTTGGGCTGCCGTTCCAATGCTGTTTATATGCTTTTTCGGGGTTTCTTTCTCGTATAGATCGCCGGCTATGGTCCCGTTGTCCCTTTGATCGGTCACGTCTTCGACGGAGTTAGTTGTGGTGCGGTCGTCGTCGTAGCTTCCAGGACCGATCCCATCGCAAGAATCTATTCCTGAGGTAGATTTCTGGGGGAGATTTTAATTTTGTATTTCTTTTTTTTCCAATAGTTAGTTTTCTTTTAAAAGAGAGAGGATACTTTAACAGAATTCCTCAAAAGAAAAAGACTCACATTGACGGAAGAAGTGTCCATGAGGGCTGCGCCAGAGCTGCTCTGTACAACTCCCGATTGGTCCTTCGATTTCCCGGGTGAATAGACGCTAAGAACGTCGCAACATCGGGGAAAGTAACCTTTCCCTAGAAGATTTCTCGTGAAGAAACTCGTCACGAGTTGAGTGCACAGGGCCACTAGCATGGCCCCAGTGCGAAATGGAAATTTTTGCGATTGCGTTTCTACGTCGTAAAATGGATACTCGATCAGTGCCGGCACACCCAATCCTTTTTCTCCGCCTAGAGAATATTAAAGAATATTTTCGAGATAACCATTATTAAGATCAAAACATTTTTGAAGGCAAATTTTCTTTTTTTAAAAAAATTATCGCGTTATTCAATAAAAATTTATAGATATTAGATCGTACCACATGAAAATGCATTTTTGTCGATCAAAATATAACCTTTTTTAAACGAGATTTCAACTGATGTATTTCATTTTTGTAAAACTTTGTGGTTTTAAACGCAAAAAAATTCTTCGAATGATGCGATTAGAGTTTCTTCAATGTTGAATATTTTTAAAACAACTGTAAATGGTGAAACAAGTAATAATCGGTTAAAATGAAATATCTGATGAGTATGGTGCTTTATGATGTCGAATATTTTGTATGTGTCATGTAGACGAATAGGTTATGGTCTCCTGGTGTTTCAGAAAATTTTTCCCTTTATAGATTATCATACGATCACTATAATTTTTTTCCGTAATGATAGTTTCAGCATTTGTTTAAAATTTTCATTAGTGTCCAACCATTATCCGGATCGTGTATGAAGTTATAATTCTGTTCAAAAATGGATTTCTAATGTTTCGAATTTTCATACTTCCAAACATTTCAACTTTCGATCCTCTGTCGGTTGGTACGGTATCCACTTTTCCAATTTTTTCACTTTACCCATTGTACCTAAATGTCTAAATCTAACAACTGTCATCCGAGATACGTGTTCTAGTTTCGTTTTGGTTTTCAATTTATCTTTGTTTAATATGGATTTCGATCTATCTCGAAGCTCATTTTCAAGATTCTCATTTGCAGGTCTGAATTTTTGACACTACCACCGAATGATTCTCTCAATAATAGAATCTTTTCCGAAAGCTAACCTAATATTTCGATATGTTTGCATTGTGACCCAGCTTAAACTCGTATATAATAATATTCTAAATTCGTTCACTTTTTAAAAAACAGTTAAACTAATATAAAAAAGAATTTATTACACAAAAGAAATATAAAAGGACATCAAAATATGATAATAGCAAAATATAGGTTAAGTAAAGTTTACAATTCGCATTTGTCATAATTAATTATCATTTGTTTTAAAATTGGCAACTTTATGTGGTACGATTTAATATATAGGAAATATTCTATTATTCTTACCGCAAAGGCGTAAAACAACAGCCACGAAATAACCAGCCAGACATCCATACGTGTCGACCAAAGAAGGCCAATGGACCACAGTTAACAATTGGGGGAAGAGCACCACGTAAACAAGATCAGAAGCCAAATATCTTAAAAAAAAAAAAAACAGATGTATTAGTTGATATGTTTAATTGAACGTTAATCGATAAATCGATAAATTGAGCGTATTACTACTCACGATAGATAATAAACACTATCCACCGTGAGCGCTATCACAGTCGACAAGACTGTGATCACAAGCACGGATATCCGAAGTATCCAATTCAGTTCTCTTTCGGATGCCTGTGTTATGAAAAAAAGGAAAAAGCTTTATCATTGTTCTCGTTCTTCCGAATCTTCATTCAGACAACATTTTGAATATTTTCGATTTTGTCGTAAAAATTAAAAATCTTATTTTAAATATAAGAAATAAATAGATCATTTTTTTAGGATTAACCTTCGGCCTTAGTGTCAGTCTGTAGACATTTCTGGAGAACATGGAACTGCTGGCCAATATACTTGAATCCGCCGAAGACATTACTGCCGCGGAAATAGCGCCCAGACCTAATAGATCAATATCGAAAATTGCGCTATTGACAAGCTTTGTGAAATACATTTACTTAACATTCGATAGATTTCGATGGATTCCCGATTTTTAAATTTTTAAAGTCATGCAAATCTCTTTTATCTCTCTTTCCTTAACTTAAGCTTAAACTTTATTTTACAAAGCGAAGCAGTCGATAAGAATGTGCAAACTCTTCGAAAGCCCGTGTTGTATCACTACTTGAATTTTTATTCTTTACAGACACTCGACCTGTTTCGCGGTTGCTTAAGTGACTAATGTTCGAGGTGTGCCTTGCTTCTTACGGAGAGAGAGTGTGCGCTTTATGCGGAGGGTGAGAAAAGAGGGTCAGATGGTTGTAGGCGAAGAAAACAGGCTCGCTGCCGCTCGCGAGATTTCAGACAAAACGCGTGAAAAAGAAACACACTCGAGATACACTTCTGATTGTTTGTCATTTGGAGCTTGAAGGGAATCGAAGGTGAGCCTGAGCGTCTCGAGGAAAGGAGGTTGAGAAAACTATCGGGGAGGGGGAAGGAGAAAGGGAGGGGGAAACGGTTGTTTTAGCTTTCGTCACAGAGGGTTCTACACTTACCGACAAAGGAGACCCACTGCGGTGTCAAGTATCGGAGAACGATCGGTAATGCTGCATTCGCTTCGTGCGCTATTATACTTTTGTTAAATCCCTGCACGGATGACCAATCGGTGGCACGTGCCACCACGCCAATTAGAGCTGATGGAAACGCGAGGATCATGCAACCGAACATCGATGTTATTGACAAAGCGGTCGCCATCGATGTGCTTCGCATACTTAGGATCCTTTGAAAGTAGCCCTGGATCATTGTGAAATCTTTTAATATTGTAACTAGATTCGTAACTACCGAACGAACTAATCGATATTTTTCTTTCTCTTTTTTTTTTCTTTTTTTTTTTTCTCTCATTCTTTGCCCACTCCCTTGAAACAATCTTTCATCAAACAAAAACCAAACCAAACCAAACGAAAGTTCGCGCGTTCGAGTAGATTCACGCTCGTGTAGATTCACGCGTCATATTCATAGATCAGAATTATCTTGACGAATATATTCAATATACCTGCCAAGGTATACCGCCAAATACCAACAACAGCATGCAATCCACCCACTCGCCAAGATCCTCGTTCTTAATCTCCCCAAGCCATTCGTGCGGCGTTAGATTTTTCTCGAAGTTGACGGCGGGGTGGAGAACGGAAAATGGCGCGGCCAATCCCAAGCCGATCACGATACATGCCAGCTGCAACGCATCGGTGCACGCGACGGAGTAAAGTCCACCGAACACTGTGTATCTGCAATTCACGGGTTTGAGGTTAAGGTTGCTTTATTTTTTTTTCTTTTCTTTTCTTTTTTTTTTTAATTACGAAGTATATTACATGGACATACATCATTTTTCTCGCTTGTAATTTCTAATTTTTTCTCTCTTTTTTTTTTTTCTTCAAAATTTCCCCTATTCCAAAATGGACAAACCAAGAGGTTTTTTACTCACACGCCTGCCAAGAGGGCAGAGGCGACTATGCTGATGTCCGGATTTACGCCAGCAACCACTGCCAACGAGCTTCCCAAAGCTCTCAACACCCCGCCACACCAGAACAAATCACTGAAGAGGGCAGGGAGGAACAAGAGCCCCCCAACCCCGGCACCATATCTCTCTTGAAAAGGATCCAGCATGGTCACGTGTTCCGCTTTCCTCATTGGCCGTACGAATAACACCGCACCTGCAATATTTTTTTTACACTCCATCCACAATTTTTCGAATCGCACATCTTCGTCGATTCGAAGATCGATCGATATCTGATCAATCTAATAAAATTATTCCGGGTGGATTCTCTTTCGCCAATTAATAGAAATAATTTTACATTTTCTTCTCGGTGAACGAAGAACCCTTTAAAATCTTTCTAAAATCCATTCAAATGGAATTAGAAAGCGAATTCGAATTAAATAAAATATAAGGGGATATTAAATTACCACAAACCGTGATAGAATTAAAAATTAGTTTCCTCGTTTTAAAGGAAAGGAAAACTTAATTTCTTCTCCTTTTCCTTTTTCGAATAATTTTAAACATTTTCTCCTCGTTGGCGAACATTGAATTGTATTTTATCTGTAATTGTATGAAATGTATCGAACAAACCCTTTAAAATGCATTCAACCGGATTCTAACGAGCTAGAAAGCTTTCGAATTCAATAAAATTAATAAAATAGAAGGAGATATTAAATTACCACAAGTGTTGACAGAATTAAAATTAGTTTTAAAAAGGGAGGAGGTTGAATTGTTAACCGGATGCCGATGGATTCGCGCTTTTAATTAGATAGCAGAGGCTTCGATTAAGTGAAACGCAAACGTTGTGAATAGTATAGCCTCGATTAATTGGAGTTCAATCAAATTCGGGATCTGTGGTCGAGGAATGGGAGAGGATTGGGGGAAACATCGTTAGCGAAAGGGAATATCCATTACTACAGGGTACACGCAAAAAAAAAAAAAAAATTGGCGATAAAATGGTTTGAGCATTCGTCGGCGTGCAAATAAATCGAGCTTATGTGTGTCCGTCCGATCGAACCACCGATTGGGTCGTTCACCTGGAAAATATTTCAGCAGAGAATTTTCCAGACACTCTCCGCCGAATGAGAAATTTTTAATCTACATTTCTGACGATTTTGAAATAGAATGTCTTTCATCGTTTGTTTATTAATTTTTATTATTTTTAAAATCATATCGGAAAAAAGATCGAATAATTATTGCAATTATTTTTATTATTATTTACATCGATTGCGAAGCTTTTTTCGAAAAATAATTTTAATTTATATAAATTTTAATATCGAACCTTTTATATTTAAATTTTGCCAATAATTTTAATGAGAAAATTGTTTACGAATATTTAAAAAAATACGATCATCAAAAGTACGTATCATCAATTCTATCTTTATCCCTCTTCCTCCTCGTCAAACTCCTCGTGACATCGCCCTCTTAAAGCACGCCTCGGATGACAATCAGCAAGCCATCAACAATAGCTCTCTTCCGAGGTAATTTTCAATTCGGAATTCAAATAATTCGCATGCAGAATCGCGTGAGAAGAGAGAAAGAGAAGGAAAGATAAATATAAAAGCCTTGGATGTCCTCGGCCTTGACAGTTTCATTATCTCATACTCATCGATCTACTTCTACTCCCTCTATCGTTATACTTCATCGAATGCATGGGTAAGTTAAGGTTATGTGTGTTATGCAGCGTGGACCGATACAACCACGTTGATTTACAATGAAAATAATTAAAAAATTTTATATTTATTTTTATATATATTTCCAAGTGTTAGATAGAAACTTAATTTCAATTAAGAAATATTTCGATACCATATTTGGAATATAGAATATTTATTTCGATTATTGATTTTTATTCGTTGCATGCACGTGGTCCCTCGCTTAATATTGGCAAATAAAATGTCGAAAAATCAGTAGCATACCGAACAGTAGACTGAGGCTGTAACCGAAGGGCACTTGACACCAGGCCAATCCTTTGGTAAACATCAATTCAGCAGTCCCGTTTATGTAGGCGCCACCGACCCACGTGGCTGTGGAAAAAGAGCAAAGAACGCGTGCTGTATTTCTCGATTAGTTGGCTTCGATTAAGCGAGAAATCGCTCTTTCGAGGGAAAATGTTAGGGAGCGAGACCGGTCATCTGTAAAAGCTTAATAAACATGTTACTATATACTGGTCAGGAAATGACGTTTCTTTTATTTCTTTCTTATGAAATTAGAGAAAAAATGGTGTAGAAGTAAGTATATGATCTATTAATTATATCTACGAGTATATAAATAATTGTTTATTCATCGAAAGTTCAATTATTTATATTTTGTTGTATCTATTTTCTCTATCACGTCAAATTAATCATATCTCGTGTAATTATTTATAAATGCATCTATCGTTCATAACAATCTATTTTTATCTATTATCATAAGCAAAAGATAAATTTAAATTTCGCTAAAGTATTGAAATCTCATCTCATTTCATCAATTACCAAAACAACTCGATCCTTTGTCGATCCGACCATAAGATTAAAGCTATTTCTGGTGTAAAACCAATTCCCCCGACCTAAATTTTCCTATGGTTGACCGAACGCCACTGGAACAATTGGGAAGACCGCAGAACGCATGCAAATCCCCTCCATCGTTGCTCTTACTATTCACTCTTCACCGAACGAAGAGAGGGGTGAGGAGGGAAAAGAAAAAGAACATAATACGGACAGTTATGGTCGAGCGGAGCATTTTCCACGGCATATTTTCTCGTCCTAGTGTTATTAAGCTAATGGAGGGATGCAAAAATGATTTCCACGGTGAGAGGTATAGGGTACGGTTAGAGCGTGTGTATAAATGAAATGCGGTTCTAGAATGGATTCAACGGTTGTGACGAGGGGAAGAACACAGGAAACGCGGAATGGAGACGCGCGAACGGGAGAAATAAAAAGAGGAAACTAGGGATAAACGAGAAACACGATTGACGCGACAACAAAGCCTGGATTTCCCGGTGTCCTACTGTGCCTACAGTCGATAAAACATCGCGTATGTTCGTTCAAAGAATCGGGAAGAGAATAAAGAAGATATGCACGCGGTATGTTTCTGAAAATCATGATACAGCGGATGGTGATTTTGCATGTAAAAATAAGTTGAAAAAAAAAAGAATAATATTCTTTGCGAAGTTCCGTTGGTAAAGTAAATCATATTTGAAAATTTTTCGAATGAAAACGAAATTGATTAATTCTCTATTGAATATAAATGAATTTTTTTTTTGATAGTTTTGATTACTTTGTATATGAAGATAAACAAAAAAATATAGAACAAAATTTTATTGTTTATATTCTTTGTTTTTTGTTTATTTTTTTTTTAAACATCGAGGTTGATTATCACGTGGAAATAATCATATAATTCTAAAGAATTTTTTATTAGAATATTCAAGTTCAATAATTAATAATTAAAACGTTAAATATGCTTTTATTAAAAATTAAGTTTTAAAAAACAAATCTGATTGTTGAGTTTAATAGTTTTTTAAAAAATATTGATCTACTTCTGTTCAAATTAGAATTTAAATTTTATAAGAATAGATTTTATATAAGAATAGTTATCTGTTTTTCAAGAGAATCAAATATATAGTATATATACATATATATTGAAATTGAATAATATTGTAATTCCGAATAGATTATACCGTTCCACTAATCCCAATGAAGTAGATGATTAAGATACTTATAGATTCAATGAGAACAGAGTTGAGAATTGATAATTTAATACTCTTCATCAGGATTATTAATATCATATTCTATTCCATAGCCAACAGATTAATAGAACGATGAATTTCAGAAGGAACAGAATTCGATAATTCTATTTATACAAGGCAAACGATCAATTTTTAATTGAATTCCTAATTTGACTATTTTATAACTTACAACATTTATAACAAGCTTTTACAATCCAACAATGTCTGAATCTACTGATTTCCAATATTATCAAAAGAACATCCTCGTCTGACTAATCGAATGAGTATATACAATCGCTCGAATTCAACTCGAATTTCATATCGCGAGTGTAGAAATGAATTTTGTTTGAAAACTTACCGATCAAAGTGAAGACACCAAGAATCGGACCTAAGCCACGGTTGGCCAGTATCAAAGCGTCATGGCCGTGGCGGGATTTTTTCTTCTTCACTGCGGCCGCCCAAATACCGACACCCAACACCGCCACATAAAACGCGATCACACCGACCAAACCTATCACGTACACTCCCATCGCTGCACCCCTTCACTTCTCTCTTCTTCCGGGATAATTGCGGGATCCCCTGCGACTGAATCGTTTCCAATAGTTAACGCGTTTTCTCCTTTATCTCTTCACACACTTGTCATTACGCGAGATTAATTACAAAAGATATCGAAACGTTTGAACGTCCATCTTTAAATCCCTTTTGCTAACTTTATTAGTCGGCCATTAACCCGATTGAAGAAATAAAATTTCGAATAAAGTTACTTCAATTAATTATTTATTTATATGCTTATCGAATAACGTTTATTCGCTTTTCGTATAACCATTTTTCGCTACAATTATTTGCATTTATTTATTATTGTAACGATATTGTTATTATTATTATTATATTATTATTATTTCGAATGATAAATCATTGAAGTAAATTATGAAAATAACTTCAAGTAAAATTTCGAATAAAATTACTTCAAATAATTAGTCGAATAACATTTATAATTTGACATTATAATTATTTATTACAATTATTATTTCGAACGAAATAATAAATCATCGAAGTAATTTATCAAAGTAACTTTGCTCGTAACTTCGACTATTTTAAATTTTTCAGCCAATCACGTGTTTGCCAACAACTACAATACAGATTGGGAAGAACAACAAGGGTATTACGGGTAAAATTGCAAATCGAGCCTCGCAACCTCCATTCGCAACAAAGACTGACTCGTTTCGAGGTTTCGCGCACTAATTTTCCGCCATTCTCAATACCCCGATTGTTCTCCCATTCAAGTTCCCTCCGAGTAAAGAAGAGGCGAGAATTGATCGACGAAGGGGAGGGGAGGGGGAGATCGCGGAAAATTGTCAAAAAAATATATATTATTCTCGGGAAAATATTTCATATTTCTCGTCCCGCTGGAACGTTCCGAGACCCGAGAGATCTCCTCTCTCGCTCGCTCCGTATCGATCGTCCTTCTCTCTGTCCCGATAAAATTCGGACTCGGTCGAGGCTTCGCGTCGCAACAACGTTGCGGGTAGGGGGAGCGAGGCGGGCGAAGGCGGAGGCACGAGAAGCAAAAGTTAAAGCTCGGTAAACTAAACGCGGGGCGAAACGCGGAGTGAAAGAGCTAATCGAGCGAGGCGGCAATTGCAGCGTGGATTAAAATTCAAGTGTGGCCCAGATATCGGACGTGGATGGGTCGTCGGGTCATGACCCGGCTCGCCGCCTTTACTCACGTAAAGTTCAGCCGTTCCTTCTCCGCGCTCCTCTCGCGCGGCATTATTAATTCGTTCGTGAGTCGCTCCCTCCCCCCTCTCCCTCTCCTTTCTTCCTCCTCGATTTTTCTCGCTCTCTCCTTCTTCCTCTTCTTCTCTCTCGCGGATCCACGAGCTGAAAAAAACGAATAAGAGTAAAAGAATACGAAAGAGGTTTTTGTTTTTATTTTTATTTAGTCTTATTCAGTCTTTACGATAGAATTCGCGTTGCTTATATTTTTTTATCGTTCGATTTTTATCCCCTCGAATTTTATTCCCCTTCGAACAGGCACGCATCGATTTTATTCTTTTTCTTTTTTTTTTCCCCCCAATCATAAGTTCGATCGATGTAAATAAGTATACGAGTTTTTAATGTAATTATTCTCGCTCTTAGAAAGATATTCCGAGATTATTTATCTTTATGTCCATCGTTAGTTTGCATTTTCAATTAAGAGCGGGAGAGTGGGAGAGTGATGAAAATAAGGCGGCAGCGCCTTGTAATTGCATTTCAACATTTCCGTTGGACAATTCCGTTTCTTCGATAACGAAACGATCGAACGTTTCTCACGCGAGATGGTACTTTTTCAATGAAAAATTTTTCAAAGAAAAGTTGGGATGAAAGTATCATGGGGAGGAGGCGTGTTTTTTTTTTTTCTCGAGAAGAAGCTCATCGTCGTCTCATCGCTCTCGTTCCCCAGGCTAAAGCGTGTATCCAGGGCTTTTCAGAGGCTTTTCTCGCGGAAATCGTAATAAGAGACTTAAGAGGACGTTCAGGACGCATCTTCACGGTTTCACGATGGCTTCTCAGCGAATTCGTTAACCGCTCGCGTCACCCGCCGCCTCTCCCCGCGAAAGAAGGAACGCGCGCGCTTTTCACAGGTGGAAACCAACTGGTGAAAAGCGCCCCGCTTCTCGTTTTAATCCCGACGGAAATTTTTCTAATTACAAACGTATTTTCTTAATTATACTTTCCTTCTCCTCCCCTCTCTCTTTCGAAACTTCTAGCTCGCGAAATTTTTAAATTATGTATTTTAAATTTTCCAGCAAAGAAAAACTCTCTTCATTACGTTTTGTCCAATTTGGATTTTTATTCGATATCTCTTTATCATATATCTTTTCGCGCTTAATATAAAATTCGATCTCTTGGTGGATCTATGGATTTCATTTAAGAAGAAAGAAGGGAGGGAGTTGGGGAATTAATCAATTTTTTTCAATTTTTTGCTTGTCATCTATCACTTTCTATTTATCGATTAAATAGAATTAGACGAAAATTTTTCTAATTACAAGAATATTTTTCTTAATTATACTTTATATTTTTTTTCCCCTCGAAGCTCTTGCTTCACGAATTTTTAAAATATTTTAAATTCTATTTTAATCAATAATACATGTATTTCGTTAATCGATTTGATTTAGCTGTAAATGTAAACTCTACCTTAAAGAATTCATGGATTAGGAAAAGGAGGATTCGTCTCCTCTCTCTCGTCACAATTTTCTTCGTCACTCAATCCTTCTATTCTTTTATATTTATGGAAATTTTTCTAATTACAAATATTTCTTAATTATTTTATACTTTTTTCCCTCCCCCTGCTTTACCAATTTTTAAAATATACATTTCAAATTTTCCCAGCCAAAGGAGAGCATCCATTCCATTTTATCTAACCTAAATTTTATTATTTTTATCCATTTACAATATCGTTTAATAATTTGATTCAAATCATTTAACGTCCCGTGTAAAATCTCTTGATGGATCCGTGGATTCCATTTTTTAAAGAAAAAAAAAAAAAAGAACCATTAACCAAACCTTCCTTCAATTTTCCTCGTCATATGTCCCTTTCCACTCATCGTTAGGAAGGAAACCAATTAGAACGAACGGTGATCTCGATGTGTTTCCACGATGGCCGCCTTCCCCCCCCCCCCATCCTTCCTCCCTACTCCTCCGTGCAAATCGAGAAACACTTAAAAAATCGAGAATCGATAGATATAATAGCCGAGTCGCTTGACTCGACTTGTTTCTTCCTTCTCCCGAGTTGCTCGATACTTGTTCGTAAACTGGAATTTACTTATTTTTTTTCCTCTTTTTCGAACGCGCGGAACACGGAAACGCGTGAAACGGAACGCGAGTAATTGTCCCGGGGCCCACAAAGGCCGGTTCGTTACTGAAATTGCTTACTAATTAAGTGTAACGAAAAGAGAAAGGAGGGAGGTAAGGAGATGAGAAGGAAAGACAGAGAGAGACAGAGAGAGAGAGATAGAGAATTAACGAGAGAAACGGTCGAGACTAAGAATAAATAGCGAGCGCGGCTCGTTATAAATTTGTAGAAAAGTGCGTCGGGTGAATTGGAACGGATGAAAGGAGAATTTCACAGACTCTGTAGACCGCGAATTATTTCTCTGAAGAGATTAAAAAGAAAAAAAAAAAAAGGAGAGGAGAGGAAAAACACGTATATAGGGAAGGAGAGAAGGGAGAGGGGATTGGTTGGAAGAAAAACGCGAGTCGAGGGGTTAAATGGCACGGAGGGGGAGGGAGGAGAGGGGAAACGAGTTTAAGAAGTTTGCACGGTTTGTTCTTCTGTTTTTTCGGCAAGGAAATTTCCCTCCTTCGATGTGACTGGAAATCTCTTGCTCTTCCTCCCTCCCCCCCCTCTCTTCGATCGTTCGCAACGAATTTTCATCGCAGGATATCCTCAATCGCGACCTTAATCGCTTTCAGCCGAGACAAAGGAAGAGATTATCATATTGTGCATCGTTTAATTTGTTCGATTATCGTCACGAGTCGAGGATTTTATTACGGAGAAGATTTCATCAAAGAGAATTAGAGAGGATTATTCAATTTTGTAGTAATAGTAGCTCATTACTTTAAATTATTCAAACGTATATATAATATATATATTGAAAAAATATTTCTAAAAATTGAAACGTAGAGATTCTCTTCCTTTCTCTCTTTCGTGCTTGTATTTATTTATCTAATAAATTTCCTCGTCGTTTTATATCGATCAATCCGTTAAGTAGAGTTAATCTTCAAATCGTATCCCATTCCATTGTTTTCAGATCTTGACGTCTCCATTACAATGGCGCTCGGGATACGACGACGGAGGACAATAACAAAGGACTGCCATCTCGTGTGCTCCGTACGATACGATAAAGGACGTTCGTTTTATTTACCGTTTCGTTTCTTCGACTTTTTAAGCGGAATTTACTCGATCGAAGCATCGATTTTAAGCTTCTTACTTAAGTTGCTTTCAAAACAAATCACTGTGAGTGGACGACACTCTGCAAACACGTGACATCTAGAAAATAATGCATTTTCTCGATCTCGAAAAATTGTTTTTTTTTTAAGATGAACCGAATCGTTGAAAACAAATTAACCTTCGATTGTATCGCGTCTATCATCAAAATTTCCACTCAAAGAATGGACCAGGAATCGAATGTTTTTTTCTTTTTCTTTCCAGGATGAATCACGAGAAACCAAGTGAAAAATATCCTGCTACCCGGAAATCTCGTTCTCTTCGGAAACGAATTTCGAAAACGAATCAATAAATAAACGAGTAAAATATTTTTCTCCTTTAAAAAAAAAACGAAACCAAAAGAACCTCGAGAATAAAAAGTGGAAGATTCCGTTTAATTTTCTCTCGGCGTAGAATGGAATGGCGACTTACCCCCGGAACACGCCTCTCACGTGAGAATCCCCATGCTGCTTCGATTTCCGACTGGATATTCCCGATCAGTAATCTTGGATTCTCCAGAGAGAAACCAACCAACCAAGTTCGATTCTTTTTTTTTTTTTTACAAGAACAAACGATCAAAAAATAACGGTGAAGAAAGATTTAGTCGGCGAGGATCGAGAGAAAGGGTGGAAAAGAAGGAAGCGAAGACGCGTGACGGATGGAAGGTCGGAGCTGGAAGATCGGGGTGATGGCCGAAGCGCGACACGCGGACGCTTTTAACGAGGACGGGTGCGCGCGAGACGAGTGTACGCGAGCAGAACGGCGGCGACACGAGGGAGCCAAGCGTACGACTGAATCGCAGCACTCCGGATTCGCAGCATCCCGTGTACGGCTGTGGAGGCGGCGGAGCCAGAGGGGGACGTGTGCCGCAGACGGAGAGGGAGAAGGATGGAAGCTGATGCGCCGCGCAGGGGAACGTGTCTGGTGGATCGGGGTTGAAGGGGAAAAACTCTCCCCTCATCTCCTCTCTTTTTCCCACCTTTCTCCAAATCCTGTCTGCGAGATTCAAGATGTGTATCTTCATCCTTTTCTTCGTTTTTCCACTTTTTTCTCTTTCTCTCTTCTATTGCAAAACTTTTACTTAAACCTTCCTCTCCCCCTTCTTCTCTCAAAGAAAAAGAGAGATATATTGAGATTGTATATCTGTATATATATATATGTGAAAAAGGAGGCGAAGAGAAAAATGGATAATATCGGAGAGAGATAGGAAATGTTGATAGAAAAGTTGGAAAGAAGAGAGGATGGAAGAATGAGGTAGAGAGAAAAGTGATAGAGAAAGGGGGATGAAAATTGTTAGAGAGAGAAATGAAAGCTATCGAGAAGAATGAAGCGGAAGAAGAGGAAAGGATGAAGAGCACGAGGAAAAAAGATAAAGTGGGAAAATAAACATGGGAGTTATCAAGAGAGATAATAAATGTAAAGGGAAAGAAAATGATGGAAAGTGATGAAAAGTGGAAGGATGAGAAGAAATTGGAACGAGGATAGCTAAGCTACGATACATGTTCATGCAAAATTGTGGAA
The DNA here is from genome assembly GCF_029169275.1 of Apis cerana. NCBI lineage: Eukaryota > Metazoa > Arthropoda > Insecta > Hymenoptera > Apidae > Apis > Apis cerana. The sequence goes on from NC_083856.1 coordinate 12,264,090, forward strand.
TGGAATTTCTTTCTGCTAAAACGAAATGAGAGAAAAAACTGACGATTGTTTGTAAACATCGAAAAAAGCAACTTGGCAAGAAAAGTAATTCGAGATGATTTGAGAGAGAAAGATAGGAAAATAACAAACACGAGATGTAGGTTTATCGTTACAAAGAAAAGATAGATGTTGAAAAAATAGAGAGAAAAGAAATTAGAAAAAAAAAAGAAAGATAAAGAGGATCCTTCGTCATTTTAAAGCGGAACATGTAAAAAAAAAAAAAAAAAGTTATTTGCAGAGCATGCAAAATAAAAAAATTGGGGATGATTTACGGCATTGTTTACAGGAAGAAGAGAAGAAGAATTGCGAATTATGAGGGGAAACATGACGAACGTTGCCGTTACGACAGGAATAGAAAGATATCGCGGGCAAAAAAAGGAAGGAAATGCGACACGGGAGATAGAAAACCTGACAGAAATCCTATGACGCGTTAGACAGTCGGGAGAAACGCAGAAAGAGAATGGCAGCCGAGCAAGGAAAGGATAAACGAAAAATATAGACAGCTGATGGAAATGGACAACGGCGTACAAGCGGAAAATAGTTTTGCTGTTTAAAATGGTAGTGCAAATATCGGCAAGTAAAGAAGCGATATAACCTCAAACATTACGAGTTCATACGAATTAGCGCTAATTGGTTAACATTTTTTTGATCGTATTTTTGAAGACAGTTACTTTCGCGAAATTAAAAATTCTTTTCATTTATTAAAAGATTAAACAAAATTATATTTATTGCTCTAAATATATATATATTGAAAAAATACTTTTCAGCAAAGAATGCTTTCAAAACGATCTCTCGCACGTTGGTACGTACTTTTCTCTAAAACGAAATAAAGAGGACGAAAGATTACAGAAGAACGGCGAAACGGGATAGAAAATAGAAAATCCAAGAAAAACGAATGAAAAACATTAGAGAGGATGCATCTATACATCCGCCGAAAATACATAAACATACACGTATATACGCACGTGCACACGCGTGTCGTGGATGGAAGAGTAAACGCGGAGAAACAGCGGAATACAAAGGAAGAGATCAAGGGAAACAGTAACGGAGAGATGAAATCTGCATTCAAACAAAGAAATGCGACGAAGGTGAAAACGAGGAAGAGGATCTAAAAATGATGAAAATTGTTGTGCGTTGTTGAATGAACGAACCGAGAGAATTGTATGACAGAGACGATATATACGCGTATATATGTACATATCATTCTTCATAAACGAGAACGCACACTTGTATCTCCATATAAAGGACAGGAAGAGGCTACGAAACATCTAGGATCTAGGAACTCTAGCCAAGGATGGAAACTGTCCAATGAACGAAGAGATGGATAGAGACGAAACTAGAGACAATCGTTCATTTTTTTTCACGTTTCGAGAAATTGAAATAGGAATTATATATAATTTCTCAATCTCGATAACGAAGAGAGTAGATAGTTACATTCCCATAACGTATTCTTTATTTAATAGCATAATAACTTTTATTTGTGCATTATAATGAGCAAAGTATCAAAATTGATTGGTTTATCGTTATGAATAAGTACAAGTATAGCTTCGACACGAGTTGTAACGCGGAAACAGTGACGCTCGACTAAGGGCTCGCAGAGAGAGGCGTAGCGTAGAAAAGGAGGGGCAAAGCATATAGGAGAAAGATAAAAAGGAAGGTCGGGAGGGAAGGGAGGGAGGGAGGAGGTTACGATACAAATAGAGAAGAGGGTCGTACGTCGCGGGGAAAACGCGTGTACGTGCGTCGATGAACGCGGGTGGAAAGATGAAAGCGGGTGTATAATCCTGCCTAGAAGTAGAACTCTACCGTTGGAAGAAAGGGTAGAAACTCGGGTTGGAGTCTGAAGAACAGAATAAACAGATGTGGGGAGGGGGGAATAAAGGGAGAAATGGATGAAGAAAGTTGTACGTTGAGTTGATGATGAGATGAAAATCGAGATAAAACTAAAACGTGAGATTATTTGCCCTGGTTGGTTAAATGCTTTAATAGACAGTGTATAGAGTTGAAAAGCATAGAATTCGTCAATTGTAAAAAGTTAAATTGTTTTGTTTCGTTAATGTTGCGAACGGAAACATAGATCGAGACAATCGAAATAAAACTAGATAAGAATGAATAAATAACGAAGAAAGATGAGAACTCTTCGAAAACATATTGGCAATAAGAAAGATGATAATCATAACGCTAGTAGGAGATCAAACCTCGTCCTTGATGATTAAGAGGAATTAAAATTATTCCAAAAAAAGATAAAGATACGAATATATTTCATGATAGCGATGAATTTGCCAAACTTTATTCAGTCAGATCTCGAATAGAAGGATGAAAAAAAATAGAGAAATGGAGAAAGCGAGAAGAATACGGAGAAAGAGAAAATAGGAGGAAACGGAGATGAAAGAGGATAGGATAGATCAACGAGGAGATTTTTTACGAGAAGAAACGAGTGGATGGAGAGAGACAGAGAGAGAGAGGAGGAGATATCCACGCGCGGGGGAAGTATTGATCTGTTCGCGCAAACTCCTGGACTCTTACGTTCGCTCCACCGTACCAGAACCATGTCTCCCCTTCCTGTTCCGCTCCACTCCGCCACTGGTCCATCCCAAAGCCAACGAATTCCCGTCGACGCCGAAAGTGCTTCACTGGCATCGACTATGAGCCTGGTCATCGTCCTCCGTTTGTCTATTATGGACGCACGCGTGTTGTTCCGAGCATTTTCGTCAATTCAATTCACGTTAGAGGAAGTTGTTGATTGAACTATTTTCTCACGATCATCGTCGAGTGGAGGCAAAAGTGTGGTCGGAGGATTGTAAATTGCTAATCGACCTTTTACTTATAATTGCGCCGATTATTTTGTACGGAATAATTTTTTCTTCTTCCTTAACCTAGAAAATTGACTTATCATAGAAATGGTTACAATAGAATGGTTTAGGATTTTGAGTCAATATGGATAGCATTTATCGAAGTAGAAATATCGTATGTATTATCTATATTACATATATGTTGTATATGAACATATTCGTATTACGTTGTATATGTAAAAATTTTTGAGTCAATTGCTTTTATTAATTTCATTAAAAAGATCAGAAATAACAGATTAAAACGCTGACCATGTCAATCGGTATTAATTCACGTGATAACGGCGATTTCTTGGTTATGGAACAACGCCTAGATGATTAATATATCCCAGATCGGATACATAGATAATATTGCGACGCAGTTTATTAGCCACATTGGGGATAATGTCTGTGGGGATATGTTTGTCAAGCGGAACTGCGAACATACTGGTGAACGGTTGATTTAATGGGACGTGTGAATGTCGCACGGAATACATTATTCCGTTTCCTTATGTGCATCTCCGTAATTCTTTTAAAAACCCACCTTATCATTTGTTTCCTTCGTTATTAAATTCGAAGAGAAAATCGAACAAAATTGTAAAGTTTTAAAAAACTTTAGTACGTTAATTTTTCTCGGATCATTTTCTTTTAATATAAAATTAATACAGAATCTCTATTAAAATTCCAAAGAATTCGTGGCCAACGTATCTTTACGGATTATTTTCTATTCTAGAAAACTAAAATTTTGAAATAAAAAATATAAATTTGCACTAAAAATTATTGATGTATAAAATATGATATATTTGATATAGAAATATATAAACATACCATTGATATAAGATGTGTAAAAATATATATAAGATACATACTTTACATATAAAAATATAAAATGTATATAAAATATATGTATGTACTTTGCTTACTTCCTACTCTTTGATCGTTAAATTTAAACAATAAACTGACAATCTGAAATTCATTTTGTTGATAAGTTAGAATGCGATTGAAAATTTTCGATTAACGCCATCTCTCGTTTGGAAGTCGAAGCTTCTTATTATTATTAAGCTATTTATTATTAGCACAGCAGAATGTACAAAAAGGTATTGTACAAAATCAGAATGTACAAAATCATGAATATAAAAAAGAAAACACATAGTTTCGTATAAAAAAAGTAATTAATGAAAAAGTATTTTCAATAAAAAACTACTCAAAATTCAAAAAATTTTTAGAAAGAGTTTATGAGAATAATATTTTTTGCTAAACATATTTCGAACAAGAATGATAATTTTAATTATAGCGATTATATTGTATCGAATCAATTTTCATCATTTACGAGAGATTTAAATCAGATTCACTTATAAGGATCATTTATATTATAAGAATAACCTTGGAAACATGAAACGGAAATTTCAATAGATAACTCCAGATAACCAATTTTTAAAAGAAAATATAAATTGAAATTACAAAATTGTTCATATATCTCGTCATAAGTCTTATTATTAAGGTAAGTTTCATGATTACGGAATTTTAAATCGTAATTTTTTTTTATATCAATAAACTTTATTTGCTTATAGAAAAAAATTTTTTTATATATAAATATATGAAATATAAACTTGATTTGTTTTCATTTTTTAATACCATAAACTTAACATATCTTATCACTTTCGTTCGAAACTATGGCTCAAAAAAAAAAATTCTTGAAAATTGTTCTAGAATTTCAAATCAAAATTTCATTTCGAAATAAATCCTCAAAACAGATTTTTTTTCATCAATTTGTAATTAGTGACAGAATATTTCTCATTTAACGAGCTTTTTTCATTTCGGATCAAAAAGTCGATTAAATATCGATGAGAGATCGAGAGAGGAATAAGTACTCAAGAAAAAAATCTTTGAATGAAAAAAAAAATTGAAAAAAAGAACATAATAGAAATCATGAATCAAGAGGAAGTTTTACTAGTTCAAAAAATTGAAGAGAAAGAAAATACAATCCTTCGTTGAAGAAAATAATTTTGTAAAAATTAATTTTTCAAATAAACTAATAAATAATACGTAATATCTCGTATTATAGAAAAGTATAGAAAAAGAAAAGTTGTTTTTATTTCTCTGAACACTCTTCTTTATTTAATTTATTTACATTAAAAGAAATTTACAAAATTTATAAAATGATGAGATCTTTCATAAATAAAATAATTTAATATAATTGTAAGAAAATTATAATTATATATTTAAATTAATATGCGTGTTTAATTTAATTGTTTACAAAAGATATGAGATCACATAAATCTACATTATTTCCTTAATTTTAAGATATATTTCAACATATTATCTGTTAATTTTAGAAATATTAATTTTTCGACTTATATTGGAATTCATCTATAAAGAGGTTCAGTTACAATATAAATAGTATTTAAAATATAAAGAAAAAATATTTTATTAAAATAACACAATTCTAATCAAAAAAGTAATTCTTTTTTTTGTTCTTTTTCAAGGCAGTATTTTATGTGAACTTATTTTATGTGAAATGACAAAAAGAAAAATTAGAGAGAAAGAATATGACTATTGACAGAAATAATATAAATTAATGTAACTGTATTAATTTCTATCAGTGACTTTTTGAAAGTAAATTGTGCAATTATATGATACAATTAAATAAGATTTTTTTATCATTCAAAAATTTTGTACCAAGGTATGCAACAGGTTTATAAATATTAAAATATCAGTCAATGCAATTAGCTGATTTCTTAATTTGTAGTCTGCCTATATCATATTATTAAAGCCCTTCACCAAATGTCACCATCAAATATTATTCAATAAATACTATTATCTATTGTTTCAGATGTCTAGAATTTTCTTATTTTCTTTATTCAAAAAGAATAATTATTTTATTGTCACCTTAATTGTCTGCCTATTTATTCTGAGGAATATAACTTATTTTTTTAATTATAAATTAATTTGTCTATATTTCTTTTGCTTGTCACGATTTTTGAATTTTTTTTTATCATTTTTTACCACTGAATGACAATTCATCAATCAGAAATTTCTCATAAAACTCGATTAAAAAAAAAAATGAAGTGATAGCCAAAAACAAATGTAACGAAAGTTATAAAATCAATGATTATTTATAAATGGTATCTAATTACAGACATTGAAAGTATAAAACGATGAAAATTCTGAATAAAGTTTTATAAGAAGATAAAAATACCACTGGACGAGTATATACGTTCGAAATAAGATTACTTCGAAGATACCATCTATTTGAGAGAGAATTGAATTTTGCTGTAATTTTGACGTAATTTCATCAACTTTTTGAATAGAATAGTAAGTATTACTTATTATGTGGCAAAGTTCCTGTGACAAGCTTCATTCGTGGAAACAATGAATTCTCTTTTATAATAAAGTTAATGGCTTAATAAAAGAAAATTAGCTAGTTAAAAATCGTAAATCTAGGCGAGATAATTAAGTTATTCACGCACATTTGCTCACTTATCACAATAAAAGCACTTATCACGAATAAAATTTACCCAACGTTAGTTATTAATTATTCAAGGTTATTTCCTCCAATACTTGCTTAAATCCCATTAATCTATTTTCTTTTTTTTCATTGATTCGTTTATTGCATTTATCAATTTGTAATTAAAGTAAATTAATTAATATTTTCAAAAAGATCTACAGTAATAATTGTAACCAGTTTTCTTTAAACATTGAGCGATAATATTCTAACCTAGCTAATAATTGTAACGATACGATGAATCGTTACCATAATTTATACAAAATGATGATGATAGATACTTTTAACTTTGTTTTATAATTTTTTTTGTTTTCCTTTTATCTTATCTAATGATTTGAACAGTAATGATGGATTTTCTTCTAAAATTCTCAATTCGTTAGAAACAAATCGTTATTATTCCGCGGATTTCGAATTAAAATATAAATCTCTAGTCAATGTTGAAGTGAAAGTAGGCATTTGCTTCTTCTTGTCTTTATCCAATTCATCATGTTGAGATGAATATTCCGTAGCAACTTTTCGTAATGTTATTGTTAACATTTTTAACATATCGCAATCTTTCCAACGCTCATTAATAACTTTGCACAAAGTTTGAATATACCACGAACCTCTATTTGTATCACGAAATGAATAACAACCTGTAAACGGAATAAATATGCTATAAAAATTCATTTTAGATAAAAAAATACTTTTTTCTATTTATAATCAAAAAAAAATAAATAAATAAATAAAAGAAAATACCTTCCATGGTGCTATAAGCGTATAAAAAGTCTGCAGTCGTAGGAAGTATATAAGTCATTTCGTCTGAATCTGTACCACAGGATCTACCTTGAATACCTGAATCGCTGGCTACACCTCTACAAGCCTAATAAAGAAAAAAACAATAGAAATAGAAATAAGAAACAATAATCTCGTAAAAAGAAACAAAAGTATTTGTAAATAATTATACATTATTATATCACAAATAATTTGTTAGAGCGATAAGTATTCACACGACTTTTGCAATATTTTTACCTGTACGAAAAATAGTTTTGGTTTACCAGCTAATGATATGCAACTATCCGAATTGAATGGTTGCCAAATCATCTGTACTGGATAAGTCATATCGTACGCAGATACATTATCACCGATTTTACCATGAGTTAATACAAAGAAACATATACAGTCGCAATCATCATGTTCTTCATTTTGCACTGAAAAATAACATATTATTATTTCTATCTTATATCGAAGAAAAAATTATATTTATTCGTCAAAGTTCGTAATTGAATTAATCAAAAGCGAACATCTATTTATTATTGAGATTATAAGATTCCAATTTTATTTCATCTTTGTCGAAATTTTAATTAATAATTAACTTTAAATAAATGAGAAAACTCGAAAAAATTTGAATATACACTTTTTTCTTCGAGTATATTCAACAATAAGCAAATTATAACCTTCATAGATGAAAAAAATTTTCTTTGATTATGAAACTCATCGATAAAAACGTTTAAATTCTTTTTCAAAAAAAAGTTTTGAAAAACCAGCGTTAAGATTGAAATTTTTATCCCACATCATTCTAAAAATATCCATGTTTCCGATTTTTTTCTAATTCGATTTTTCGTAATTCGTTATTTCGTAAACAGAATCAGAGAGTATAACGAATAAATATATACAAATTTGTTTATTGATTACGTACAACTCGTAATGACTTCCATAATTTCGTTGACCTTCAAATCGTTATAGACTTTCACTTCGAAACCAAGAGCAGAAAATGTTTTCTTTATCGCATCCTCATCGTACTTCGTCCCTTTTCGACGTGATTCTCTTTCATATTCGAACTTTTCGTGATTGAATATCACACATTTGCCGCGCTTTTTCTGTGTCATCGAATAGATAGGGGAATCTTTTGGCGTAACGAATTTGGCGAATCTGTAATGAAAATCAATGTTTCGCTGTAATTAATTAATATATATATATATATCAATTAAAATGCAAAAGAAAACGCAAAAGAAAAAAAAAAGAAATTTAAATTTAAATTCATTTACTTTTTGTGTTGATTATGTGAAATTCTTGATTCAAGTGCTAATGTTCCCAACATCTCGGCATCCGTCACATCGTTCACATTGGAACTTTCACCGAAATTTGTCAATTCAGAAAAGGCCTGTAAATATTTTTTATTTCAAAATTTTTTTTATCCAAATTTTTCCCAACAATTGACTATATTTTACAATAATTTGTCAATTTAATGATATTAACGTATAAATTGTATCACGATTGTTATATTAATAATATATTTTATATTTTATAATAATATAATAAATCGATTATGTGCATATTTAATATTCGATGTATAAAAATTGTTTTATATGTAATATTCAATTAATTAAAAATTAACTATTAAAAATATTCATTTTTTTCATAAATTTTAATTTAGTTCACAATTTAATTATCTTTCATTCCTGATGCAATGCATAGCGCACTCGCTTCATAGCATCCATATATTCTCTATTGAAAATCTTATTTATTTAAAAAAGATTGTAAAATTTATTTCTCAAGATTTACAAAAAGATCAAAAACGAGGTAAGAAAAAAATAGTTTTTTATTAATTCTTTCGTTTTTAAATTAATTAATTGAGTGAATTTATTTATAATTCTCTTGCATTTTATATGAATAAAAGATTGTATGCATATAAGTTATATATTGACGAATCGAATGTTTTTACAATTAAATTATTAAAGAGAAAAAAGTATTATTTATGAGAAGAAGATTTAAAAGCGACAAATTTAAAAGAAATTTAGGTTAAGTTCATGATGTCATCCAAATGTGATTCAATGATCGTAAGGAATGCTAAAGGAATGTTTAAAATTGATAATACAATAATTAGAGAAATAGAAAATAAAAGTAATAATGACATTATTCGTTTAAATATTATGTTCACGTTAAAATTGTCTCAATTTATAGTATCATATAATATCTAATATCGATTCGTGACCCATCGTTCTTCGACACGTGATCTTTTTCTTTTTTTTTTCAAATCTTGATAGTTTTACGATAAAATGAATACGTTATCGAACAAAAATGATAAAACATGATAAAACGGATTTCTGCAATGGCAAAAGGCCGTATTGTCTTTTGTTTGATTTCTCATACACATCGAAATATCTTTAATTTTCTAATTTCTAATATAATGCGAAGAATTGAAGGTTCAATTTTTGTTAAAAATTTTTAAATTATCGCGATTGAAAATGTTCTATAAGATCGTTTGAACGATTGATTTAACTTTTCATTAAAGAATATATTTTAAATTAAAAAGTATAGTTCTTCGAACGATCAATGATCGAGCTAAATTTTGATTTGAAATTTCGACATTTAATATTTGATTTAATTAATCGCTGAACTTAATATATATATATATATATATATATATAATTATGTTCTTAGCTAAAGAATAAGTGGTAATTGTTTATCGTGCAGTGTGTTACAATAGTTTCTTATGAATAGACAAACTAAAATTGATAATCTGTATTGTATGTACAAGAAAAAAATTATTCAAAATTATAATTTTTTCAACCTTTAAAAAATTAATTGTTAAGTTCATTTTTTTATTGACTATCTTAAATCAATTATCTTAAGTGTTAACAATATATATATGTGAATAATGATAAGTTTCATCATTTAATATACAATAGAATATATCTATTAATCTTTGGTTAAAAATTAATTAATGTTTATAATGTTTATTATCGATTTATTTTTTCTCATTTAATACTTTGATAAGAATAACAAAGAATAAGTCACTTCCGATCCAATAACAAATAAATGAGAAAATAATAGGATTTGTGTATTTCGCAATTATCAATTCGTTGTTTTCGTTACTTTTACAAACAAAAGATATTTACAACAAATTTAATTAAATAGCAATTTATTTAATAGTATTTTTATTATTTTATTAAATTCTCTAAAATTGATAATAAATTTTAAATCTCTAGTTTTAGAAATAAATTATGTACATTTTTTTTTTGCCATTATATCTTTTAATTCGTAAAAAAAATGATTTTTCAATTCGATCAATAAAACTTTATTCATTTTCAAATTCAATCAATGTGATTTCTCTTTGTTTTTGTATTTTCAATTCGTTCATTTATCTCGATAATAATGCTATAATTTTCACAAAGAAAACATAATTCACTTTAAGGTTCACTTTAATGTTGCAGAAAATTAATTAACAATGACAAAAATCTAAGCAATAAAGAGAAACGATATACGTATATATATATTTTAGTATTCTATTATGAATTTATAATATTCTAATATTCCGATATGAAAATATTCGAATTAAATTTTTATTAGATTCTTTTCTTCCGAATTTAAATTTAATAAAGTTAAACTTTTGAAACTAACTATTAACTACATATTAATTATACGTAATTTTTGAACAATTTGATAAAATGTAAGATTATTTCAACATGTTATAACACAAAAGAATAAGTTATTAACTTAATTGATTCTAAATCTTTTCGCATTGCAGAAGCTTTGATACTTCCATCGGTAATAATGATAATTAGGCGAAAATACACGTGAATACGTGTTTGTATTCCTAATAATATTCTATAAATATATAAATCTCTATGAAAAATTTATATTTATATAAAACGTAATTATGAATAACATTTTATGTACATATTATGCATCCCCATACATACAAAGGCAGAATAAAAGCTTCGAAATAAAATATAAGAATTTGAAAAAAATATAAATTATTGTCTTATATTAAGTATATCTATTTAGCTTCAAATTATCGGCTGTTTCTCATAGTTTATCATTATCATAATCATATGATAGCGATTTCGAAGATCGTTTTTCACTAAATAAAAAAAAAATGCTCATGAACAAATGATCGACAATACGAATGAAGCAACAATAATAAATGTTTGTTTAAATATTAATACAGAGATCACTTTTCCCAAATATGCACAAATAAGATAGAAAACGTGTGTGAAACGTGTGCAATTTAATACAATATTTACCTCGTTATTGGATTCATTCGATTCGTTCAAATTTGATTGATTATCTTGATAGTCGATTTCGTGCATTCTCCTAAACATGTAATTCCAAAAATAGATAGTGGAACGAGTGAACAGGTAAAACAGAATTATGAACATGATGTAGCTTGGACGTACTGTATATTTATACTTTATATAAGTGAGAAATTATAGCTTATCATCATTATCATTCACTATCAGATGAGCAATATATATATAAAATATATAAATATATAATAATAATATAAATATATATATATATATTATATATGAATAAATGTTTTTCGGAATTCATTTTCTTTTTCTCATGTTTTTCTGCAACTTTTTTTTCGCATTTGTGTTAATATATATTACATGTATTAAAACAATATATATATATATATATATATATATATGTATATATTCTTATGCATTGTTTTATTGTTTCCACAATATTTTTTAATTTATATAGCTTTCAATTTTTATTTTATTATTTTATAATATTTTTATAATTATTTGTTTCTTCATTTTGAAAAAATCGATTGAAATAAGTTAAGTAAATCAATTTTTTAATAAAAAATTCTCGAAATTAATACAATAAATTGGATAATTGAGATTTAATCTGAATATTGAAATCAGAATATGACTTGAATATAATTAATAAAAATTTGAAATTTGAAATTTTTTTCGTATTTTCTTAAACGTAAAAAAAAAAAAAAAAAATAGTCAATGAAAAAGACTTTGTTTCAGAATATTATACTTGACTATTATACTTTATTGTTATATTTGATCTCTCATTTCTCTTTTTCGGAATTCATTTTCTTCTTCTCATGTTTTTCTGCAACTTTAACATTTTTTTCTCTAATCAATTTTTTTCGCATTTGATATTTAATCTTGTAAAGTCATTTATCTTTTTGATTTTGATTATCCAAATTTTTTAAGGCTGCATATTTATAAACAATCGCTACAACTTGTCGATAATATCCCAATTTTTACAATGGACAAAAAATAATATATTTCATTAATTCTTTCTGAATAATTTTGAAAATAATAATAGTACATAAGTACTGTTTTTTTAAGCATTACTATAAAATATTGAAATTAATTATATTTCAGCAACTAATTAATTTATTTATTATTCGAATAAGTTATAAATCGATATAATTGTTTTTTATTAAAATTTTGTTAAAATTGTTAAAATATTCATTGTAATCAAATTATTTATTGTAATTTTTTTCGACACATTGTTTGAACTTTCGACACTTGTTTGTTTAAATACGAGATACGTATCCAACATTATCGTTGCGTCGCAGTTGGAAAAATTTGAATGGTTGAAATTAAGAATAAAGTTACTTCAATAATAAATTACTTCAATAATTTATTCAAAGCATCGATTTTTAATCAATTTAATCAACCGATATTATATCAATTATGATAACTACGAATAAATATTATTCAAGCATTTTAAATAAAATTATTTTAAAAATTTAGTTATTTTAAAGTAGTAACTTTAAAGTAACTTTATTCAAAATTTTAACTAGTTACTTTTTTTACGAACTTGATACTGAATTTTCTACCTCACTTTGCACTCTACGACCATTCTATGTATTCTATGATTGGTTTTGTTGTTTTTTATTAATAAGACGAAATAAAAGTTTTTACAAAGGAAAATATTGGAGTTATTTACGAAATCTGTTATTAATTAAATGTTATTCCTATATTTTTAGGATTCTATATTTTAGAATATATTAATCATGAATGTTCATTATAAATTAATCTTAAAATATAATCATATATTGATAATAATTTATAAAATAAGATTAAATGTAGAATAAAATCAAATTGCATTAAATAAATATTTTGTATATAAATTAGATAAAAATAATAATATTAAATAAAAATAATTAAAAATAAATTAGAATTGGCAATTTTATTAATTATGATTTAAAATTATCGATAAACAGTATTGTTAATATATTATATGTAATATAAATTAATGATGAAAACATATCTTATATTGTTCATAATTATTTGATTTTTTGTTTCATTTGTATTATATTGTTTTACATTTATATATATTTCATATGTTATCAATATAATTTATATATTATGATTAATATTAATGATATATTGATATATATTATATTATAAAATTGTAAATTATAAAATAAAATTTAAAAAATAATAATATTATATTAATATTAATTTTTTCTATTAATTATGCATTCTAAAATATGAAATATTTATAATATATTTTTATATTTCAAAATATATATTACTTAAATAAAATTATTTTATATTTTATATTATATATTTTTTATTCTATTATCAAAGAAATTTTCAATTATTTAAAAAAAAATTTTATATTATTATAATTTTAATTTTTTCTGAAAAAAATAAGTTATTGTTTTGTTTCTAAATACATAGCGAATAATTTGATATTATCATCCTAATTTATTCTAATTTATTTATTGAAAAATAAAATTGAATAAATTTAAAAATTTATTGAAATAACAGAATTGATTATTTTTAAATTTTATCGTTTAAAAACTTATTTTTTAATGCGATTCAAATTATCATTATATTGCTACAGTTTTATTAAATATAAAGTAATTAAAAAGTAATTTAAATTTGGCGCACTAATGTATTGTTTAATTAAACTGAAGGATAAAAACTCAACAATATAAAAAAAAAAATACAAAAGTTTCATAGGTATAATTTTCAAATCAATTAATTCCAGTTATTAATTTTTAAAAGTTTTTTATTCTATTCTTCAAAATTTATAAAAAATTCAAAATATTTAATATTTCAAACTAAATTCAATTGAAATTAATACTATCAATTATGAATATAAATATTCAAATATATGTAATAAAACATTAAATGACAATATGGACTTTGTCATGTAATTTTACTTATATTTATATATATTTTTACCTACACTAACAAAAATAAGAGGTTTCCGCCATATTTTCCTGTGTTCATCAATATTGTATCAACGAAGCAACATTTAACAGTTTTTGTTTCTTTAATAACGAAATCACGTAAATATAACAATTCGATAGATTAATTATTTTTTTAATCTTTAAGTGTCACAGTTGGTTTTTTGAAGCAAAAAGTTTCATTCGCAGTTTAATATGTTTTATGATTGTTTTTGTTAATTATATTATATTTAAATATTTTTTAATATTTGATCATGTCTTTCAATTGACTGTCATTTCTTTACATAATAATTTATTTAGATAATTTTTTTATTTAAAAAATGAGGAAGTTTAATTGATCATATATTCTTTTTCATATTTCTTTCATATACTTTAATCTTTGCAAAAAAAAAGAAATTGCGCATTTAATTAAAATGCATTTTCAATTTATGTCAAAATAATAATTTGTGTATGGATTATTTCGAAGAACTATACGAATCAAAGTATATAAGTATATATTCCAAAAATTTTTATATTTTATTACATTTTATAATGAAAATAATATAATAAAAATAATTATAATATGATATATTTATTTTAATATTGTATATTTAATTTCAGTTATGATTCTATTTTATGGGATAAATTAAGAGAGAATTTGTAAAAATATAATTTCTCGTACAAATGTAATTATTCTAAATAAATTCAAATTTTATATTTTTCAAAATGATAAACTCAACCTTGAATCCTTATTTAAATTCAAATACTTCACTTGGTATAGATCAAGCTTATTTCAGTATTTTAAATTTATATCTTAATCCTGTTATATTTTATGCAATAGCATGGGAAGCTTATACAGTATGTATTTATTTTTTTTAAGTTAATTTATATATTTTATATAAATAAATATATTTAGATTTCATTGTAATTATTGATTTATAGGGAAATGGTATTCCAATAGCCACTTTAGAACCACATAGTAATACAACTTTAAAAATAAGCACAAAATATCCATTACATATATATTATCAATCTATTGAAGCTGACAGAGTTTATGAATATTGTCAGTAAGTATCTTTTTCTAAATATATATAATATTTATTATATTTTATATTATATTTTATAATATATATTTTTTATATTATATATTTTTTTTAATATATATTTGTTTCTTTATTTATATCAAATTATTTTTTTTTATCTCTCTTATAGTACAACTTATACTTTCAAAGAACATGGTAGTTATGGATGGAATATATCAAGTGCTTCTTTGTGTTCTAATATTTATGTATTACATGAACCAACAGAGAGCTATCTCCGTAAGTTGTATTTTAATATATTATTGTATTTAAAATTAATTATATAATATTAATAGATTATTTCTTTTACAGCAATTTTAGCAGCTTTTATAATATATGTTTTATTAGCAATTTTATGGACAACATTTAAAGTTATTATACGAGTAATAAGAGGAAAATTATCACCCAATAATATTTATGATGTATATATTTTGATGTTAATTAATATATATATTATTATAATTCCATTTTATTTATTCAATTTCATTTTAGGATTTAGATAGACTTCAAGAAGCAGAAAATGCAACAAATTTAGTAGTTAGAACTACAAAATTCAGCACAAGAATACATTCAGTAGACACATTCAGAGGGTATTTTTATATTCTTACATATTTTCTTCATAGTTGTCATTTCAGATTCATATTATTTATATTATTATAGAATTGCTATACTATTGATGATATTTGTGAATAATGGAGGAGGAAAATACATCTTTTTTAATCATAGTGCATGGTTTGGACTTTCAATAGCTGATTTAGTACTTCCTTGGTAAGGAATTGTTTATATTATAATTAATGCTTTAAATAATATAACAAATAATTTGCAGGTTTGCATGGATTATGGGATTAATGATAACTGTTTCAAAACGCACAGAACTTCGTTTAACAACTTCACGTATTAAAATAACTTTATATTGTCTTCGACGATCAGCAATATTGATTTTTCTTGGATTAATGTTGAATTCAAAGGATAGTGAATCCCTACACGATCTTCGTTTTCCCGGTGTTCTTCAATTATTAGGTGTATCGTATTTTGTATGCGCCATATTAGAAACAATTTTTATGAAACCTCATTCTCAGGTTAGTGTATAGTCCTTTTTATTATAAAAAATTTCTATATTTATTTGATAAGTATCAAAAATAACTTATTAGGATATCTTACACCAGTTTGGCCGTTTCGCTATGTTTCGAGATATTTTAGAAAGCTGGCCTCAGTGGTTGATTATGGCTGGCATTGTGACTACACATACTTTGATTACTTTTCTTCTTCCTATATCGAATTGTCCAAAGGGTTATTTTGGTCCTGGTGGAGAATATCATTTTCGTGGAAAATATATGAATTGTACTGCAGGTGCAGCTGGTTATATAGATAGATTAATCTTTGGAAATCATACATACAATCATACAGAAAATTTTCTTTATGGTCAAATTTTACGTTATGATCCTGAAGGTAAAAATGATTAAATATACATTATTAAATACAATTATACAAAATATTATTTTATATATTGGTTAATATACGATTATGATTAACTTACAGGTTTGATGAACACTATATCAGCTATATTTATTGTCTATTTGGGAGTTCATGCTGGTAAAATTCTATTATTGTACTATCAATGTAATTCTAGAGTAATTAGATGGTTTTTATGGACAGCATTTACGGTAAGAAATTAAAAATAAATTTTTCAAAATATAAAATACTTTCCTTTGATGAAAAGAAGATATTTTTGTAGGGTATCATTGCTGGAATTTTATGTAATTTCGAAACTCAAGGAGGAATTATTCCAATTAGTAAAAGGATGATGACATTATCATACGTTTTGATTTGTTCCAGTTTTGCCTTCTTATTGTATGCACTTTTATATGTCCTTATCGATTATAAGCAATTTTGGAATGGAGCTCCATTCGTTTATGCCGGTACATATAAAAATTATTGTATATACAAATATATTTTTCATATAAAATTACATATTCATTATTTTTTTATAGGAATAAATCCAATTTTTCTTTACGTGGGTCATGTTTTAACAAAAGATTTATTTCCATGGTCATGGAATATTGCTGTTCCATCCCATGCATCTCTTCTTGCTATGAACTTATGGACAACAAGTTTATGGACAATAATAGCATATCTTCTTTATCGGAAAGATATTATCATAACAGTTTAAAAATATATGCATCAAAATGTTAAATATATTTATGGCTTAATACGAATTAAACATTTCTTACTTACAATGTAACATAACAATTTAACATTATATGAAAAAAAAACAAGGTAACATTATACACAAAGAAAAACAATGTTTATAAACAAGGATAAATGGCATATGTTTGCATTTGAGGACGTTGTTAATGTTAATTAACGAATATCGAGCAGGAAAATAATTATATTAGCTTTAAATAATTTTAAAAATGTTATTTAATTTTATAAATAAAAATAATAAATAAATGTTTATTTTTTTCATTATTTTAGTAGTAAGGAAAAATAAAATCACTTCATACAGAGTATATAAGAAATTCTTAACATATAATAAATATATATATCCTTGCTTATTATGAATTACGGTCTTTTGGCTTCTTGTATGGCAATTCTAAAATTCGAAAAATATCTTCTTCACATGTAATTTTTTCTGCCTCTCCTGGAGTTCCTGCATCACACACATATATATATGTATATATATACACACGTGTGTGTGTGTGTGTGTGTGTGTGTGCGTGCGCGCGTGTGCGTGTATCATAAAATTTTTATCACATTTTTCTATACCTTCAGATGTAAGTCGTTTTAATGTATATTCATTCAAAGTATAATTTTTTTCCAAAGCATGTGCTCTCATACTCTTATTAAAAAGATCACTTCCAGTAAAATAAAGTACAGCACAATAATATTGATCATAAGGTACAAATCGAATATCAAGTCTTCTAAACGGTTTTTTATTTTTGCCGGGTACTTTACAAACACCCTAAAATTAAAGATTTTTACATATTCTAAATTTCTTCATAGTCTAAATTTAATTAAATATTTAATATACCATAAATTTTGTTGATCCAAGAGATATTGTATCTACAATTAACTTTTTTTTTTCGAGAGATTTTATAACATTTTTTAAGACTGAGTTTTCTTTCTTTAATTTTTGTTCTTTAGATGTATATGCAGAATATGTTAATAAAACATCAATATCTCCACTATCTTCTTTTTCACGTCTATAACTTCCACAAATAATTATAATATATTTTTCACTCAACTCTGCAATAATATCTTTCATAATTTTTTCAATTTGCTCAATTTCCTTTCTGGGAATTCTTTTTTCAAAATCTTCAAAATATCTAAAAATAATTATATTATAATAAAAATTAATCTATTCTCTATTGTATTATATACATACTTCAGCCCAATTTTTTGATGATGATTAAGCTTTTCCTCATGTTTTTTTAAATCATCTAAAGTTTTAATACCAGCAGCTAATAATTCTTTAGCTTTTGCAGGTCCAATACCAGATACACGTGTTAATAAATTTATTGCAATATTATTCTCATCTTTGTTAATCTAAAAAAATATTATAAATTTAAAAACATAAGAAATTCGAATAAGAAATAATTAAAATAAATAAGTACATCTTCTAATTTTTGTAATTTTCCAGTACTCAAAAACTCATCAATTTTCTTAGCAATTTTTTCTCCTATTCCTGGTAATTTTTTTGCCTCTTGTCCACTTTTTATTCTTTCTGTTAATCCACTTAAAGTGCCAGCTGCTTTGCGATAAGCATTATATTTATAAATATTTTTGCTAACATTTCGTTCATAATTTGCTAGCTCTGTAATTTCATTATATAAATTTTATATCAATTGCTAAAAAAAATTAATTAATAATATATACTTCAAATTTCAATTAACTTAAAATTTTATAACATAAATATTTAAAATTACAAAGTTTATAACTTTATGACATAAAGATTTAAAGTTATAAGTAATTAAATTAATAATATTATATTAATAGTATAATATATATATAATTTTATAAAATGGTTAAAATTTCTACTAATTTTTCTCAATAATCTTAATTTAATAAATATTTAATGAAAATAATTTACCTATCAAAAAATCGCATAAATCTTGATTCGGATTTCCTGCATTATCACTGGCTTTTCGTTTTCCCATGATAAGAATAATATGAATTTAATTTATTAAATTTCACTGATTAATTTTATAAAAAAAGAATACAAAATAGAATCAATTCACGAGAGAGACAAGAACAGCAAATAATGGGAAAACTGGAAATAGGATAAAAATTAAGAAATCAGTGCCATCTTCAGAATGTTACAAATAAAACACATAAAAAAGGATAGAAAATAATAAAAAAAAAAAAATAAAGAGAATAAGAATTGATCTTTTGTGCCATCTTTGAAATATCATTTCAAACATTTTTTCAAATAATCTTCTAAAAGCAACCAAAAGATGACACTAATAATCAATTCTTATTTTATCTCGCTTTTTATTTTCTTAATTTATACTTGTTCTTATACATAATTATAAATACAAAATCAATTCAATTATATTTTTTTCAAAACTTATTTCTTTCAATGTGTCTTAATTTTTAAAAATGTATATTATTAACAATTTATATTATATTGTCGGCATTATAAAATATCTTTAGAATGATGATTTCACAAAACTCTCTATATAACGAGAATGTTTGATACCGTTCGGCGGTAATGAATTTAAATCCTAAAACAGAATATTTGGCTTATTTCTTTATTTCCTATTTCTCATTAATTTCATATTAATGATATTATATTATAATTTAATTTCAATTCAATCATTATCAATATTGCAATTTTTTTTCAATAACATTGAAAATGATATTGCAATAATAAAAAGATTTCAAGGCTTTTAAAGCATAGGACAAAAAATGCATTGAATGTTAGATCTATTTTATATCTCTTCTGTGATACCATAGTGTTTTGTAAATATCGATTTTATTCAACCAAGCATGATTCAAACGAAATTTGTGTATATTATTTTAATTTTTGTAAGGATAAATCAATTTCAAGATCGAATATTTGATTATTGCACAGTTGTTATATTATTTAACGTGATAATTACAAATATGGAACTAAGAAATTTACTTCTCATAATTGCATAATCTATAATTAATTAAATTATTGTATTGTAGATAAACGAGAATATGTTATAAGTTTTCTATAATTTGAAATACAGTAAAAATATTTGAATACAGTAAAAAATGAATTAATCTACTTCGATTTTAAAATTACCAATGCAATCAAATAACATTAGAAAACTTAAAAATGTTACGACGAAACAGGTGAAGTGTGATCATTATATAATTATTGAATAATTATTTTTAATTAATTTTCTTTTTCAATTATTAGAATTATAAAATGGTGTATTATAATTTTTGATTTATTAAAAATTTTAATAAAATAATTTATTTAATAAATTATATAGATTGAAGAATAGGATGATTGCAATTGGTTTTCTGGTGCTGGCTGCTGTAATTTACAATGAATTTTCAGTGTATGATATACAAAAGTTAAAGTGGTCGACACGAGAATGTTCAGAATGTGTCAAGGTACTATTTGTTGCCGATCCTCAGATATTAGGAGAAAAAAATGAAAATTACTTTGGTTCTTGGATAGCACGATGGGATAGTGACAAGTACGAATAATGATTAATTTGTTATATAAAATTATAATTCTTATATATAAATTTGATTTTTTCTATAAAATATAAACATTGACATTTTGTTCCACAGTGTATTATTTGCAGGTACTTAAAGAAAACATTTTCCAAAGCATTAGATCACTCTAATCCTCATGTTGTTATATTTCTGGGAGATCTCATGGATGAAGGTCATATTGCTAATGCAGATAATTTTAAAGCTTATAAAAGAAGATTAGATTCCATATTTGAAATGCCTAATCATATAATGGTATATATCATATATAATCTAATATCATTTATGATATGAAATATATTAAAATAATTTTTATTTTATTAGAAAATTTATCTACCTGGAGACAATGATATTGGGGGAGAAGAAGATACAATTTCATCCAATATTCACAAAAGATTTAATTTTGCATATAGTCAACCAGATACTTTAGTTTATAAAACAGTAACATTTTTCAAGGTAATAAAAAGTATATATAAATATAAAAATATAAATATTTCAAATATATTCTAGATTTTATTGATGAATTTTAATATGCATATTATTTATTAGGTAAATAGATTAACTCATACAATACCAGAAGCACCTAAAGATGCCTTTCTTAATGATTATGCAGAACGAAATACAACAAATGTTGTACTTAGTCATATGCCTTTATTGTTTATGCCTGGTACCTTTGTTCAAAATGTATGTCAAATTTATGCATTTATTAAAAAATAATAGTATTTTCAATTTTTATAATAATTATATT
The DNA here is from genome assembly GCF_029169275.1 of Apis cerana. Taxonomy (NCBI): domain Eukaryota; kingdom Metazoa; phylum Arthropoda; class Insecta; order Hymenoptera; family Apidae; genus Apis; species Apis cerana. The sequence continues at coordinate 12,285,907 of NC_083856.1, forward strand.
TTAATATTTTAATATTAGGTACTGAAAGAATTGTCTCCCCAAATTATTTTTACTGCACACGAACATAAGGCTATGCGTATCAGTTTAGATACGGCGACAGACCAATTAAGTGAGATATGGGTTTTACCTCCCTATGAAACATCATTATATCAATTAAGAATGGATGTAGGTGATATTCATGAATTGCAAATACCTACTTGTTCATATAGAATGGGTACTCCTCATACTGGTTATGGACTTGCTTATATTGGTAGAAAAATTATATTCATTTATGAAATCTTAATCTTATGATGATATTTTTCTTAATTATGTTTCATGGTTTGTATTTTTAGATACACAAGAAAAAATAGTAGAATTTACAATTTTATGGCTCCCTGGAAGATTTCCTCAACTATGGATTTATATTTTTGTTGGGATATTTATTTTAGCCTTTAGTATTTGCATGTGTATTTCCAATTATTGTACAAAGAGTCATACATATAATCGTATGTCTTCGATATAACAACATATAATCAAAAATACATTATTCAAATACTTCATAAAATCTGAAATATAATTTGACATCAAAGATGAGATAAAGATCCGTCCAATGTAAGTGACTCTGTTACCATCTATGCCAAATTTCTAATAGAATAATATGATGATAATGTGATGATAAAATTTCTTATTTCATGCCTGAAATAAGAAAAATTTATTTATTATCAATCATAATATAATTTATAAAACAATTAATAATAACTTTAATATTTAAAAATAAATAATTCATGATTTCATTACTTATTTAATTTAATTTTAAAATTTTATTTAAAATATTTTTATCAAATTTTTATTAAAAATATTTTAGTGCATATTTATTTGTTTTTTGTTTAAATATGATAATTTTTATTTAGAAATTATAAATTTGAATAAAATATTAATTACTTTTTAATATTAATAAAATTGAATTTAACATAACTACTGTATAAAATATTTATCTATGTATTATGCTTTATAGCTTTATTTTTAGTAATTTAGTAATATTTAATATAATGTATATTAAGTGCTTGCAAAAGTTCGTCAGATTCCAAATAAATGGAAATTATTATGAGTTGGCAATTTTATCTTAATTGAGTAAGATGCTTATTTATAATTTTAAAATTTATCTATAGCATCTTGAGTAATAATTAATTTTATTTTTATTATAGGTAAAAGATAAAAAGATCACAAATAGCCACAAGATGAAATTTGTTGTTTTATGATAATTTCAAATTCCATATTGCTATGAATATTCCATTTCTAACAATAATTTTCATTAAAAAATATGTCATTTTTTTAGAAATGAAATTGGATAATTTTTTAAAAGATGGATTGTAGAAAGATGTAGAAACTCATAAATATTTTGATTAAAATGAATACATATGTTTTTTTCATCGCGTGTGTATATTAATTAAATAAATTTAAAAATCCAACGAACTTCTGTTGACACTTGATAAACTTAATATAGTTGAAATTCATATATTTCCTGTTCAAATATATTAAGAGATTGTAATCGCTATATTAACATAGCGTAATTGTTAATTTTTTTAGAAGAGAGTTTATATTTGTGTGTGAAAATATATTGTCCAAAATAAATGTTATTGTACACATTAAAGTTTGATTATTTTGTTTCTATAATAATAATAATTATATCTAATTTATCTAATTGTAAAACAATTTAAAAAATATAATTTTATATCTTGATGACTTAAAAACGAATTAATTATAAAATATTTAATATAATAATATAATATAATTTTTAAAATAAATTCCTGAAAAATTCCGATATACTATTTAAAATGAAAATATAGAAGATTATTCAATCATCGATCCATTATGAAGATAAATTTGACAATACTAATATCCGGACACAAATTGATATAATTAATTAAGTTACTAGAAATTACTAGTTTCAAATTTTCACAGTTTCCCGCAATTTCCCAATTTTATGAAATATTTGTTTTTTATAATATATCATAGTAAATCAAATAAATAAAGATATTACATATTATTATTTTTTAACTATTTTTATTATATGTTACGAATAATAAATTAATTAAGTTAATTAGAAAATTTTGAAACGAAATACAATTAGTTAGCTCAAATCTTAGTTCAAATTTATGTTGCGACACTTATCCGAAGAGATAAATGTTCGAAAAATTATTTTTATTGCTTCGTACTTGTCGATAACATCGAATGCAAAAATGAAAACAAAAATAAGTGAGATATATTTCTTTTTGTCATTCGAGATAAAGCAAATGTTCGGTTTGAAGAAAAATAATTTTAATAACTGGTATGGATAATTTTTTCACATTCAAACGAAAAAAATGACACATGAGACATTTAAAAGCACAATATAATATGATTAATGATTAGCAATAGTCAATATTGATATAATATTCATAAAAATAAAATAATTTAAATAAACAAAGTATTTTTTAATTATATATTAGTTATGTTTTTTAATTATACATTTCTTTTCAATAAAATTATGTTCATTATTTATTATGACAATTATGACAATTTTTTTATATTTACAATATTTATTATGACATTATTATGACAATTTTTTCTTATTTGATTATATTTATAATTTTAATTATCGATTCCAAAAAAAATTTTTCATTTCCGTTTAAAACGCTTCGAACGATCTAGTTTCTTTTATATATATAATATATGTTGTGGAGAATTTCATGGCCGCATTGGTTGTGTTGCATCAGCAAGTGCAATGTTCATCTATTTTCGGTTGTCTCATAGCGGTAAATCGCTTCAATGATCAGTGATTTTTAATCTGAAAAATGGCCGAATCGGAACAAAGGAACAAAGAGAATTGTATCGTAGGATCAAAAGAAATGATGGTGAAGCAAGAAAAGCGTGAGAATACATTGACGAATGGCGGGAAAGGATCTGGGGATGACGCGGACAGTCTCGAAGAATTACCTCTTGATATTGGTGAACACTATCTTGTTCGCAGATCTGATGATTCCTGGCGTAAATATGTATATTATCATGCGATTTTTATGTTATTTATATAAAGAATAATTTAATATTAATAAATTACTTATTCGCGCACTTTTTTCACGATTTTGTACTTTTGTTTGTACTACCGGCTTTATCCTAATAAACTATACTTGTTTTGCAAACATTACGAACGATATATGTAATATATGATTTAGATACTTTATCTGTTATTAACATTTTATTTTTTTATTTCTATGATTATTTCTTTCGATTATAAATCATAAGTTATTAATGAAGAATATAAATTTAAAAAAATTAAAATTTTAGTTAAAAATAAATTAACAGAATTTTTTCAATTTCATATAGATCCAGCAGAAATTATTCAAACTCGATATAATGAGAGTGAAAGCCACTATGAATATTATGTTCATTATGAAGGACATAATAGAAGATTGGATGAGTGGGTGCCTAGGGATAGAATTATGTCAAGCAGATTTGATATGAGTGATAGAAGTTGGAAAAGTGGAGACAGAAATTCTGGTACTGATTTACTGGCAGATTCATCAGATCGTAAGATTACAAGAAATCAAAAAAGAAGACATGATGAAATTAATCACATTCAAAAGGTACATATTTATATTATCATTAAATTAAAAATATATATTTATAACAAAAAAATAACATTTTTTTATTGTAGACATATGCCGAAATGGATCCTACAACTGCTGCACTAGAAAAAGAACATGAAGCAATAACAAAAGTCAAATACATTGATAAGATTCAAATAGGTAAGCATTAATATATATTTTATGGTACTAAATCTTATTTGAAAAGAGTCTCATTATTTTCAAAAGTTCATTTCTAGGAAAGTATGAAATTGATACTTGGTACTTTAGTCCGTATCCAGAGGAATATGGCAAGCAACCAAAACTATGGATTTGTGAATATTGTCTTAAATACATGCGTCTTGAAAAAACTTATAGATATCACATGGTAAAAAATTTTAATATTAAAATATTTAATTCTTTACAAAAATAATTAAATAATTCTATAATTAAGAATTGGAATTTTTTTTTAGAGTGAATGTACGCATAGACAACCAGTTGGTAAAGAAATATATCGCAAAGGCACATTAAGTATTTGGGAAGTGGATGGTAGAGAGCATAAAATTTATTGTCAAAATTTATGCTTACTTGCAAAATTATTTTTAGATCATAAAACACTTTATTTTGATGTTGAACCATTTCTTTTTTATATTCTTTGTGAAGTTGATAAACATGGAGCTCATTTAGTTGGTTATTTTTCAAAGGTATTTATTTTTTATTATATTTTTTATTTGATTATATTTATAATTTATAAATATAATTGTATTTATTATGTTTGATCTACATACAGGAGAAAGAATCACCTGATGGTAACAATGTTGCTTGCATTTTAACTTTACCGCCGTTTCAAAGACAAGGATATGGAAAGCTTTTAATTGCTTTTAGTTACGAATTAAGCAGAATAGAACAAACTGTTGGTAGTCCTGAAAAACCCTTAAGTGATTTAGGAAAATTATCATATAGAAGTTATTGGAGTTGGATTCTTTTAGAAATTTTGCGGGATTTTCGAGGTACTCTTAGTATAAAAGATCTGAGGTAACTTTACTTAAAAAGTGATATAAGTTAGATCAAATTATATGTAAAGAATTTAAATAATTATTAATATAATTTTCAGTCAAATGACAAGTATATCACAAACAGATATCATATCGACCTTACAAAGTATGAACATGGTTAAATATTGGAAGGGTCAACATGTAATTTGTGTAACACCTAAATTAGTTGAAGAACATATTAAAAGTAGTCAATACAAGAGACCACGGTTAACAGTGGATAGTAGTGCACTTAGATGGGGAGCTCCACCACGAAAGAACGTAAAACCTGGCAAAAAGTAGCAGAAATCAAATTGCAATTCAATGATTTTTATTATCGTGAGATTCACGATTTAATGTGTTTAGTAAACACTTGATGAAGAAAAGTTGCACTTATAATATAATAATATGCAACAATTTGGTAAATAATTTTTATACGCATATGCGAGTTTATGTAAAATATTACGCATATATTTCACTAATTTGCATTGTAAGACTCATATTTGACTCGTAAAATGAGTAAGCATGATTGATTTCTAAAGCTTCGTTAAATCTTCGAAGCGTAAAGATATTAAAAAGTGTAGTAATATATTCTCTAAATAATTTAATTTTTTTTTCATAGTACACAAAAAAAAGAATTGAAGATAATATACTGATACTGACACGAAATACCATGTATTTCTTAATAATAGAAGAATCATTAATCTTTGCTAGAAATTTATTAGTTTTGCAACATGTAATTATAATCTCAAGATACAAGTATGTTGTGTTTCACATAAAAGAAAAAAAAATAAGATTGATAATACCATACAGTATTAATCTGTATTAATAATTTTATTATATATATTCATTAATAATAAATTAATTATTAATGAGAAAGAAATTACTATAGAATAATCACAAATATGGCTAAAGTTTATCATCATTACACCAAAATAATATTCATTATTTATAATTTTGAAATAGATGATTTATGCATTTCTTTTGCCAATTTAATGGCATATTTAGCAGTTCCAGGCGCAGTGCACACTCCGTAACCTCCATGTCCATAATTATGCACTAGCTGTAATATAATTTTGATCAATTAACGAAAACATTCATAAATAAAATATTCAATTGAAACTAACAATAGCTTTGGAAAATCCTTTTACGATTTGTTCCCCTTCCACTCTGACATTGTTTTCTCTATGTGGTCTTAAGCCAACTTCTACTTTTACAATTTCTGCTTTTTTAATATTTGGTAGGAAGTTTTTACATCTATTATGAATTGCTGTAGATTCATACAGACAAGGTTTTAAATTTTCAGAATCAAAGCTTCTCGAACCACCTAGAGTAACTATACCATTAAAACCTGGTATAATATAAGTGTCCAATTCGCCATAAAAAAATGTTTTCAACCATGGCGCATTTACCTATTTTTTTAAAATTAAAAAATTAAAATATGTTCTATATTTAAAAATTAATTCTATGTTAAAATAAATATACTTTAAGTATTTGACCACGTATAGAAACGAGACGTTTATCATTGCATAAAGATCGTGCTTCGAGACCTGTACAATTCATAATTAAATCCCAATCGGATACAAGTTCTGTTAGAGAATTCAATTTTTTTTCTATCAATTTAATTCCACTTATTTCTAATCTAAGAATAAATATTTGTTTAAGAATTTTTAGTTTGAAGAAATTATGTTAATTAATAAAATAAATTCGTTACTTATTACGTGCCCATGGCAGATGCAATTTACACTCTGTGAGAAGAGTTCTAAAAAATGAGCCATATTTCCAATTACCTTCCACTAATTCAAATTCTTCGTCTGTAGCTTTTCTATATATTGGTACTAAATCTTCGATCCAATGATTCTATTATAAAATAATAATATTAAAAAAAATAAATTTTAACAAAATTAATATTTGATTTTTTTTAACAAAATTTAATAATGATAATTCTATCATAATGCATTTTCTCAAAAAATATAATATTCTTAATGAACATATAATAAATTTAAAAAATATTCATAAAAATTCAAAATAAACCTTAACAGTTTCTGGCGAAGAATTTGCAAATAAATAACCGGATATAGCTGTTATACCAGCAAAGGAAGCTTCATAAGACTTCCGAATATTATCGTAATATTCATACGAATCTCGTATCCAACATCTAAAAAAAAAACATTTTAATTAAAAAAAAATATAAAAATTTTAAACATCAGAAATAAAATCTGCCTTTACGTATAAACCTTGTTATTTCTTCAGTTGGTCCAAAATATGATGAACCAATTCTAAATATTCCAGCTGCCACATGACTAACAGTATTATTAAAATCGGAAGCAAAAATAGTAATTTCAGCATTACGTAATTCATGTTTTAATTGTAAAGCTGTAGTTAAACCAATTATTCCACCTCCGATTATAACCACTTTCATTTTTTCGTTTTTTTTTTTAATAATTAATTAATAAACAATGTTTCCTTTTCAAAGATTCCAGTAAAACGTAACAATTTATTAATTATTACAGAAAATATTATTAATTAAGAATAACTAATATTGTTTGATAAGATTCTAAAAATTCCACATCTTATCTGTTGTTAAAATACTCTTGTATCATGAAATTACTTATAGCTGCAGTCGATAATATGTTTTGTTAAAATAAACTCGCAAGATGTATTAAAAGAATTACGTTTATTTTAATACAAATTGACATTTTCCAAAAAGTTATCGTGGTAATTCAAATATTATGGGCAGTTAATTCTCTTATTAAAGATAAGATAACATCATTCAATGGAAAACGTAAAGGTGTGATTACAGCATAAAAAGAATTTAAGATTTCTGCGCGTTAAACAATGATTAATCGAGATATGTACAACGAATGTTAAAAATTCAGAGAGAATTAGTTAATTAAACTTAGCTTCATTTTCTTATTTATTTGTCTTATTTATAGATTAATATGAAATTTGATCTAACCACATCTATTTTCCCGCATATATACAAACTTTAATTTCAAAGAAAAAAGAAAGAAAGAAATTGTATCAAGATCTCTTTTTTCTTTAAAACTACGCCTAAATCAAAAATAATTTGTAAACTACAAAAGTAAAATATACAATGATAAGTTCATTTGCCTTACGGGTATCTTACATCTTCAACAATGTAATTGTTATTAACAATCGGTCCTCTTTTGTATAAATTACATTGTCACGCGTTACAATTTTCCATTGTACCTCGGATCTCTTCTTTTTTTTTTCGACTATTTGTTTTTTCGTATCGAAAAATATAAACGTAACGCGAATTTTTAGAGATGTGGACGCAATGGAATAGTCGTCGTACGCGAATTCTATTCCGAAAACGATTAATATCGCATCACAAAAAATGAAGCTATTTACAATAAACAAACAGTCGATGAATTTGTCACTAATAATAATACATTATTTTTTGCGTCTACGTTCTGCGCAAATTTCAACGATCTTACAAAGCCTTTGTAAGGCCACACTCACGATTTTTTTCTCCCTTTTTTTTTATTTCTCCATGGAGAAATAAATATTTGTATATTGTTCATTTTACAAGCTTAATATCTAAGATTGTTACATGTTAAAATAGAATGCTACCTAAAATACAAAAAATCTTACGCTTTACTGCAAGGCTGTATGGTATAATTCAAAGGAGGAGGAGGAACTAAAAGAGGCAGCGGAGTAGGAGGCGGAGGAGCTTGAACAGTATTTGAAACTGTAGTTGCTGATTGAGCTTCACTATTACGAATATTAACATTGTAAGCAGAAAGATAACTTGGCCAAAGATGTGGTGGTGGAGGAGATCCAGGAGGTGGTGGCGGCGGAGAACGATCATCTAATTCGTCCGAATCATCCATCATCATTGCCGTTAATGGAGTAACACGAGGTTTCTTTATTTTTATAATTTTCACCTAATAAATACAATTAATAAAACAATAATTTGATACATAAAAATTAAAAATTTACAAATTAAGAGAATACTAACCTTTACTTTTTTCTTTGCTTTTGGAGGTCGCACTCTTTTCTCTTGCTTTCTACTCTTCCTAGAACTGGATCTTCGAATGTCACGAATTCCATTCCGAGCAATTATAGATGTGGGTGGTGGAGGGGAAGGCATATCTCCTTCACCACCACTAGGACTGGTACCTTCTCCAGGTTTGATTCCATCTGCAAATTGCACTGATTTTTTACTTCTTTGTTTTCGCTTATTCAATTTTGCTAACTTTAATTTTTTTATTTGAATCTTGAATTTGCTTGATTTATTTTCTCCAGCTTCATCTTTATTAGATTCTTTTTTATCTGATTCTGGACCCTCTTTATCCGTATTATCTCCACTCTCATTTTCAGGAGTAGATAAATCATCTAAGTTACCATTAGGAACTGATGTTCTAAAATATATTTATTTATATATATATTTGCATGTTTATATTTATATCTTAAGAATAGTATAAATATTTCTTTATTCCATACAAATATAAATATAAATAATTGCATACCTGAAACCTGATGCAACTAAAATTCCTTTCAAAGGTGGTGGAGGCAATTCTGGCCATTCTTTGGATTCTGCCTCGATTTGAGTTTTATTTGTTTCATCTGTTGTTATGGTTGCAGTAGCTTCATCAATATCATTTTTTAATTTATTTAATCGTAACTTTTCATCATCATCTTCTTCTTCTTCTTCGTCATCTTCTGCCTCTTCCTCATCTTCTTCGTCATCTTCTACCTCAGCTTCTTCTTCCTCTTCTTCTTCTTCATCCTCTTCAACAGGCATTTCTTCTTCTTCTGTAGAAACAGAAGATGCAACAACCGGTGTTTCTTCTTCTTTTTCAAAAATAGCAACGGAAGTTTGTTGCTCTTCCACATCACCTTGTTCTTCACCTTCTAGAAGAGCCTTCAAAACACATGGATCTAAACCCGTATTTTTTTGCTGATTTGCATTTTCAGTTTGGCGCATGTTACTTTTTTCTAATAATTGAAGAGCGCGACGATTAATTCGTTCAATTCGCCTACGTTCTTTTTCTTTTCTCCTAATTTCGCGCAATCGTTTACGTTCTTCCTGTTCTTTTCTGCGGGTTTCCAAAATAACTTCGTAGTTATAAACTGGGAGAACTGGTACTTCTGTGAATTTAATTATATAAATAATTATTTATATTTTAACAATATCATAGAAAAAGACTAAATTTATTTACTTTGTGATGTCACTTCAGCTCTTGCAAACGTCGATTGTGATGCCGGAAGTGGGACAGGACCAGGGACAGGTACAGGAACAGAAATAGGTAATGGAACCGGAGACAAAGTAGAAACTGGTGTAGAAGTCATGGCTGGAACGGCCGGTACAGGCATTGGAACAGGAACTGGAACAGGTACAGATATAGGAACTGAGGGAACCGGAGAAGGTTGAGGGACTGTCGCGGAGTATATCATCCCTGCTGACTGATCGATCGAAGAAGACTGTCCGCCGCTCCAGTCTAACGATGTCGGAACAACTTGAAGAACATTACCTACGCGAACTACTTGACTTGAACCTCGTACAATCGGTGTATTCGAGGAATTGGTTGAGTCTCTATGGGTTGCTGAGACTCCATTGAAATCTGCAGGTACAACTTGCAATACATTGCCAACCTGTTTGATATTTTGTGAAAATATATTACTTTTTGATCTTTTTATAATATCATTGAATAAAACAAAGATAAACAAACAATAATATTAGTAATATATTACATTTAATTTTATTTAATTATAAAATAAAAATTAAATTCATTAAATTTATTAAATAAAAGATTTTTTATATAAATTAATATTACATTTTTTAATTTATATAAAGAATTAATTACATACTTGTAAAACGGTAGGTTGTTGGCGATATAACATCTGTTGTTGTTGCTGAGGTGATGACGAATAACATACATTTGAATTAAAATTATCTCCATAATCATTTGATATTCCTGTTCCATCCTGTTGCTTCTTAATACCTAGTTCAAGTTCTAATCTAAAATTAACCAAAAAATTTAATCATGAAAAAATACTATTTTTTATAACAAAATATATATTTTATTATTATTGGGATCAATGAATAATGTATAATATATATATTATATATTATATATATTATATATTATATATTATAATAATTTAGGAAATAATGGAGAGGAAGGGCAGCTAGGGCTAGGATTCCGAACACGATTTCTATAAATATTACCTATCATCAAGTGGCAAACGTTTCGGAGAACTCGCTGCAGAGTCATCAATGCACGGTGGATAAGTTAAGTTATTCTCAGTATAATAGTATTCGTTTCCAACTTCGTTTTCAGTCGAATATTGGAAACCTGCTGTGACTGTCTCCATATTGTCACCGATGTGCATTTCCGAGTCTAACACGGTCGAGTCCCTAGATAGTCCGGACACGGACTGTACAATTGTTTCTATTCGTCTACCTCTTTCGGTGCAGCTATCTATTTTCATATTATCGTGTTCATCCTTCCTTTCCCTTGAATTTTCACTGACTCTACCTCGTCCCACAGAAGGTGATCTGAATCGACAGTAAGATTAGCTTACTGACTACCTAACATGAATAATAGTTTACTAATTATTATAAATTATTCCTAAAAATTCACCTGGAAGATCGTAATCGTTCAGTTATTCGTATATGATCTGGATTCCTCATTCTTGATCTCGAGGTAGATCTAGTCCTCGAACGAGATCCAGATCGGGATCTTGATCTCGAACGCATCATTGATCGGGATCTGGATGTTGATCGAGATCGTGATCTGGATCTAGATCTTGATCTAGATCTTGACCATGACTTTGATCGCGATCTAGATTCACATCTGAAATGATCGTGTGATGATCTAGGCGGTGATCTTCGTAGTCGTAACGGAGAACGACTTCTAGACGATGGTTTTTCTATTCTTCGAATATGTCCATGTCTGTCTAGATCCAATAATTCTCTTTCCTTCTCCCATTGCCTATCTCTTCTTGTACTGGGCCTACTTTTTCTTTTGAAATAATATAAATTTTTAATGTTTTTTATTAGACAGAGAACATTATTTATAACAATATAATATTATTTATATTAATAATTAATATTGATATTAATAGCACCTATGTTTGAATTTTGATGAGGAACGGAAAGGACCTTCCGTAATATCTCTTTCAATACTATCATTTCTATAGTATAATTTTTCTTCATAATCGAGATCCAAATCTTGACTATTAGGATAGGAATCCAAGGATTCATTTCCATCTCGAAGTATATTTTCTGCTTCATACGGCCACAATGATCGATCAGCTTCATCTCCGCGAAATCTTCCTTCTCTATGTCTATCAGGATCAATATTTCTTTCTCTTAACACTTCTATTGTTTCATACGATCTACCTTCCTTTTCTCTTTCCATATAATCGTATTTTCTTCTGCTCCATTCATCTCGCTCTCCTTTAGATCCATGCTTCTTAAAATGATCTATAAATAATGATTAATAATATTAAAAAAAAGAAAAAGAAAATATATGATAAAAAAAAATATTACCTTTATTGTATAAGGCAGTGTTAGATCGAGGAGAAGTTCTTATGGATCTTTCTCTTCTATCATTTATTTTAGATCTAGCAGATCTATCTTCATCCATTCTAATTGATCGTCTCTCTTTACTAGAGGAACCTGGAAGCGATTCTTCCTTTCTTTTTGGACTTTTACTTCTACTTCTACTCCAACTACGACTATGGCTCTCACTACGGCTTCCTTCTTGTTCCCAGGAAGTACTTCTTCTTTTTTTATTACGATCAGAAGGACTAAATCTTCTCCTGCTTTCATTATAATCCTGCTTTAAATTTTTATTATCTCTTCTATCTCCTTTCTCTTTATCATCAAATTTTTTATCTCTTTTTTCTTTGCTGCGATCATTAATTCGTTTATCTTCTCTATTTTCCTTTCTATTAGGACTCTTTTTCTTTTGTTCTGTGCTTGGTGATCTTATTTGACATTCTGTATCACTCACATCTTTATTACGTGGTCTAGATTTTTTAAGTTCTTCTAATTTAGTTTCTTTATCTCCAGATTTATATTCAGTAAAATCAAGCTTTACTGTACTTGGTGATTCCGATTTTGTAGTAATCGAGGTTTTTACTGTTATTGATAGATCTTTTGAGTCCACCTTAACATCCGTAATAGTAGTCTGTTCTGTGGGAATAATTTCAGTAACTGATGAGTGTGTGTTATCAGTCTTTTCACATTCAATCTTGAATTCAGCAGAAGGTTCGTCACAAGATATAGTTTTTATATCATTTTTCATAGCGTGTGATTCTCGAAGTTTTTTCTGAATGGTTAACAAAGCTGCAGCATGTTGCATAGGATCATCCGAGATCAATTTTGTCTTTATACGTTCATTATTTCGTCGGACTAACAATTGTTTAGGAATCAATTTAAGTGCTGCTTTTCCTTCATTTGTTTCCTCTGCTTCTTTTACATTGATAGATGAAGATATTATTTCAGAATTTTTATTATTTAATTTTTCACATGATTCATCAGATTCATACTCTGCAAATATATCCATTCGTAAAGGTTTATAACTTGTATCTGAATATGATTCGTTAGTTGAAAATTCAGGTGAATTTTCAATAGTTTTTATATCGAATTTTTTTTGAATAATTTGATCTTCTGTCTTCTGTACTCCTATAATTTCTTCAAATTCTATCTTTGTCATTGGAGATTTCGTATATTTTCCATCGCGATATTTTATTTGAAGAGGTATATTGGGAATGGATTCGTCATCAGTCTTGATCAGAGTTTCATTTTTTGATTTATCCTGAAGATTTCCCTTCAAATTTAAGGAACTTGTATAACTATTGTTAAAAGCTTCCATATCCTAAAAAAAGAAATAAATAATTAATATGTATATTTAATGTGATATTGAAAAATATGTATTGTATAAAAGTACCTCAGATTTCTGAGATCCAGCTGGAGAACTAGGACTATATAATTCTGTATTTTTTTTCGTTAATTTTACATCTATCTCGAATATATCCTTTAATTCTACATTACATTGTTCCTTTAAGGGTATTAACTCTTTTGTCTTATCAAAAAATATGTCTTTTTGAGAATTATTATCCAAATTTTTTATGCGTGATTTGCTTCTAATATGTTCTTCTGAAGTCCAAGATGATTCTAATAAGTCTATATTCTGAGATTTTCTAGGGAATAAATCAATATCTGGATTTGTTACATTTTTAGATATAGATTTTCTCGATTGTTGTTCAACCATAGAAACATCCTCATCTTTTATTTTTATTTTAGGTAATATTGAATCACAACATTCCAAAGATACTCTTTCAATCTTATGGTCGAATTTATTTATCTTTGCCCATTCTACACACTCTTCCTCCCACATAACAGGAGTTTTTAATTTTATTTTTTCTTCAGATTGTGATGCCATATCCCAACGACTTTTTTTATTTTTTTTGCTAATATCATGTTTCATAGATGCATCGACATTTTTGCTAATTGTATTTATTTCTTTATGAATGTTATCAATAATAGTGATATCTTCTATACTTTCTTTTCTATCATTTTTTTCTCGTAGAAATGATTCTTCTTCAATGTCCCAATCATCTTTCTTTCTTTTGTTCTTTTGTTCTAAAAGCATCATAGCTTCTCTTTCTCCTTCTTCTTGCTCTTCTTCCCAGATTCTTATTGCAGATAATCTATCTTGCCTTTTTTTACATTCTTTCAAAGTTTCTTTTTCTATAGCAATATATGTATCTGTTTTTTTATCATATCGGACTTCCTTTTCTAGCTTTTTTGAAATATAAGTGGCTTTTTTCTTATTTATCATCAAATCAGATACAGCTTCCAAGCTATCAACTTCCCATTCATCTGCTAATAATTGTCTCTTACTTACTTCCCTTTCAAGTTGTGTTAATGATGGAACATTTAGGGTATCGAATTCAGTCTCTGCCCATTTTTCTTTTTTATATTTTTTAGAAAGCTTAATTTCATCTTGCATTATTTGTTGAGATATACGTTCACTTTCTTTCTCCCAATCAGTTAAAAATTCGCTGCTGTTTTTTCTTTCTTTATCTTTTTTTCTTTTTTTCTTCCCATCGATATCTTCTTCTATTTTCAAATTTCCAGGTATAATTTCTTTGCTGATATTGGAACATTTTTCTTTAAAAGATTCATCCTTTTTATTTTTGTCATTTTTTTTGCTTCGTTCATCCTTTCTTTCCATCTTCCGAATATTTTCTATTTCATTATTTTCTATTTTTTCAACCTTACTCTTTAACAGAGTTTCTCCTTTTTGTGACATAATTACAGATTCCATTTCCCACTCTTCTAAATATTGTTCATCAGTTTTATTTCTTTTTTCTTCATCTTTGTGGGTTTTATTATGCACATTATTATCAGAAATTACCTTTTTAACTAATTCTTGTTCTTTATCCCATATGTCGCATTTATCTGTGGATCTTTTTCTGCTTTCAACTTTTACTTCTTCTTTAATTTTCTTTAACGGAACTTGTGAATGTACTAATTTTGTATTTTCTAAAGAAGAAGATTCTAAAGATGACTTTCGTATTACTTTTATTATATCTTCATTGTTTTGTTTATTACTATATTCTTTCTTCTGTTTAGTCTTTTTGTTTGTTATCCTTTTTTTTCTCTTATCTTCAGACGAATCACTACTACTAGAATCGGAACTCATTTTTCTTCTTCTTTTCTTTTTCATTTTTGCTATTCGTTTCGCTTTCTTTTTCCATTTCTCAGCTTTCCGTTTTTTCTTTTTTCGTTTCTTCCGTTTATCGTCAGAACTGGAAGAATCACTGCTACTAGTACTACTATCACTGCTATCTGAATCTGATAATGAATCTGAATCATTTGATATTTTACGTTTTCTCTTTCTTCTTTTTATTTCTTCTTCAGAGTCAGAGGAACTTGACGAACTAGAAGATTCACTACTACTGGAAGTCACCTTTTTTCGTTTCTTTTTTTTTCTTGTCTCTTTAGAGTCAGAATTCTCATCGCTCATACGTTCTACTTTGATTCGAACGTTTTCCCAATCGCTGGGTATGGATTTAGAATCTTCTGATTCACTTTTATCACGCATATTTTTATTCTCCAGTCTTACTCGTTTTTGAACCTGAATGTGAGTACTGCTTAATGACATTTTATCATCCTCAGTCTCCGTAATTTTCTCTAAATTTTGTCGATTTTCATTAGATTTATATTTTTCTTCAATTTTATTTGAATCACTTTTATCCGACTTTTCAGACATACTATGCTCTACAAATGAGAAATTGTCATCTGGTAAATTAGTTTCTATATTAAATTCGTGGTAACTTAATGTTGAAGTAGGTTTATTCGGTTTAGGAGAGAATTCCTTTGATATAGGAATATCACTGCAAACCATCTTCATAAATTGTTCATATTCCGATGCTAATTTTTCATTACCCGCAGACTGTAACAAAGGGGATGTTGATTGTCTATTATCATCTACTTTTTTACCACTAGAAATCTCAACTTCATTAACATTTTTATCTTTATTGACATCTTCTTCTATTGTACTTAACTGTGGAGAAAATTCCTCTGATTCTAAAATAAATTTTATATGTTAAATATATTCTTTATTTTATAAATAAAATATACAAAATGTTTACCACGTTCTGAAACAGTATTGCCTGATTTCGTCTCATTTTCTTGTTCTTTTTCCGTATCATTGGATAATTTATCTTCGTCTTCGCTATCCCATTTCGATTTAGGTAATTGTACATTAATAGGTACATGCCATTTAATCTTTTCATCAGATTTGCATATACCTGCTTTTGGATACCAATTACGTTGAGATATTTCAGTTTCTCCCTCAGCATCCTCTCTAGAATTATTAAAATCTGAATAGGTAAAAGAAAATTGGTCAAACAAAATATTTTAATATACCGTATAAAATCTGCATCGCATATGTTACGCATTTTTTCACGATGATCGATGGTTACTGCTTGAAGAATTTGTTGATGATTGATAAAAAGAGATATGCGAGGATTTTCAGAATAAAACAATTGAGGCCTTCCGCGTTTAGTTATTCTTATTGATTCAGGAGGATATTCTTTAGGACCATCAAGTCCTTCAACGATAAAAGCATAACGTTTTAAACGACAATCATTTATCATTAACATTTGTTCAAAGTGACGCACATAATCTTCAGCTGTTCTATAATATATAATAATTTTATAATATTTTTCAAATATTTATTTAATATGCAAAAAAAATATAAATAATATATGTATTTTTAAAATACATAATATATTTTTAAAATACAAACCTGTTCTTTGTTGATCGTTCAGAATAATCATGTCTTCTAATCTCAATAATATCATCCATTGTTATACCACACTTTTTTAACTCTATCCATGAAGAAGAATTCATTATATCTTTATCTTTTTCTTTTCCTTTATCTTTGTCTTTTTCCTTTTCTTTTTTATCCTTGATTTCAGATCTTTCCTGTGAATCACTTCTCTTTTCTTTAAAATTTTCTCTCTTTTCTTTTATTCCTTTCTTTTCTCGTATATCTTCCCACTTATCTTTATCATTATCCTTTTTATCTTTATCTTCATATTTTTTATCTTTATTTTCTTCATACTTATTGTCTTCCCGTTTTTCTTTATCATCTTTTTTATCTTTATCTTTTCTACGTTGTTCTTTATCATAAGAAATTTTATAGTATCGTTCTTTATTACTGTAATCTTTGGATTCTCTACTCGCACTATCTCTTCGTTCTTCTCTTCCATATCGTCTTCTTAAAAAGTTTTGTATATTATTTATACATATAAAAATATAAGAATTTATCATACATATAAAAACAATAAATTTTGTTATACCTTTCTGAATATTTATTTTCTATTGCAGATTTTAAACCACTTTTATGAGAAACATTAACATCTTGTTTACTTTTTTCTCTTATTATCTTTACATTTTCTAATAAATTTTGTCCATTTCTATTTGTATAATTTTCTTCTTCCAAACTAGCTGTAAAATAATTTAGCTATTGCCAAAAATTTTAACTTAAAATATGTCATACTAAATACCTGCAGCCATAGCTTCAGCCAATAACATTTTACTTTTGGATTCTTCTCGTCTAATTTCTTCAATAGCCAGAATCTTTTCCTCTAAAGTATAGTGGAAATTTTATACATTAATAGAATAAATATAAAAAAACCTACAAATTAAATTCACATTCTATATTACCTGTTTTTTTTTTTGATTTATTACCACTTGAATGACGATTATGAAACTGCATAGAATCTGAGTCAATATTTAACAGTGTATTTGAATCATTTTGCAAAGATTTTCCATTATTACCCAACACACTTTTAGATTTAGAAACTTTAGTAGTATGTGCTTGAAGCAAACTGGATTTATTTTGAATTTTTGGTGGTACATTAAATTTGTTGGCAAATGCCATTAATCTCTTTTTAGCCTGTAGTTTTCCTAATACTGGCTTGAGCATTTTAGGACTTTCCAATCTAGGTGTATCTCCATCACTGACTTGACCTTTTGTACTTTCTGGTGTTTCTGGCATTTGTATATCAAGCAAAGATATTGGAATGTCTGGTGTTGGTTCTTCTGGAGCATAAGCATCTTCTGATTGCGACATTATGTTAATATTTTTTTTTTCTGTTTCTTCTATATAAAATCATATCAAAATAAGAAAATAATAAAATTAATTTATGATAAAAATAAACAAATAGGTATGAAAATTTACCTTGAGAAAGATCAATTAAATCTGTCTTTGTCATTGACAATGCCTTATTTTATCATGCATATGATTATTCTTTAAAATAGTACTACGAGCATCAACAAAAGTTTTACTTTTCATGCTTAATATGCATATATATCAGATTCTATAAAATAAAACATATATAATTTATATCTAAAAGAATTCTCAATTTTGTTATAAAAAAAATCATAATTCTTATATAAGGAAATTATATATTGAAAAATATGATTAATATTTTTTTTATTTTTCAATTAAAGATTTTTATCTAATATCACTTGTATAAAATGTAATAAAAATACTTAAATATAAATATCTATACGTATGTACACAACTGAAAACTTTATTAAAAAGTAGCACAAGCACAATTACACAATGTTTATTATTATCGTTAATAATTTTAATTGATAATTTCCAAATAAAGAACAAAAAATCAGTTATTAAACTTATTTGAGATAGACAGGTAAAACATTAAAGCATCGATAAATTTAATTTAGTAGAGCATGTTTTTATCGAGGAAAATTTAAGCTAAGAAACAGAGATTCAAGTATCTGATTTTTTAATGTAGATAATTTACAGGTTATGACGAATGTAGCTATTTTCAATAAAATTTTAAAAATTTATTATTATCTAGTGAAATATATAAAAATTCCAAAAAATGTTAAATAAAAACCAAATATCATTAGATGTAATATTGTTAGTTATAAAAACTTACTTCATACTGAATGCTAAGTAACAGACGGATACATATTGCCCACGATAAAAATGACAGAATATTATCAACTTCGCACACCGGATTTTTCGGTTCCACAAATATTTTTAATTTCACTATTCTGTTCCTGTGTTCATCTAAGTCAAACAGAGCTATAAGAAAAGCGTCCGACATTTTAGTCAAACGGCAGGCCGGCAACTATAAATGTTCGTTCATTAATTCAGCAAGAACAAGGATGCCAATATTTGAGAAATAAACGAAGAACACTACTAAACATGTATATTTCATTTCGGTTTGATAATTATTTAAATCGAAAAAACGTATTTTAAAAATATCTTGATTCTGATTGAATTTAAGATTAATTCTATAATATCAAATTTTTGTATGGATTTACACTTACAAATAAAAACTTTACATTAATATTTAACACACACGCGTATACAAATATATTTTTATATTCTACTTAATATTATATCTATGAAATTATACAAAAGCTTTTATGAATATATTCATAAAAGAGATCATTTAAAATAATAAATTTGATAAGTTTTACTACAAAACATACATTATAATTAACTGTATATTTTATACACATGCAATATTATAACTTTAATTTTATTCTTATCATAATTTTACGTTAATTTTTACTTAATTATAATTTTACGTTAATTTTTATTTTATTATAATTTTACGTTCATTTTTCATTTAAACAATTTTTAAGATTTTATAATTATCTAACAATATTTTTGCTGTTTTGTTCTTGAAAATTAACATATCAAGTCCAAATAAAAGTTCTAAGATAGAATGTTTCTAATATTGAATTTGTATGCATTATAAAATAAATATGTAGATTAATCTTCCATTTCTGATGGATCACCGCCCATTGCTTTCCAGAAAGCAGTGACTAATTGTTCAGCTGCTATACGTCTTTGATTAGTTGGCAATAATGCTGCATGTTCTTTCATAGCCTTTAATTGACTAAACAATTCTCCAAAATCTGTATTTTCTTCACCCATTATTCCATCTGAAACAAATAATATATATACACTGAAACAAAAATTTATGATAAAATTTTGTTCAACTGACCTAACATATTTTCTATTGGTAATGTTTCTGTAGAATCTTGATTTAATTCAATTTTCCCAAATTGTTCTTCAACTTTATTCATGTCAGGATTTCGCTCTTCCATATCTGATGGTTTTCCTTAAAATTAATATAAATTGTAAATATTTACAATTAATAAATAAATATTTATATTTATAAAGTAATAGTTTTTTAATCTAGTTAATTTAGTTTAAACATTTATAATCCAAATTTTAGGGGGAAACCTTTAAGTGTCATATTTGGCCACATATGAGCATGTAAAGCTTCAATAATTCTCTCAATACCATATTTGTTATTTTCTGAATCAGCTTCTGAAGCATCTATATCAGGTCTATTTAATTCAATTAACTCAAATCTATTTTGTAAACACCATTTTATCACTAAAATATTATAAACACATGTTAATATTTTATTATTTAATAACATTTATGTATCGATTATTATTTTTATATACCTTTGTTTCTAATAACAGTATCTATTATAAAATTACAAGAAAACAGTAACACTTCTACTTCTGCTAAAGAAGCAATCAAAGATGACCATTCCTTTAAATTCTGATCTGCATTTTCCTAAAGAAATCAAAACTAAAAATCATTTGCTCTGTCAAAGATTCTATTTAAAATTTAAATATCTTACTGTCTGTGGATCATGATGTACAATCAATGCTTCCACATCATTGATTGAAATATTTTGAGAAGAATTTTCTATAACACATATCAATACCTGTGCTTTGTAATATTTATTTTGAATATTCCATAAATAGTAATCAAAATGATCTTGGTTAGATAATTTTTCTCCTCCTATATCTATAAAATATATAACACATAAAAATAAGAAATCAATATAAAATCAATATAAATAAAAATAATTCTCATGCATACTTTTATTTTAAAAAAATTAATTTATTAAACTTGTCAAATTAATATTAAAATGCGAAAGATATTTAAATTTCAACTTACTTATAGCAATTTCGTTAGCTTTTCCTTTTTCTGTGCTTATTATTAATATTCGTGGTAGATTCATTATAATAATATTTTATAATACTATTAAAATTATAAGAAGATATTTTAAAATTTAAAAGATACTATTTATTATTTGATATTTAGGTTATGATTACGATCTTAATATCAATTGACATAAAAATATGATAATGAATGGATAAAATAAATTATTTTTATATGATATATAGCGATATCTGTCACTATATTTGAAAATAAATCAATTAAATTATATTAAACATCAATAAAATTGCAATTCATAACATTTCGTGATAGACCATCAGAACTATGTTTGACATTATTTGATCATTAAAAGAACTAGAATAATTCTATTAATCTCATGCAATATTTCGATAAATTCTCATGTAATATTGTTTCAATAAATTCCAAAATATGAAAAACATAGCTATTTAATTTAAAATTATTATCTTACTTAAAAATGATTTTATAATTTTAAATAGATCAATTACACGCGATAAAATTTTTTATCATTATTATCTTTAAATTTTCAAATATTCATTTGTAGATAATTTTTAAAAATCATGTATATAATAATACAATGTAATATAATATATAATATAAGAATATATAAATTGATAAGACAAATTTGTATAAACATATATTGATTATTAGATTTATAGCAATACATAAATTTGCAAATACATATATGGTCATAAAATGTGACACATGATAACACAGTTTTTTGCTGATTACTTGTAGAATTCATGTTCAGATTCATCCTTTTTAATATTATTCTTATAACCCTTTTCAAAATCTTTTGCTAACACTATGTATCGATTCTCACGAACCGCATGCATTCCTGCTTCTTGACAAATTGCATTAATATCAGCGCCAGAAATTCTATCTGGTCGCGCAACATAATCTTCAAGATCTACTTCTTCACTCAAATTCATTTTTGCAGTAATTGTTGAAAAAATTAAACGTTTTTGACGGCGATCAGGCAAAGGAAATTCAATTTTTCTATCTAATCTGCCAGGACGTAATAATGCAGGATCTAATGTATCAGCTCTAAAAATATATATAAATTATTTTATTTAAATTAAGTTTAATATATTTAGTATTAGTTATTTTAGTAATTAAAGTAAAAATAAAAATAAAAATTTTACCTATTTGTTGCCATTATAACTTTAACATTAGTAGTTTGATCAAAACCATCCATTTGATTAAGCAATTCCAAAAGAATACGTTGCACTTCACGATCAGCACCAGTCTGAGCGTCAAATCTTTTTGTAGCTATAGCATCGATTTCATCAACAAAAATTATAGCTGGTGAATTTTCTTTAGCTAAACGGAAGACATCTCTCACCATTCTTGGCCCTTCACCTAAATATTTCTGTACAAATTCTGATCCTACTACACGAATAAATGCAGCTAAAAAAATATTAATTGTACTGAGTTATAAGAAGTTAAGTATACCGTTTAGTAAGGTATCCTTAAAATATATGATATTAAAAATATTATATATACCAGTAGTATGTCTAGCTACAGCTTTTGCAAGCATGGTTTTACCACATCCAGGGGGACCATACATTAATACGCCCCTTGGTGGATCAATTCCAATTTGCTTATACAACTCAAAATGAGTTAAAGGTAGTTCTACTGCTTCTCTAATCTCTTGTTTTTGCATATCCATGCCACCAATATCGCTATATTGAATATCTGGTTTTTCATCTTAAAAATACATAAAAATATATAAAATAATGTTTTGTTGCATCAAACAATAATTTATTATGATTTAAATAATAATAACCAAATACCTGCTTGCAACATTGAAATACTTGAATCAGCTTCTGGTGGTAAAACATCTACTAAAGCATTACTATGTTTATGTAAAGCTACACTAGCAGATGGTTTTAATAATTCTCTGTCAATTGTAGATAAAATCCGTACATAATAATTTGAGCCTGTAGTAGAACCTACAATACCAGTATTTTGGTCTACAGCTTCTAAGAATTGTCCAATAACTAAAGGTACACTTTGTATGCGTTTTACTTCTTCTTGAGCATGCAAATATTCTTTTTTCAGATTACGTTGCTCATCTTTGATGTATTCTTCTTGAACTTCAAGAAATTCTAACATTCTTTGTAATTTCTATAAAATACAAAATTCTTATTATCAATTAAATATATCAATTAAATTAATTCTTATTATCAATTAAATATATCAATTAAATATATTTATATAAATTAATAAATATATAAAAAGAAATATTTCAACATCAAATTTCTTTACCTTATACTTGGTATAAAGATCTTCAACATCCAATTCATCACCAGCACCTGTATAATGTCCAATTACAGGTTTGCATTCCATTTCTCCAACATCCTTAATTAAAAATTAAAAAAATTTATTAATAAACAATTAAACAAACAAATTTAATAGAATAAAAATTGAGGTTATATAATTTTAAATTTAAATATAATTTTCATTCATTTTTTTCCTTAATTTTAGAACAAAAAATATGAATAAAAATGCATATATTAGATACCTTATCGGGTAGAATAATACCCATATCATCCATTATTTAATATAATCTTAACAATTAATTGCAGCTAAACATACGAATTAGTGAATGACTTGAGTTTCTTGAGCAGTTCAGTTCAATGATTATACACATCAAAGGTGGCTACCATTAACTACTTAATCAACTAAAGAAACAAACTCAATAAAAACATTTTTTTAAAATGTATAAAATTATATATTGATATAAATATTTAAACTTTTATTAAAAAATTTATATATTCGAATATATCAATTTATTTTTTACAAATATATACGTATATATATGAAAATCTTTTATGTAAATAATATAGTGTTAGAATATGAAAATATATGATTCTTAAAATAACGAAATAAATTCCCTATAAATTTATAATTCTAAAATACTGTTAAAAATAATTTAATATAAACACTTTTTTGTTGGATAATCTAACTACAATTTATATGATTTCAGGTTCTATGTTTACGAGATTTCTCAACCGGGAAACATTTGCAATTCGGATTGTATGTAAGAAATTTTATTCTTTTACGTTTCTTGTAGTATATTAAAAAATTATATTATTTTAATTTTAAAAGATATATTAAAAAATTTGTTTAGTGAAAGTTGAAATTTATATGTTAAAAATGAATTTGTAGATAGTTGGTGACAGAAAAAAAATTATACGTAGTTGTTCAAAATTACTTTTATAAATTTATTAATAACAATGGTGATGGAAGAACAACAATCTGATATAGAACTAGATTCAGAAAGAATTCCTGTACCACAAGTACAAAAATCAATAGAAAATTCGCATTTAAAAACAGTTAACAAGATTACAAACATTTCCAGAGGAAAACCTAGACTTAGAAAAAAGGCATTACACGCTGCCATACTCAAACAAATGGAATTTTATTTCAGTGATGCAAATCTAAGTAAAGATAGATTTTTAAGTAACTTACTTAAGGAAGATCCATGTAAGATTTGTAAAATTATCATAAGAAATATTATGTAATATTTAAAAAATCTATTTTAAAATCTATTTTAAAATATTTCAGATATTGATTTGAATGTTTTTCTAAGTTTTAATAGAATAAAAGAATTAACTACTGATTCAAACAGAATAGCTAAAGCTATAGAAACATCTAAAATGTTATCTTTATCTGAAGATGGAACAAAGATTCGACGTATAACACCAATAATATCAAAAGAAAATATAGATGAATGTACAGTTTACATACAAAATTTACCCCCAGATTCAGATCATGAAACTTTAAGTTCAATATTTTCTCAATATGGTCAAGTTGTATATATTTCTATTCCACGATTTAAAAATAATAAAAAGATAAAAGGTTTTGCATTTGTAGAATTTGATATACCTCAAAGTGCTAAAAAATGTTTGAAGGTAAGAGAAATATAAATTTATTATAGAATAATAAATTTTATATTACAAAATTAATAATATTTTAGGCATTTGAAAAAAAAGGTTGTCTCTTACCATCTCACACAGCTCCTGATGAACTTTTAAGTATTACTACATTTGATGATACAGAAAAAAAGATAAAATCAAATCAAACAAAGTTATATGAAAAAAATGAATGTATTGAAAATGCTAATGAAATTGATAATGAAAAACTACAAGATATTGAAATGGATAAAAATATTAAAAAACAGGAAAATATAAACACTAATGATATTTTAGAAAATCATGAAAACAATAATAAAAAAAAAACAAAAAAAAGAAAACATATGAATACTGATACTGGACAATCAATTGAAAAAGAAAAACAAATAAATAATGAATTGATAAAAAATAAAAAGAAAAAGCCCAAATATTCTAATGATGTATACAACAAAGAAATGGAATTAAATGATGAAAAACAAAATAATGTTTTTTTAGAAGATACATTAAATGATGGTAAACAAAATGATACTCCTTTAGAAGACATATCAAATAATGAAAAACAAAGTGATGTTTCTTTAGAAGATTTACCAAAAAAATTAAATAAATTTAAAAACGTATCTACAATTGAAAAACAAATATTAGACAATTGTGATGAAAATGAACAAATGGTAATTGATGAGAGTACTAATGCAAATATTAAAGAAAATGAAAATGAAAAGAAAAAAAAAAGAAAAAAACGAAAAAAGCGAAATAAAATGGAAGATTTTAGTTATAGCATAGGATTACAAGTAATGGCTAAAAAAAATTGGAAATATCTTAGAAATAAATATTTAGAATTACAGAGAAGTAAAATGAAGCAGCTTAAACAACATTTAAGGAAAACAAGATATCAATGGTCAAATTATGAAAAAAATAAACCTGAAAGAGAAGAAAATGATGAAAAAGACAAAGGGAATAAACCAAATATAACTGCATGTCGTTTCTCGTTTATACCAGGAGTTATAGTCAAAATTGAAATGGATAAACCGTGTACAGATTCAAAAAGTTTAAAGGTATATAGTACATTTATAAAAATATATAAGTATAAAAAATAAAATATAAATATATAATTTTTTTATATATTTTATATTTTTTTACAGATGGAATTAAAAAATAATAATTCTATAAAATATATAGATGTTGAAGATGGTTCTTGTCTTATTTATGTAAGATGTGAAACAGCTGAAGCTGCACAGACATTTACACAAAAATTTGGCGAAGAGAAACATATAACAATATTAGAAGGTAAGAGAATATTTTTTTTAAAAACATAATTTAATAGAAAACTTTTTTTTGTATTATTTTGTAGGTGATGAAGAAAAAATGTATTGGGATAAAATCTTGCATGATAGAGAAGAAAAATTGAGTAAAAAAGTTAAAATTAAACAAAGAGGAAGAAATAAATTGCTAAAGAAAGCAGAAAAAGAACTTGGGAAGCATATCAAATTTGATGAAGTATAAGTTTAGAAAATATTTTTTTCTGTTAAATATATTTAGTAATGTATATAACATATATGTTTATTATTATTACATATGAAAATAGAAATGATAAATAATATTTAACGAATATTGGTGTAAATAAATCATATATTGTATTCATTGTTTTTTCATTTGTATCTTAAATGTTATCTACATTTTAGTCTTTTTAATAAAATTAAGGAATTCTTATCACTAAATGTGTCTTTGCATAAAAATTTATTGTAATTTTCAATTTTCTACCATTTTCCTTTTCCACGATTCCTACCAAATCCTCCTCCTCCTCCTCCTCCTCCTCCTCCACGTCCTTTAAAACCGCCACCACCTCCTTTTCCAAAACCACCACGCCCAAAGGATGGTCTACCTCCTCCTCGACCACCACTATATCCTCCACTACCTTTTTTCATTCCTCGGCCACCTCCACCTCCTCTCTTTTGAACTGATCCAGGAGGTTTAGGTAAAAATCTTTGTAAAGGTAATAACTTTGCTGGATCTATAAACAGCTATAACGAAACATAGTAATAATAATCAATAAAATGAATAATTTCAATTCATATGTAAAAATAAATTATACCTGTGTGTCTTTTTGAAAACTGGATGCTTTTATATTTTCTGATAGTTTTATAGATACATAATAATCTCTGATATTGCCAAATATTTCATCTATTTTTCCAATTTGTTGTTTGTTTTCTGTATAAATTGGAGCATTAAAAAAAGGTACTTGTTCTATATCTACTTTAGCTACTAAATCGTCTTGAACTGTCCATGTGAAATGACCTAATGGAGTTACATGTTCTGGTGGTCCTTGATCAAATCTATAATATATAAATTACATTTATAGTTAAATATTATATTTAATAGTTAATTTAGTGAAAATTAATAATTACCCTCTTCCATTTTTATCATTATTGCGTCCTCCTCGAAATCCTCCTCCGCCTCTTCCACTACGAAATCCTCCACCTCTTCCAAATCCACCTCCACGACCTCGGAATGACATTCTTTTATATTGCAATTATTAAAAAAATGACATTGAATTTCTTTTTAATTTAAAGATAACTATTATAAGTTCATGTAGACGTAAACTAAAACCACGTGCTTAACCTATGAAAGTTAAAATTAACAAAATGAAAATATTCCTATATTTATATTAAATGAAAATATCCCTAGATATTTAAACTCGCTGTTAGTGTATACATTGACATAATATGATATCATGTAATCATACTATATTGAATATATGGCAACATCGCTGCTACAACCGGAAATTCTATCTTAACGTAAAGTTTATAGTAAATGTAAAAATTTGAAATCTTTTTTATTATTTTCGTTTTGATATAAACAATGTGAAAAATAATAAAAAAGCTAGTAATTAAATTCCAATGATTTTTAAAAAAATTGAAGAAAATTTTTTGTGCTAAAATAGTTATGAATGCAAAAAATAAATTATTATATGATTCACAGGCCAGTGTTTTGAAAATTTGAAATTGCAATAATGCTATGAAATACACAAATACCAACATCATTATTTTTTTTTATAAAATTAATTAATAAATAATTTAAAATAATTTTTATAATTTAAAATTCAAATTTGTGAGTTTAGTTTAATATTTTCAATTTATGTAAATATATTTCAAACATTTTTTAAAATAAAATAATTTTTATGATAATATACATCATATTTAAAAAATTAAAGTTAGTAGTAGTGATTGACGTTAAACATAACCTAAAAATTAAAAACAATTGCTACGCATGTATATTTTAGTTAAACAAAATATTTATTAACAAATTAAAGTTTTGTCATTAGTTTTTTTATAATTATAGTTTATTAAAAATACTATTAATTAGTTTATTTTTATAGATATATAGAAATACAATCTTTTTATAATTTTATTTCAATGTATATATATTATTAATTTAAAAATTAATAAATAATTAATATCAAATATATTTTATTTTCATCGATTTTTCTGACTGTGATCAGCATTATCGAAAACTTATTGTTAAATAACCTTATTTTTTGTATATTGTTACTAACATAAAAAGTTAATTATATATTATCAATTTTTACTTTTATTGTTATTTAGATAAAAAATATTATTTTCATTTATCTAAAATTATATTATTCATCTATATATATATATATATATATAGATGACTACACTATTATACAATAATAGGAAATGATAATATATAAAGTAACTAGACCACGTGAAATGGGCATATAATTTAGCGGCCGACATACTGTGTTTAGTGTTTCTTGTCGACAGAAGAGTGCGTATGTCATCCGGCATAAGCAGGTGCACGTGAGGTGACCGTCTGCTAGACGGATCAGTAATTAAGTATATGAATCTTCTAGTGACGTTCCCCGGGTAGTTTTGAAAATCTTTTATCAACTAGTTCCGCGTGATTATGTTCTATAGACCGGACGGTCACTGGACGATATAATGTTCACGGTATTTCGCATGTTACTAATACTAATCCACTTTTTATGTGACTTATTTGCCGCGTTTTATAATTGCTGTATGATTCTTCATCGTAAGTTTACCAAAATATGGTACGGTGAAAACTTAAGGACAGAGATCGAAATACTGACGCGTGCCGCGAGCAAGATGAAAAAGCTTCCAAGACATATAGTGATCGTTTTCGGCGCGAAGGAGAACACTATTTTCGATTGTATACGAATTATTAGATGGTGTTATACCCTTGGTATATCTTACATCAGTTTCTTTGACATCAGTGGTAACGTTCATTTTTGTTTATTAGTTTTCTATGATTGTATTCTTTTATTTCCTATATTTAATTTTTGTTGCTATTTTGTTTTAATATGAATTTATTAAACGAATATAATCGAAATAAATTTTAAATTCATTTATGATAAGTAGATATAATGCCAAGAAAGAAATATTATATCAATCTTTTAAAATCTATCATTTTCATATTGATTTCAGAAAAATATAAATGTAAACAAAATAGAAAATATTATATCATAAGTTAGTATCATTATTTATTGACAAAAGATATAAAAAAAATGTTTCAACAAGTTTATACTATATAATTTATATCTTACTTTAAACTTATCTAATATTTTAAGTTTTATTAAATTAATATACTTCAATTTAATTAGATTTATAATTCTTCTACAATGATTATATAAATAATTAACATATTTTAATATTAATAATATTTTTGTACGTATTTATCTCGTATATTATTCTAACCTCAAAATCGAAACAATTTTATTCCTTGATACATAATATAGTTTTCTTGATATTAATTTTTTTGTTTGTAAATATTTTCAATTTTTTCAACATAATTTATTACAATTTAAACTTTAATATTTAAAAAAAATATTATAAGATTTGTATCTTATTTTATGATAATAATGATATAGCATTTTTATAAAATTTTGTTACAATTTTGTTATAAAGTATTTATTTTAATAATATATTTATTTTCACAAATATATTTTTATAAAAATAATTATATGTATATATATATATATATATATATATATATATATATATATTATCAAGCATATCACTGTTGATTCTATTATTATTAATTAGATTTATATTATTATGAAACACACTATGTTCATAAAAAAAATATATTAAGAAATATAAAAATATTTTGTTGAAAATTGAATACAATAAAATAATGTATTAATTTTTCAAAATTCTAAAATTTTAAATATAAATTGTAAAAAAAACATTAAATCATAACAATATTTTTTCATAAATTATAAATATTTCGCAAAAATAAATATTTTACATTTCATAAAAATGAATTTTTGTAAAATATATTAATTAAGTTAATTTTGCACATATTTAAAATTAACAACACAATATTAATTTGTACAAAAATATTTTGTTATTTAGACTCAAGGACATATTTAATGTACGTGTAATATTATATGCTGATATAATTTATTTTAAACATGTAATAAAGAAATATGTATTTTTATTATTGATTTATTGTTAAATTAATAAAAGAAAGAATATAATGGAAAAAATTTATTAATCTTTATAAAATATTATACGACTATTAAATCGAAAAATATAAATTGTTTTATTTAATTATATGATTTTTGATATATTATAAAAAAAATAATAATTATATTAAGCAATATTGTGTTTATAATTATTATATATCTAAATATAAATGATATATAATTATATAATTATATATCTATTTTGTTGTTACAGGTTTTCTAATCCGAAACGAAAATTTATTAAAATACGAACTTGCAAAAACACAACCTGATTTAATGGAGTACATCAATTGGAGTAAATCAAACGCAGGATTCTCTCAAAATGGAATTACTGGTGCATTTTTTGCATGAATAAACTTTTCATAATTCATAAATATATTACAAATTTTCTAAATGATTTTTTTTTTTTTAATTTATAGATTCTAAATCGAAAATGAGGATATTTTTATTGTCCTCTCTAGATGGAAAAAAAGAAATAGTATCCTTGACAAAAACATTAGCTGAAGCTGTAATCACAGGAACAATTAAGCCGGAGGAAATAAATATCGAATTGCTCGATGAAAAATTAAATTCACGAAAAATGCCGGATCCTGATTTAGGAATAATTTATGGCCGTGTTTGTTCTACGTATGGTGTTTTACCATGGCAAACACGAATAACAGAATTTTAGTAAGTTTATTTCATGATTATTTATAGTTGTTGCAGAAACTTCAATATTTTTATATTTAATATTTAATAATATTTTATTTTTTTATTTCAGCATGTTACCTTTAAACATTAGTTTATCTGCAAAGGATTTTATATGTCTGTTGGAAAAATATAGTAAAAGCGAACAACGATACGGAAAATAACTGGAAACTTTATTATTTTTTTCATTTGAGTAAAACAAAAATATGTTAATGTATCCAAAAACAAAAAACAGACGGATGAAACAAAAAAGTAGCTTTTGAGGAGATTTTTTACAAAGACTGAACTTACAATAATTTACAGATACTATTTTATAAGTGATTGTGTGCTAAATAAACTTATGATGGCTACATGTGTAGCGTAAATCTTGTTTTGTGAGTCGATTTTAACGTTATTATCGAAAATAATAAGAATTTAGGTAACTCAATTTGAAAAGATTCTCATGAAGAGAAGATTCAAAGAGAAGATTCCACAGAAAGTTGCAAAACTGAAATATCTTAATTGTATTTTTAATTATGTGAAATGTAATAATTGTCCTGCCATAAAATAATATCATAGAAAAAGAAAAAAAAATATTAAAAATGTGATACTTCAATGCGATTTTTTTTCATAATTAACGGCCTTATTAGTTGATTTAGTTTTAATATACTATACAATTTTAATGCTATTTAAAGAATAATTTAAAATACGAAGAAAATTAACAGAAGTTTCATAAATGATAAAATATCAAAGAGAAAAGTATATTAATTTAAACTCAAGTACAAATAAACTTATATGTATAATCTAAGATAATGTTTTAGTAACATTATTATTTAGTACATTTTTTAAAGTTTAATTAATATCACTATTCTTGTGTTGTGTAAAAAAGAAAGATCATAAATATTTATAATTTTATAATTAAGTATACTTATACCAATCACTGTATAAAATTAAAATTTTGGTAATTATTGGTAATTACATGTCATTTATTAAAATCGATAACATTCCATTGTACATATATAATAGTTTATTGAAAAAAATAAAATGATCACGTGCGTATGTCACGTAGATATTTTGATAAAATGTCGATGAGACTTTTATTTTTATCTGTGGTATTGTTCTCGTGAAAAATTGCCTATTGTGGAATTAAATTCCTAAAATATATTATATTCGTTTTTTCACAAATGTGTCTTGATTATTTAACAAACCTTATTTCTTACTGCTCATAAATTTTTATTTATTAAAAGCAGAAAATATATCTTTAAAATGATACGATTAATTATTTGTTAGTTAGTTATTAATTATGATTTTTAGTTTTTTAAATATACTTTAAACGAATAATTTTGCAAACATATAGATACCTTCTGTTAAATGATAAGATTGATAAGATAAAGCATTTAAAATGATCATTTCTTCTTAATACTTTTCACTCGATCCTTCTATATATTTGATCTAAATTTTTATAAATGTTTTCAATCAAATTGAACAACGCTCAAAAATTATTTCTTAACAGTTGAGAATTTGGGAAAAAAATATTAATTAACTTTTATGGTTCGCCATTGATGTCATTCATAAATATAATGATTTTCAACGAATAGTCCGCGGACACTCTCTGCCGATTCGTAGGCTTGACATTGGATTATATACCTCTAGAGATGTCAGTTCAGCTTTTTTGTGTCCACAAAGCCACACAATGGTTGTAGACGAGCAAAGAAACAAACATTTCTCAAGATAAAGCGTGCTATATTGTACTTATATACGTTATACACCTGCGTGAGTGGGAGGCAAATAAAGGGGAGTACAAGAAAGAACGTATCAAAAATAAAATTATCGTTTTATATACGCGGATATTACGTTATTATTAAGAATTAAGATCTAAATTTTTTAAATTTAATATTTTTATTGCTTCATCATTAATTAAATTCTGATTAACCAAAGCGAATAAAGCTTTATTTTTTCCTATGAATTATTAAATATAATATATCGTAAAAATTCAATATTATTCCCATCAAATACATTGTTATCCCTTTTATCGAAACTTCGTACGCATTCTACTTTTAAATATCAAGTAAATATCTTAAAGTAGAAAAAGAATCGACATTACACAGAAGATGCACAACAAGTATTTCAACATGCGTTTTAGTTACATTCATTAATTTCTAATCTAGAAACATGTCTTAAAGATTTTCATATCTGGTTTAAGAAATATCTAGTTACACATATATCTAGTTATATAAGATATGTCGAGTAAAAACGAAATATGTATTCACACCTGTGTGGCGATTATTTCACGAAAAGAAGT
Source organism: Apis cerana (assembly GCF_029169275.1). NCBI lineage: Eukaryota > Metazoa > Arthropoda > Insecta > Hymenoptera > Apidae > Apis > Apis cerana. The sequence continues at coordinate 12,319,463 of NC_083856.1, forward strand.
GACCCAGATTCCATTGGAAAACAAGTGCCTCTACCTGTTGCACTTCATCCCCGATTCATGGGAAAGGTTCAATCCTACAAGTAAAAACACAAAGATATATGCTTTTTTTCGCGAATTGTAATATTTTGTTTCTTAAATTATTATACATTATTATTATTATCAATATGTTCTTTTTTTTGTCTGTTTAAATTACAATTACATATTTTGTATTTAATCTTATTTCTCTGACAAGAATATTGAACAAAATATATATATATATATATATAATAGAAAGAGAGAGAGAGAGAGAGAAATCGATGAAAAATTAATTTTTACTTTTAATTTTTGTCTCAATTTTTTTTTTTTTAAATAAAAATAATTTTCTAGATTCTAGTGATGATAAATCTTTCTTAAATTATTCATTATTTAAGAAAATGGATGACAAAAGTAAAGAAAATTAAAGAATTAATAGAAAACGCGAAATCAAGATTCAATATTTTACAAAAAGATATCTTCTAGATATTGTATTAAAATTTCACTAGAAATGGCAATAATCGAAATAGTTAATCAATGAACGATGAAAAATAAATAATCTTGACATATTTACTCGAATTTTTACTCAAATTTCCTATAATACCTTCTTTTCTTACAACAATATATATTTTATATTAAAAAATATACATTATAAAAAAAAAAGTCCACGTGCAATTCGAATCTTCATCAACGAAAACATTATCGGGAAGAGATAAATTAAATTATAGCGAAAATATTATTAAAAAAATTGAAAGCGAACGTTTTAGAATCTACCAAATCTACTAATTTAAAGATTTTCAGACAATAGAAAAAAGAAAAAAGTAAAGAGATCGCGTACAACATTATTGTTTTCGAAGGAGTAACGATTAATCGAAAAAGTATAGTAATAATTAATTAATCAAATGTTAATAACAAATTCAAAAATGATCTTAACTTCTTCAACGTATACTCGTATATGTAGTATTTTTCCTTATATAAAAAAGAAAAAAAGAAAGAAAGGAAGAAAGAAATAGATTTATCCACAACCTAACCTAGACAACTCCGTGGCAACTCGCGTTGGCCGATTTTGCAGGTCGATTATTATCCGATTGTTACGTATGAAATTTTGGTTAGGATAGAATAGATTATTATTTATTAAGTGTCGTAAATAATAAAGGAGAATTACGTGGGTAGTGCTGCCGTCGGGTGTAATTGAATCAAAATAATGTAGAGGTATCGCGTTATACGGGCACGGGCAATCATAACTCAGGCTATCACGTCTCTGTGTCTCGGTCTCGGTGTCGGCCCGTGCCGGCTACGGGGGATGCGCCGTGAGTGGTGCCTCTATATAAAGGGTGTCATCTCTAACCCCCGTACACACTCGTTCCACCGCAGCAACAGGCCGCAAACCTCGCGTACAATCTTCCTCTTCGAGTACGCGAACGTTTTTTCCCCCCTTCTGTTCTCTCCTCCTCCCTGCCGTCTCTCTTCTTCCTATTCGTCTCGCGCAACGAATCGGCCGCAAACCGTATATACCAACACGCGCACGCATACACACCATACGCGCGTCGGAGGAAAGAGGAAAAAACATCGTCGGAGACCGGTTGAAAGATCTCCCTGAAAAACTACACAATAACGAGAGTTGCGACATGGTGAGTGATCGAGTGATCCCTTTGCTGCTATTCTTTTTCTTTCTTTCGTTTTTTTCACTAGTTTTTGAAGTAAGAAATAATTTTTGAAAAAAATAATTCTTATTTTATTTCTTGTATGTGGAGTATGAAGATATTAAGGAGTTGTATTAATCATTCATTTTTTGATAATGTCTGTTAGCTAGAATAATTAGACGTTCAATCTCAACTAGATTTTTTCGAAGGAGAAGCTTGAAAGAAGATATTATTCTTTTTCTCGCATCGATATTATTCTACGCGCACGAATTGTTAGAAAAATTATGTATCTTCAAAATCTTGTGATTTTTAATTCGAATCGACATGTATACGTGTCGCGAAAAATGTACGTGCTAAATCGAACTTGAGATATGGATACACAACACAGTGAACGTGTTAAATTCCGTGGCTGGTGAAAACGAATTACGAATAGATCGCTATTTCCACAGCAAACACTGACAAGTACAATTGAACTTCACTTCCAATTTGATGAAACTGTATTATTTATTTGAATTTATACTCCGTCGAGGACGAGAAATTTTTAATCGTTCATTCGATTGATTCCTTGCCTTCGAATTCAATCATCTCGCGAGAAAAATTAAAATTAAAATTAAAATTTTTAGAATTGTTATTTGATATATTTCTTATAAGAGGAACACTTCTCTGTTTCCCTGAAAAAAATTCTACGATCGTTAATATCACTTTTACCCTTGTATCGAGTTTGTATCGATCGATCAACAACTTTGAATTTGAGTGAAACGAAAGTTAAACGATAAATCGAAATACACGGCAGATAATTTCGATTAAAGGTATAGTATTTATTTCTAAGATAGCGTATAAAGGGAATAAATAAAATTGTAATTTTACGGAAGTTTTCGAGTTATAAAAGGTTAGATCATAATAGTTATAACAGTTTAACTTCAACTTGTGGGCTGCATCCCTTGGGGGAATCGCGAAGGGGAAAATTGCCTCTGTTATTTTTTAATCGATGACTTTTAATATTTATTCATTTCATTACATCGCCGTGTTTTCTATATTCACATCGCCTAAAGATCAAGGTCGATCCTCTGCCCGGTCAAAAAAATATCATTGCTACTTGTTTCGCGCTTATGTTGATTCAATTTCTTTTATTTTTTTTTTTTACCTCGAAAGGTCGAAAGTAATTTAAATACTAGAGAAGAAGGGATAAGAAAGGATGGAAGAAAAATTGTTGAAAAATTGTTGCGATTATTTCGATTTATTTAACGGTACGAGGAATAATTTATCAGGTTTAAATGGAGTTCTCCTATAATAGTTTCGCTCGGTTCCGCTTTTAGATAAGTGGATCAAACCTGTGGCCGAACTTTATCCTAATCGAACATTGACTAAAATTTCATCAATTCGGATAAATAAATGAAATTCAGATTTCCTATTGAACTATTAACGCTCTACTCGGATAATAGAAATTAACATTTCGAACGCATAAATGAATCCAAATTGCCAGAGAGGAATTATATTGGAGGTACATTGGGAGGTAAAATTAAATCCATCTTTTCTACGCAAATATTTTTTAAATATTTCCCAACCAACTATTCTTTTTATTTATTTAACGCGCTCGTCACCGTTCGCCCATTAATTCCCTTAAATTTTCTTTAAAGATTAAAGATTTTTATCATCGCTCTTCCAAGCTTTGAACCGCCACTAATTCAAACCCGTATTTAAATTTTTTATCGGGGCACTTTAGAAAGGCACAAGAGCGCCGACGCATTTTCCATTTCACTATACATACTGTTAAAGATTAATTCATTTCTTGCACGCCGATTATACTCCATAGTGTCGTAAAAAAGAGGATGTCTCCTTTGCAAGAGTGCGCACGTTTAAAATTCCTTCAGCAGCTTCAACCTACTCTCGCCTTTTTCTCCCTTTCGCCGACTTGGCCGTATAAATTGCTATTAAAAGGTTAGATACATATACTATACATAGATATATATATATATACGGAGAGGGGGGGTAACATAATTTGCGAAGTCGATTTTCCCTCGTCGTTGCGAACGACGAATACGATATCAGATGGGCGGTTTTTTAATCTTATATTTATTCAACTTCTTTCTTCTTTCTTTCCTCTTCTTTTTCCGCGTTATTCGAAGTACAGTTTTCTTTGCCAATGTTTTGAAATTTATAAAGGCAAACAGAAAGAGAGAGAGAGAGAGAGAGAGAGAGAGAGAGAGGCGGTAGCGAAAAAGTTGAAAAGATAGAGGTTGAAAACGAAGCTCGAAGAATGCCGCAGAAAGAGCGTATATTTTTCTTTTTCGAAAGAAAGAGAAAGAATGATGATCGCTCTTAATTATTCATTAAGATTTGGTTAAAGACGGACGAGAGAAGTTTTCTTCGAGAAAGGAAAAATTTTTTTATCGTCGCAAATGTCACGCCAGAGTTTCGACAAGTATTAACAGCGTTTTCTGATATTTTTTTTTTTTTTTTTTAGATCGAAGGACGCATCGAAAGTTTTAATCGTTTGATCTATCATTTTGTCGATCGAATATTGTATATTATTTTTATAGGCGAGAAGGGAAAAAGTCAAAGAGGAAAGTTATTCTTTCTTTTTTCTTCTTCTTCTTCTTCTGCCTCTCGAAGAAGCGTAGAAAAAGCTAGGCCGAATAAAAGAGAGATAACGGATCGCCGAGCGAAGCATCGATGTTATTCTCAGGACATAATTTATGTCCGTTCATCCTCTCGACTCATCCTCGTAAATCCTTGCCAGCTTTTTAACAGAAAACGTAGGCGACGAGATCATCGCGAAGGGTGGACCGTGTTACCGGGGGTTAATTAACGTAACGTAAGGTATCGCCATTAATCTCGGCTCCATGTACCGCAATATTACCGAACATCCTTAATTAAGACCAGGCTAATAACAAACCGATATTATTTATCGCTACACTCTGTCTCGCGACCTCTGCGACATCTGCATTTCGAGATAATCTGTAACAGAATCGTTCCCGCAGTAATTTTCGATATTTGGATAAAGAAATCTTAAAAGAAGGAGAGGGGAGGCGAATTTTCATGAAAAATCTCTTTTATCCCCGGTGAATGTTACGTGTTTTCTCAATTTCTGAAAAGATAGAAAGAATTTCGTGTCTTCCTTTTTATCAGAGAATTCTCTGAGCGAAGAAGAGAAAGGATAATAAGGGGGAGATGAAGCGCCATTTTTATAGAGAATTGTAAATTAGACATTGAATCTTTGAGAATCTCGCCCCCTATTCTCTATTGTTTTAGAATTAGAATTTTAATCTTTCACGGCCGATATATTTCTTTTCTTTTCTTTTCTTTTTGTTTTTTTTAACGATCAACGTTCGTGGAAACTTCAAATTGAACATTGGTTAAAAATATTCTATGAATAAAGAGAGAAAAAAAAGAGATTTACGAAATTACAAAGAGAAATGTTATTAAGCGTCGATTCTTTGAATCTTGATAACTACGATCTATTGTATAGATACACTCCGTTCAATAAAGAATTAACGTTGTCGAAAGTTACGTAACGATGATCTTATCTTCATTCGTCTCTCGTTACGTAAAATATATAATGTCGGTTGTCTGTCCGATTCTTTTAAAAATGGCGATGCATCCTCCCCCCTCCCCCCTCTCTCTATCGATCATCAAAAGAAATGAATAATCTCGCAAATTTTAACTCTCTATAAACCGATTCTTTCGTTTTTTTCAATCATCTGAAGAACGCGACAAAACATAAAATATATTTTTTCGATCGTACCTTTTTTTAGAGGAGCTGTTTATCGTCGTTGTATGTGCTGCCCTTCATCTGCAATTGCGTCCTTGTTTCTTCCTCTGTGTTGACTACTCTGAAGGCCGATGGAGGTTTAAGAATCTTCAAGGACGCGCCCAACGAGTTCGAGGAAGTGTTGAAGAGACACAGCATCGACTGTCACTCGGACAAGAGGGAGAATCCTCAAGGATGCAGCGGCTCGTTCTTCGTTAGGGACGAGCGTAGCGATCCCGACAGAGGCAAAGAGAGATTTTACAATGGCGACGGTGACAGAGGTTCGAACAGATCTCCGCGCACTTGGAAATCGCCCGATATCGTCATCAGGTTCGGCCGAGCAGGCTTCAAGAACTTGAACAGGGAGCAGAAACGGGGAAGAAACGACTTGAATTTCATCAGGTAGCAAACTCTATTGTAACGATTTAATAGTATCATTTTTTTAAAATTTCAAATTATTCGAATTACGAGATTCGTTTTATGGAAATTTTTTAATGATCGAAGACAATTCTCTTCGGTACGATACTTGTTTCGAATCGCTCGATTTACAAAAATTTCTTCCGATCGAAGATTATTCGTGAAAAAATAACTTCGAGGTAATATATTTTTTTTTCTTCTCTCTAAAATTTTCAATAATTTTCTTCGGTTCTTTGCCGATTTCGAATCGCTCAAGTTACGAAGATTTCGTCTGATCATTCGTGAAAAATAACTTTGAGATAATCTTTAGAATTATGTCCGAGATCAAAGTATTTTAATTTCTTTACTCTTATCTATTTTAAAATTTTCAAATACAATTCTTTTCGGTACGATAATTACTTGCTGCATACTAAACTGGAACGATCGTAGTATTCATGGCTGTCGATTTTAATTTATTTCTTGAAATGAATGTCGAAGGCACGATAATATGAAACGATGTCGCAAGATGAAAATCACTTTGTATAATGAATTCTCTCCATCAGATATGGTCGAGGTATGCAGATTTATCCAGACAGCGTTATGACAGCAATATGCTCGAATCTATTGTCGAACGAGAACATCCAACCGTACGAGGCAAGGTTATTGCGTTTTTGCAACAGCCTAAACAATAATGACGTCGATCAAAGAGAAAACCTGGACTTCTTCGAGGATCGACTCGGCACGAAGCACGATTAAAAAGAAAAGAAACCCTCTCGATCCATCGCACCAATTCATCGAGATTTGTCGTGTGTCGACCTCTCGGGACAACTCGCCTCGCCTTATTACGATCTTACAAATTTTTCCCATGGACAACGTTGTTATTGGCCGATCCATATATTGAGTTACGAACTTTCCTCGTAAGCTTTCTTGTAAAATAAATTAATTAAATTTTATATTCGGTTCATGCTTTTTCGTTCTCAATATAAATTAATGTTACTTACATATAGAACAGATTTTTTTTTTAATCCTTTGTAACATTATTATAATTAATACTTAATTTATATTATTTTATATATTTAATATTTTTGTAATTAATATATATATATATATACGTGTGTGATATGATAAGACGTTTATTAAAATTTAATTTATAATGGAAACGAATATTATTGGTTCGGACCGTAATAAGTTGACAGTCTGATAGTATACAGATTTTTCTACTTAAAGCTTAAAGATTTGATTTATCACTTGTATCATAATACAACTATTTTTTCGAATGTTACTTTATTCGAATAAAAGAATTGTAGCTCATAAATAATATGAGCTGCGAAAATTATTGCATTAATTTCCAATTTATTATTATTATAAAATAATAATTCGTGAAAAAAAATTGGATTTGTTTAAATTTTATTCCATTTTATGAATTATTTAGAGATACACTCGTTCAATTGAATAAAAATGGCTGAACGAATAACGTTGTTCTGTAATGTTTCTTCTGGGTATTTTAATATGCATTCACTTGCGTGTACATAAGAAAATTGTATCACCGATCTCGACATCGACATGAGATTGTACGCGAATCGAATTCACAGGAAATCGAAGAAAAAAAAGTCGAACGTGATGAATGATTGTCAATCATTGTCGATGACGAAGATATCATCAATCCATTGTTTATATCGAAAAATATTTTGTCTAAGTCCATTTATTATTATCAACGAATCATCTTTGTCATTTTATTTATTGATAAAATAGCAACGAAAATTTCGTAATTGAAAAATTAACCTCTTTTTTTATTTTCCTTTTCTTTCCGTGTGATTTATAAACATTATATCTCTTAAATAATCAAAATACAGTAGGATACAAACGTTAGAATTGAGAATTAAAAAAAAAAATAAAATAAAATTTCGCGATAAAAAAATTTATAAAGATTGAATAATAGAAAAAATGATTTTTCTTTGAAACAATGCTTTTACTTGCGGGATAGGAATGAGATATAATAATTTTGAAAGATTAATTATATATAAATATTTGAAATAAGATTACACAAATTGTAAAATAACATAATAAATTTGTATCGTCTGATGAAGTTAAGCGATAATTGTATCTTGTTTTTTTAGTTCTTTTTTTTCGAAGAAGTGTATCTTTTTAAAGATAAGTAAATAGAGCTTTACTTGGTCATTGTTTTTCTCGACTATTCTACAATTATAGTATTACGACACTGTAATATCGTCTGTAACCTGAACATCATTCTTAAAATGGATGTAATTTAATACACGCGTATAATTAAATAATTAAATAAGAAATAAGTGGCTGGAAAAATGTGATTTATGTTTCTCATACCCTTCTTTTGTCTTTTTTTTTTTAGTCTGATACAAATTAGTACTTACTACTTCCTCCAGACTTTCTGAATTTGCATGTATTGCTCGTTATTTGTTAAAGAAAAAAATATGTATATATTTTTATTTTACGCGAATCAGTAATCTAATCCAGTATTTGGAAATTAACGAGTTAAAAAAAGTAACTAGTTAAAGTTTCAAATAAAGTTACTTTATCTGGTGATGTTATTCGAATGCTTGAATTACAGGTAACTTCAGTCGAATAGTAACTAACCGAAGTTATTCGAAGACTATGAATAAAAATTAGTCGTTTCAACTTTATAGAAGGCATGGAATAAGTCGAAGATAAAAAATATTTATCACGTAAATGATAAAACAGTGATGGGCAAAATTCAATAATTAGTAATAAAGTTATTTCGATAAGTTACTTCAAATTTATTGTTCATAATAATAATTGCAAATAATTGCCAAATAACCGAAGCTATACGAAAAACGAATCAACTATAATATAGCAACAAATAAATATTACTCAAGCATTTTAATAATTTTATTATAAATTTTTAACTAGTTATTTTTTCAATGGTTTAATGTCCAACTCTGTAAAATAATCGCAATAAAATTAATCGCTAATCTTTTGATATATTTTTAACTAATATAATAAACTATTATAAAAGTTAATTAGTTAGCAGATGATCTTCTAATGTGTTTTCTTAGAAAATCATTATTTTTATTTTTTAAGTTACATGTTGTAAGTGAATATAGTTCTTTCACAAAAAAAAATTTATTCTTTTGAATGAAGGGAAACATCATCCAAAAATCCATTCGACGAAAATAAACAAGAAAGTTTATACGTCGTGTAAGAAGAAATCTCGAATCCCTTAAATGTCATCATTTTTTCTAATCAACCTCGAAAAATCTCATTGGGTACAGGTGTACACGTGTACGATCTAAATGACCGACGAAAAAGAATTGCGCGAATTTCGTTCAACCGAATCAATCTTGATTTTTTCGTTATCTCAAATCCAAAGATAAACGAAAAAAAAAGGAAAAATATCCCACATGCTTTTTTTTATGATACATGTGAGATTAGATCATCAACGAATCATTAAATAATGATTATTTGATCGTTTCACTTTTATCGCAATCAACATCAAATTTAAGGTTTTACTACTTGCGATTTATCATAAATTACGTATCTTTCTTTAATTTCATTTTATCATTATACAATTGTATTATTTTATTCGATCGATAAATCAGTGCATCAATTCTAAATTATATTTATTAATATAATATAATATTAATAATATAACGATTCGAGGAAATTCGAAGAAAAAAATCTTAAAGAAAGAAATATCTTGAACAAATTCTTATCTATACACAGAAGATTAAAAAAAAAAGATTATGAATGAAATGTCGCAAATGTTGTTTCTTGATAAGTTAATCCATAAGAAGAATTATGAAGAAATCCAAGAGAGAGTCGCCAGATCTTGTGCACGTGGATACGCGTGTGATCAATTCCTGTTTCAATGCGATCCACGTGTTTGTGCCTAATCCATGCCCTAACTGACCGACGTACTATGGCTTCGACCAACTATCCAGAGCTCTGGTGAACACACCGCTTTTATTCTATTATCGTTAACCACCAAGTTATTTGTATAGCGCAAGTTGACCAGAAGGCATCGAAAGAGAATCGAGTTGACAAGGATCACGATGATCGTCAGTTTATATTAATTTAGAAACGTTACGAGGTACGGATCGGATTGTGTGTGTCGATTGTGCGTGGATGTGGTGAAAAATGAAATTTGGATGATTTCGAATAGTTATAAGTTACATCGAACGAAAAATGATTCTAATTTATCATATCATTTTATTGATATATATTTTGCAGTGAAAATGAAGTTTTTTTGTTCTTCTTTATATCGAGTAGATATTTATTATATTTTATAGGTTATATAGTGATGAAGTGAAATCTTTTTTCTCATTCATTAGTTGAAGTATACTTTTTTATACTTATTCATGTTTCTTTTTTTTTTAAATAATATTAAAAACCAAGTTTTACGTAAAGCTGTACCGTGTTTATCTCGGAGAAAGTAGAAGTGATCTAGTTAACTAGACGAAATTGTTTCACCGATGTGCTTATATTTCATGTAACCAAAGATGTAATTTCAGAAGGTTTGCTACAAAACTCTAACTGAAATTGGAGACTATGAAATATCTACCAATAAAAATTTTTAAATGTTTCTCTTTTAATATGGAAAACATTTTAAAGAGAGTTATCATAGATATGATAATTTAAATAATTTTCGAAATTTTATTTTGTAATAATTCGTAAAAAATGTCCAATCTTTCGAATCGCATGAAATTAATATTTTTTTTCATAAATTTAATACTTTTATGTTTTGTTTCTTTCGTGGAATAAGAAAAAGTTGAATACAGAATGGACTTAAATGGAAATATTGCGGTCAAGGATCAGGATTAAGTACTTTTAGATTAAATATCGAAATTGAATTATGGATTTTATAGAAGCAATGCGGTGCAATCGATAACTATGACGTGTTCACGCTCATAAGATTATCTTCGGATCATTACAAAGGAATCCTATATTCTCTGTGTTCAATTCGAACCTACTTTCCCTCTCGTCACAATTCCACGTTTAATATCATTACTCAATTTCACGTTGAATTTTTAAAATTATCTCAATTTCAACTCCAATATTAATTTTTTCTATGATTAATAAATTTTTCAAATATCTCAATTTCAATCTTATATTAAGTTTTTCTACAATTAGCAAATCAATTTCAACTCCAACATTGACTTTTTCTACGATCAACAAATTTCCCAAATCTAAGGGAAAAATGTTTGAATGCTACAATTTCTCAAGGATCTCCCTTCCATTCTCTTCATGTCACACCCCATCGGTTTGCTTGGAAAAGGACAAAGGTCAAAACTTTCCATTATTTCGTTTATTCTTCTCTCTCGGTCATGAAAAAAAAATATCTATAATATTCTACAACATACAATAATATTCTAACTGCCAAAAAATTTTTTCCTTTCACATTGAACAAATTTTTCAACGAATTTTCATAGGTACGTATATATATTCGATGAACCATCTCCGTGAATATCCCCGGGAATATACACCGACCCAAGAATGAATCCATCCGAGTCGCAACAGAATCTTCTCGCGGATGACGCGAGAGCACCGTCGGTACAATCTCTAAACGCGCCCACGGACTATAGTCTTGGCCCAGTTGAGAAGCACTTCCTGCTGAGCGCGGAACGAGGTGATTGTGCCACTGTCAAAAGGTAATCCTTCGTGCCCGGCCGGAAGATAAATCGTTTGGTGGAAGGAGAAGGTAGTGGTCGAGGAGGGGATAGCATCGATCTCGATTCGTCGTGAAAAATGGCGAGGATCGTTGTTGCTACGTTTCTCTTCCTCTCTATTCATCTATTTGTTTAATGGAGAATGGTGGAGGGGATAGAGAATTTTTATTTTATACGAGTGGAATTTTTTTTTTAGAAGATTACATATATTTTCGAATTATTTGATTGTATATAATGAAAATATAAATATAACGAAATATTGTAGATTATTGCAAGAGAACAAGGATCATCCGGAAATCCTTAATATCAACTGCGTGGATCCTTTGGATCGATCCGCTTTGATCGCCGCCATCGAAAACGAGAACATCGAACTCATCAAGCTACTTCTCGAGTTAGGAATTCAAGTGAAGGTAAGACGAAGATGAAGAAACAAAACGGTCGTTTCATTCTTTCTGTGAGTGAATGAAAGATAATGATGGATAGATAGAACTAAACACCACCGACAAAGTTTCCACTTGTGGTGTGGAGTTTAAAAGCATCACACGCTCGATATAATTTTCGCTTTTCCCTCCAGGATGGACTCTTACATGCCATAAAGGAAGAATACGTGGAAGCCGTGGAAATCTTACTGGAATGGGAAGAAAAAATGCACAAGCCTGGCCAACCTTATGTAAATTCAATAAGCTCATTTTTTTCCCTTTCGTTCGATATTATATTTATTTTAACTAGTATATTATCAATTTTATCATATCTTTGAAACATTTTGCGGATCGAACGATTTGGAAATAATATAAATACTCTTTCCAAAGAAAGAATTTGAAAAGTAAGAAAATCTCTGTCAGCATTCCGTTGGTTTCCTCACAGAGTTGGGAAGCTGTTGACAAATCATCGTCGAATTTCACCCCGGACATAACTCCATTAATTCTGGCCGCGCATAAGAACAACTATGAAATTTTAAAAATCCTGTTGGATCGTGGCGCCACACTTCCTACTCCTCACGATGCCAGGTACAAGTCGAAATTTAATTTTATCTTAACCTTCAATATTTTAATATTCTACAAGCAAAACGATAATTAATTCATAAGAAACTTAAATCGAATCCGATCGATTATTTTTTTGGCTTCATGTCCAATCCCTTCCACTTATGACGCCAGTTATTCGATTAAGAATGCTAAGTATGTTATTGAAAATGTAACACGTGTTCGCCAGTGCACGTGTGTCCAGTAACTTCTATTAAAATGTATGTATCGTTTCCAATTTAGAGATTTCCTTCTTGATTTATTAATCCTTATACCGTTCTTGTTGAAATATTACTTTAATTCTACTTTTCAAGTAGATTAATTTTTCGAATTAACTTTTTTTTCATTCATAAATTTTTAAACATCAATGTCAATATAAAACAAAATTTATTAAATTTATTAAATATTTATCACGAAGAAAATTTCACGAAGAATAATTGTATTTGGAAAAATATTTATCTTCTTCTTATACATATTTTCTATTTTCCAGATGTGGATGCGACGAATGTGTGACATCCAGCGAACAGGATTCTCTGAGACACTCCCAAGCACGAATAAATGCGTATCGTGCTCTCACCTCGCCATCTTTAATCGCTTTATCTTCGAGGGATCCTCTTCTCACAGCTTTTGAACTTTCGTGGGAACTTCGTCGATTGAGTCGAATGGAACAAGAGTTCCGTTTCGAGTATGAGGTGTGAATTTTCATTTAATTTTTTAATTAACTTTTTCAATATTTGATCAATGTTCGATTCTGTATCTCGTTCATTTGGCAACGAAGGAATTATTTTGTTTTAATTTTTCACTTATTCAATTATTTTGCGAATAGGAAATGCGAGAACTGACGCAAAACTTTGCCACATCTTTGTTGGATCACGCTCGCACGTCCTTAGAATTGGAGATAATGTTAAATTACAATCCTTATGGTGAAAATTGGGAGCCTGGAGAACGACAAACCTTGGATCGACTCAAGCTTGCTATTAAATATAAACAGAAACAGGTGATATTGTTGTTGAATATTATAGATACATATATATATATATGTATATACAATTTTTTTCATTTTTTTTAAAGTTCGTAGCTCATCCGAATGTTCAACAATTACTGGCCGCTATCTGGTACGACGGTTTGCCTGGTTTTCGAAGGAAAAATATGATTGGACAATTTATAGATGTTGGAAAACTTGCAGCAATGTTCCCAGTGTATAGCAGCATTTATATGCTCTCACCAACATCACCAATGGGCCTGTTCATGAAGAAACCTTTCGTCAAATTCATCTGTCATTCCTCCTCCTATGCATTCTTTCTGAGTAAGAAAATCAATCGATTTCATTTATTAAAATTCAATCTATTTTTCATTATCTCCTTGTTCAATGATAAGAAAATTTTTTTTCAACTTATTTAACTCAGGAAGATAGAGAAATTATTTAATCTTGTACTACTTTAACTTCTTATTATTCACTATTTAAAAAAACATGAGAACATTCACAGAATGAACGACAAATTCTTTCAACCGATTAATTTTTATATTATTCACCCCTGAAATGAACTTTAATAAGGAAAATAAGTTTAATTTCCTTCTCTAAAAATAAGAAATCAAATTAGCTTTTAAAGTTCGACTTTTAATTAATTATGTGTTTGAAAAAAAAAAAAAGAGGAAGAGCAAGAAGAAGAAACTTTTCAATTAGTTTGTTCGTAAGGTAAGTCTTTCAACAAAAAGGGTGGCGCGGTTAAAAGAATTAGTTGTTAGAAAATTTAGTTATAACGAGACTCGAGCCGATTGAAATTTCCGTTAGTGCTTCTTGGAATGGCGTCGCAACGTATCGAATACCTGGTTATCGAATTATTTGGAAACGACTGGTTGCACGAGATATTGGCTGGATGGAAAAGACGCGAACGTGGATGCATACCTGGCTTCGTCGAAACCGGTGTCATCATCTACGTAATCAGTAAACAAATTAATGCTTTCTTAAAAATAAATAAAAATAATCGATCCTATTTTCCATTTTATTTATCATTGATACAATATTCATTAATAAAGTGTCTTGATAAATCCTTTCAATTGCAAATAAAAATTTGGAATTACATGCTTTTCGATACAACAAGTTTTCATTTCAAACAATTTTTTATATAATTTTCATTTATATTTTTTTCCGAGAAAAAATCACACACACTGTATAACATAAATTTTTTTTAAAGCAGATTAAATCTTTCAGGCTTGATCCTTGGAGAAATAAGATCATTATGGTCGGACGGATTGATGGAGTATATATCGGATCTTTGGAATATAGTGGATTTCGTTCAAAATATGTTTTACGTGATTTGGATTATGTTGAGAATAACTGCGTGGATTATCGTCCAAGTATACATTCTTTTTCTTTTTCTTAAATTTCTAACTTTCGATTGGCATGATAGCAATCGTTTGATTCGATCGTTCACCCGATAGAAAGAGTATAGAAATGGGTTGGACCCTTGGTATCCCAGAGATCAATGGCACGCCTTCGATCCCATGCTTTTGTCCGAGGGAGCTTTCGCCGCTGGGATGATTTTCAGGTAATGCAAAGTTATCCAAATTTCTTCGTTCGTGATAATTCATCATAAAAATTTCACTCTAAAAAATGATTCGCGAAAAAAAATATTCCTTTCTATAATATAAATGCACGTAAATAAAATTAAAATCGTGTAAAAAAATAAATATTGAATAATTAATTATTACTTGAGACGAAAATATCCGTCTTTTTCTTTTTCTAGTTTTTTAAAGTTAGTTCACATATTCAGCGTGAACCCCCATCTCGGACCACTTCAAATTTCCCTTGGGAGGATGATAATAGACATTATCAAGTTCTTCTTCATCTATACTCTAGTATTGTTCGCCTTTGGATGTGGTGAGTTCCCTGCCATTTATTTATTTAGCTTCTTACTTAGCAAGATATTAAACACAACATTTGGTAAAAAAATTCAACAATTATTGTTTCAATAGTTTTCATTCTTCTGAAAATTCCATATATTTTTTATACTTATCGTTTTTTTTCAATCATTTCTTTTTTCTTGCAAAATTCAGGAATGAATCAACTGATGTGGTACTACGCGGATCTGGAGAAACAAAAGTGCTATAACATAAAAGATTTTCCAGATCTGCCCGACTTCGATAATCAGGAGAAAGCTTGCTCGATATGGAGACGTTTCGCCAAGTATATGACGATTATTCGATTGTACTCTTTGCTAAAAAATATTATTTAGGAAATTAATCTATAAATAATTATCTTCAGCTTGTTCGAGACATCACAATCGCTTTTCTGGGCCAGTTTCGGTATGGTTGATCTAATGTCGTTTGATCTAACTGGAATAAAAAGTTTCACCAGATTCTGGGCGTTGCTCATGTTCGGCTCTTATTCCGTGATAAATGTGATCGTCTTACTAAACATGCTTATCGCTATGATGTCCAACTCCTATCAAATAATCTCGGTACGATAAAGTAGTAAAGTATATTTTCATTCATGAATTTTTCAGTAGCGAAATAATTATCGAATTCGTTAATACAATGCGCATACGAATAGGAAAGATCCGATACGGAATGGAAATTTGCCAGGAGCCACTTGTGGATGAGTTACTTCGAAGATGGCGACACCGTGCCTCCCCCATTTAACATGATCCCAACTTCCAAAACGTTTAACAAAGTCTTGTCGTGTGGCAAGGCTGGTCGTCAAACTAGATCTCTGATCGTACGTATTATCATCACGTTATGTGAGTAGAATAGATTATTAATTTATATCAGATTTAGATAAGCTGAAAAAAAATGAATTAGTTAAAATTTCGATCAAAGTTATATTAACATTATTAAAGATGATCAAATAATTATTCATAATTATTATACTTGATATACTATACTCTTCGTTGTATAACCTCTTTAGCGCTACAGTTAATTGCAGTTATTCGATGCTTTCGGTAATAAATCAAGTAAATATATAATTAAACATCTTTAATTTGTATTATTATTGCTGGATAGGGTAAGAATCACTTTCAGAGTCGAATGAAGAAAAAGAAAAGCGAGATGCATCCCGTTAGAGCGTAAAACAATCGATATTTCAAATATCTTCGAAAATAATTTGCAGAAAAAGTCAAGAGAGAAGGCAATGGCGAGACACGACACGGTTATGCGATTACTGATCCGACGATATGTGACCGCGGAACAAAGGAAACGAGATCAGTTTGGTATCACCGAGGACGATGTAATGGAAATCAGGCAGGACATTTCCACATTGCGATACGAGTTGATCGATATTCTTCGACAAAATGGGATGAGGACACCTATGCTCGAGAAACAGGATGCCGCGAGTAAGTTTACGAATTATCTATGCCTGTATTGACTTCATTATTGCATGAAATTTATAAAAAAATTCATAAGAAAGGATCAAATAAAATTTCAATTATTCAATATTTATCGCGTGTGCTGTATAATAAATGACTCGCGTTTGTATTTATTCTATATGTGCCAAGCACGAGTGAGAAATTTGTTATTGGATATCAGCACACGTATTAAAAAAATTATTGATTTTATATTAATTACAGCGATAAGAAGGAAAATTTTTAATTAAATAGTAGCGATGTGCGAGAATGAGTCAATACGATTATGCTTTACTGTCATATTATTTATATTACGAATAAATATATCACTTAAACTCTGAATGATTTATTTTTAATTTGTTATCTGAACTTATCATAAAACGTGCCGATCGAGTATTTTTTAATTATCTAATCAAAATCTGTATATAATTTAACGTGTATCATGAACTGTATTTTACAATAATTTTTATCACCTATATCTTACGTTAATTCTTACGAAACTTCTATGTGAACAATTTATCGCGAAAATGATGCATGTAATAAATTATATCTCTTAGGGAATAAGAAAAGAACAATAAAAAAAAAAAATACAATAGATGTTGCAAAATACATAACATCATCAAAAATTCAAAAAAATACAAAAAATTATTATTTCACTCTATTATCCAAATTTAAAGAAATTCTTTAATCTAAAGGAAAATAAGTTAATCACCAACTTTAAACTTTACGTTTAATTAGATAGAACAAAGAAAAAAAAAGGATACGAATATTTTAATAATTAAAAATAACGAAAAAAATTATTAAACAAGAATTTTTTTATTCTAGTATCCGGGAAGAAGGGTCGTGTGAT
The DNA here is from genome assembly GCF_029169275.1 of Apis cerana. NCBI lineage: Eukaryota > Metazoa > Arthropoda > Insecta > Hymenoptera > Apidae > Apis > Apis cerana. The sequence continues at coordinate 12,337,134 of NC_083856.1, forward strand.
GGAACGCCGACTCCAGAAGGACTTCCAGATCGGTATAGTTGAGGGTATAGTGAACGCGGTGATCCAGAATGAGAAAGAGCCGAAGGACGTATTCAGTCAAATTGCGAAGGCGATCGGCCGCAAGGGCAGCGGAACCAAGAAGAAAGATTGGAACGCCGTGGTACGGCAGAACACGATTGCCAAGGATCCTATTGGCAGCTCGAACGAGGCATTTGAAAGACAAACGAGGCGCAGTATACGCAGAATTGGCCATCAACCGAACTCGGATCTGACCTCGTTAGATCCTAATCGTTTGGTAGATTATAATCCAAATTTGATGGAAGTGTCACCGACCACGAGGATCGCTTATGCGAAATTCATGATGCGCCGGCCCAAAGCGGCGGGAGAAGAAGGAGAAGGCAAGTATATCTTTATTACTTCTGATATATTTGCAGTATACATTTAATATATCTTTATCGAAAATGAATTGAATGAATCTCCTTATCGCATTGTTCGTCTATGAAAAAGTGGTAAATCCAGAAAAGTATGTATTATTGTTCTACTATCTGATATTTTTTCATGAATCGTTTGATGAAGGAAACACGAATCGAGCGTGATTGGAACAAAATGGATACAGTGACGATACTTCAAAGCATTGGCCTAAACTTATTATTCTATAAGCAGAATGTTATTGATAAAAATGTATTATTCATAGTTTATAAGAAATACTTCTATTTCAACGTGTATTAATAGTGTAGTAATTAATAATTCTATCGTTTCGCTTTTCATTGCTTCCATTGTGGGCAAATGAAGTAATACACTTGTCTGAAATATATCTGCTATTTTAACGTATATTATTTTCAGAAAATAAAAAGGAAAATGAAGAAGGACCTCAAAAATCTGTTCGAATATCTAATGAAATTAGCGCAAAGCCATTGTTGAAGAAAACTTTATTAAAGACTATAAGTAATAGCATGGAGAAAAGTGCAGGAGGCACATCGGAAATGAGGACACCGTCACCAATTCCGGAGGATCCGAAAGAAGAGGATAAAACTACGAAAAAAGCAGAACAGCCAAAACCATCGTTGAAAGAGGAAGATAAGAGCGCGAAAGAGGACGTGGAAAAGAAGAAGAAAGAAGAAGAGGAAAAGAAGAAGAAAGAGGAAGAGGAAAAGAAGAAGAAGGAAGAAGAGGAAAAGAAAAAAAAGGAAGAAGAGGAAAAGAAGAAAAAAGAAGAGGAGAAAAAGAAGAAAGAAGAAGAGGAGAAAAAGAAAAAGGAAGAAGAGAATAAAAAAAAAGAACCGAAAAACGAACCGCCGAAAAACGAGCCGCAAGAACCGGTAGCCACGACAAAATTAAGAGGAAAATCGAAAGCAACCGGTCAAATAATGGGCGGATGGATTTAAATTTTCTTCTATTTTATTATAGCACTTTTCAACGTGTGATGGTTGATTTCATTATTCACTAATTGAACAAATTATATTGAAAATTATATTAGAATAATTTGATCATAATATACAACTGTGATTATAATTTTCACAAAACGTAATTGAGAAAGACATTTCTTGATTTTTTGTATTTATTTACTTTCATATCTATTTTTCTTTTCAAAAGAAATTTTTTTTATAATTACGTATAACGAAATATAATTAATTTAATTATTTGGGATTAAGTAATTTATTAAAAGATTTAAATTGATTATTTGCTTTCAATTTTCTATCTTTATATGATAAATGATTTTATCTTATCTATTTTTTTTTTTAATATTGTTTCGTTTGTTATAAATTTTAATCGATATCAAAAATTAAAGTAAAAAAAAAAAATATTTAATAAGGCAGTTTAAGAACAAATGGACATTCATTCGTGAAGATTCATTGTTTGATTCATATTTTTTTACTCTTATACATTTAGCAACGCTGCCAACGTTTCATGAGTATTTCCGATTCTCTCGATTTCCATATAAAATAAAAGTTTTAAGATACGATTTTTTTAAAAAATAAACTTATACGTGATAATAAAAATAATTATTCTTATTTTACATCAAAGTTTATAATTAGCTTTATAATTATATCTGACTATACGGATAATATAAAATAAAATAAAATAAGTTAATATATTATTTACACATATAATTTGTCGACCTTTGTCACGTTGCACATTTGCCACATAATATTGATAAAAATCTGCAAAAAAATTTTCGTATCATGCATAGATAATTTCTTTGTTAATATGTAAATTATTGATAAATATATTGTTTTTCTTTTTTTTTCTTAATTTTTCTTTTTCTTTTTACGATCTTTTTTAATTTTCTGGTTATTTAACCATTTTTTACTTTAAAGATAAAAATACAAATTAACGCAAATTACTAGATAACTCTTTTGCTAACTTGAAGCGTTTTTCTAGAAAAGTTTCAAATATAACTAAAAGTTAAAAGTATAATTATTGAATACTTAATTAAAATTTAATATAAAATGATTTAAATTTGAAATATAATTTATCTATGGACAATAATTAATATTTAAAAAACAATAAATTTTCATCATACCTTCTTTTTCTACCTTTTTCCTCTATAGAGATTTCATTCTTTTTTCTTCTATTTCTTATTTTGTCTTCCTATTATTTAAAACAAATATTTATTATATTTATTATAAATATTTATTATAAAATTATAATTCATAGTTAGTTAAATATATATATATTTTTTATTAAGAAATATTAATATAAATAGAAATAATAACAGTATACAATGTAAATAATAAAAACGTGAAAAGCAATTTGTAACTATTACCTCTATTAATTCACCCACAAGATATTTCTTTAGTATACGTTTTGCATCTGTACTATGACCAAACTCATCAAAACCACGTGTTGCATCTTGTCCTGCATATTCTTCGATCAATTCTGGCCCACCAGGATGCTAAAATTAATTTCAACGTATTAATTTTAACCTACTATATATATATATACATACATATATTATTTGTTTTATCACTCTTTTATTTAATGATATTAATTTTAATTTAAATTTATTATAACCTACCTCATCCTTGTAATCCGTCACGTCATAAACCATATCGTAAATAACGATCCACACTCTCGTTTCTTCTTTTCCATCTCGTGTCGCAACTTCTTTCAACGAGTATCTCGCTAATTCGTTCATTTTTTTTATTTATAAAAAATACAATTTCACTATACAAATATTTAAAATATATAAATACTTAATTAGAGAAAAGAAGAAAAAAAAGAAAATATTGAGATTTATTAAATGATGGAAACGCTTGGAAAGATCAAGTCTCTTCACTATTCCATCGTTAAATGAGAGGAGATACTTGGATGAAAATAATTTTGAACAACTATACATATATAATCATGATTGATTTCGCACACATCGTTAAACAAAGATAATGCGCGTCACATTACATTGATTACAGATTGGGAATTTCAAGAGGAAATATTCATTTTGTTTATCTATAAATCGCAAGAAGAATTTAATTGGTTTGTCTATTTTAACAAATATTTTTTCTTAAATTAACGCAGATTCACCATATTATTTTTTTTTTATCTATTTTCTTCTTATAATCTTTATTTCATGTAATATTTTGTATAATTTTTCACTAATAGATCACAAACAATTTTTATTATCATTCCATTTCATTTTTGTTAATAATTTTTAATATAATTTAATTTCTAATATTTTTCTAATATTAATTCTATTAACAATTGTACAATTATATAATATTTTATTAATAAAATTTCTATTTATTTTAATTAAATGAAATTTCGCAATTTTGAAAATGACCATAATTTTATTTTTTTCTAAAAGATTAATTAAAATTATAAAAAGCTCTTAATAATTAAAAAGAAATATATTTGGTAAATTTTTTCTATCATCATATAAAATTCGCATATTTCAATAAACAAAATTTCAATGAAGAAAATATATGATTTGTGTGAATCTGGATTTTAATTTTAATTGTAATATTAAACGAACTTGTGTTTCAATTTTGACGAATAATCCATAAAAATAATAGAAAATTAATAATTATTAAAATAATTACATTTTAGATTAAATCATTTTTTAGATTCTTGTTAATGATTCAATTATTTCAAAGAATCGAAGTATGAAGATTTCATTAGAATTATAAAATAAAATTTTGTAATATCAGACAAAATAATAGTAATTATTTGATTTAAATAATGATATAAATATGTCAGATTTTCATTTAGATTCATTATGATGTTTAAAAAAATTTGTATATAATAAAATTTATAAATGTAATTTATAAAAAATTTATAAATGTACAATAAAATATCTATCTCACAAAATATAAAAATGTAATACATATGTATTAAATATATAAAACTTTTATCAAAATAATCAAAACATATGTTAAGATTTTAATTAATAAAATAGACAAAAAAGATAAAGTTAATTAGACATTAGATCTGTTTCCTGAATGTATAAATATCAAACAAATAGATAAACTAAATTATTATTTGGTTTCCTTATCTATATTTATTTGCATTTCTTTTAATTCTATCCTAATTGATAATGAAATACATTTCATCGATAAGTTAGATCGAAATTTTTTGTCAGTGCCATCTCGCGTTTGGATATCCGAAACTTCAATTTGTTATTAGCATAGCAGAATGTGCAAAGAGCTATTCTAATTCGAGTGATGTCATAAAAGAAAGCAATATTATGCGAGAAAGATAAAATGTGGAAATTTTTAGTAAAAACTGAATAATTAATAATTTTTATAGTATCTTTTAACCTTCTCTTACAATATTGATCTTCTTTTTATGGTGTCACATGAATTCGAATATCTTTTCGCGAATATCCTATTATATTAATAACAAATCGGAAATTCGGGTATTTAAACGCGAGATGGTGCTAATCTTAAAAATTTTCGATTGCTGTCTAACTTATCGAAGTGCCAAAATCGTACTTTTAAAAATAGTCATGAGATGGTATTCATTTTCAATTCTTATTTTTATTTTATTTTAACTTTAAAGAAATATGACACTCGAGAGATGCCGCTAGTGATCAATTCTTATTAATCTATCCTTTCGTTACTATTTTTTATTCTACTATTATACTATTTTTTTTATGATTTCTGTGCGACGTTGAAAATAAATATATTACAGATTTCAATATTTTTACGCTATCTTTATTCTTTTTTTACTATTTATTCTTCTTGTTTATACATTTGACGTACGACTACAAACAAGATACGGCATAATGATAATTTATTATTAACATACTTCCATCGTTTCTTTTTCAAAATTACAATATATCTTATGTAAAAAATATAGATATTCTCATTCTTGATTTTACAAGGATGATAATCTTGTACAACATATCGATACACGATTAACAATACAATTATAATTAAATAACAAATTTTAAAAAATTAAAATATATGAAAATTAATAAAAATTAAAATGCGATGAAAATTTAAAAATCATTAGAAATTTATTAATTGAATTTAATCCATTGAAATATATTCTTTCATATTTTTTAAAAAAGAAAAAAATATTAATTACATAAATTACAGCAATAATATTATCAAAAATATAATTACAAATTAAAATTACAAATACAATTAGAGTAATAGTAATAGTAATAGTAATAGTAAGTATAATGTAATTAATTTTAAATATTTTTTCTTATTTACCATTAAATTGTAAAAGTACTACTTCATATGTTATGATTGCTCCAGCCACCTTCAAATAATTATATTTTTAATTTAATTTATAATTATTTTTTTAATTTAAATATTTTATGTCAAAAAATATATTTAAATATAAATTTACCGCAAGCATAAAATTTCTTGTGATAGAGAAGAAACGTAATCCAGTTAAAGCTATATCGTCTGTCGCGAGTTGATATTGTAATCTCTGAACCTGCGAATAGAAAAATAGAATTTTATAATATATTGCATCAAAATAAATTTTTAGAAATTTTTATTAAGTTAACAGTCTATATAATAATTCGATTTCTTCTTTAAAAATTTTAATTTCTATTACATATATTCTTTCTTGCGATGTATTCTTTTCTCAAAAAAAAAAAAAAAAACGATATACACAGATATAAATGTACATTTACCTCGACGCTATAACTAGATGTCGAGCAATTGTACAAATAAGGTAACGCTTGCTTGCTCTGATCGTGTATTCTAGCAGTAAGTAAGGTAACAGCGCACGTGCGACAGATAAGAAAAGCGAAGGAACCAAAGAAGTAAGCCTCGCTCAATACACTGTTTTCATCTGATATGCTTTAAAACAAAAATAGAATAAAAGTTAATGCATAATCGATTTGATTTGAATGAATCATATGTAAGAAGATAAAATATTCTAAGATAAAATTTTCTGTAGTTTCTTTAGTTCGTTCTTAGAATATTTTTTATCTTTGCGTTCTAGGATCAAATTTGATGAATGATAGATTCAAATTTAGGAAACAAAATCAATCATAAATGCCAATTTAATATTATTATTATATATTTTTATATAATATACATACGATAGGCCGTTTAATAATTGAAGACAAATGAAGTATACATTGTTTGCAAAAGATAAAAGGATTATTGGAGAAATGTGATCGTCCACTTTTTTGACAATGCAACTCAATATGGCATAATCCTCCCGAAGTTCGCGCCAGTTAAATGCCGTTTGACATTTCGTCATCGTAATTGCTAATTTCTTGTTCAAAGATTTATATCTTTCGGCTAAACCAGTAGCAACCTAAAAATTCACACAAATATGAATTAATTGAAGATTGAATATAATATCATCAACGTGAACATAATTATTTAAATTACTCTTTGTATAATAAATTGTAAGATGCATAATTATGAGAAAATTATTCGACTTACAAGCATGATGAATAAATCTGTAAAGTTCCATGTGAAAGTCGCTAGTTTGCTAACGACAAAGACATACAAACCGTAAACAAAGTTATAATTCACTGAAAACAAATGTGCCTTTGATTAAATAGCGACATTGTTCCTTCGATATTCGATAATTTGATTTCATTTTTTTATTAAATAATAATGACTCACATGTGTCGAAAATGAACGAATGGGATCGTAATGTGTATATCTCCAAGAAGTTGTGAAACGTCGAATTTGATTCGTTCCACTCATAACCATCGATATTGTTAAATACACTCAGAACATGTTCTATAAGAGACAAAACCAGCACTATTGTGCTTATAATAAAAAATTTCCATCGAAGCCGTGTGGGTTCTGTCGAATTGCTGAGGATCAGGAAGACGAATGAAATGTTTATTTTATATTTTATCACGTATTATTTTTGAGAAATTTGAATCAATAACAAATTTCTTTCTCTACCTGGACAAAATGATAAATAAGCATTTAAAAAAGAAAAGAAGCGATTTTCTCTCTATTCAAGGAAAAAACTTGCAATCAAGGATATGATTATCTGAAAATCTCGCGGTATTGCATTTGCACGCTAAAATAAACTAATTATCGTAGTTTCCTGGACGATTAATGGGTATCTAAAGCTCGCGTGTACAGCAGATAAGCGGCAAACAACGCGATCAGCAAACTCACGAATAATAGCAAGCTTTTGCTTATACGAACGCGATATCGACCTGTCTATATATCGTTCCATGGCTCTCCATTCGTATTGAAGAGATACCCAGCGTGACGATAATGAGAAAAATAAGATGCTGCCCACCAGACTATTCCCATAGAACACTGCACCGACTGTCGCTGCGCCTAAGCCACCTGGGATGAAATATGATAGGTTATCCTCTTTCGTTTTTATCGCGTTAATCCATCGCAAAAAAAATAAGGAATGTCACATAACGTAATGTCTCACGCAATTATCATCGATTCCAGATTCAAAAGTCAATATTATTTTATATACACATTTCATGTACATTTTCATAATTTAGAATTAATAAAGAAAAAATATTTTATCATTTAAATAGCACAACACTCTGACATTAAGAATTCTATAACAATTTATTTTGATGAAAAATTGTGATGGAATAGAAGTTTCACAGAATGTTGGAACATCCGTAAACTGGAGATATCTGAGTTTTCACAATTTCACACTTTTTTCGAGATATGTTGTTTGGATCTGTTTATATCATCGGCAACAGGTAGCCAACTGTCGCAGCTCGACTAGGCTACATGCTCTGTGATTGGCCAATATTTTCTGTTAATGATTCGTTAATAAAATCGTAACGAAAGAAATTTTTAATTTACGAATATTTTTAGAACATCTTGTATATATATTTAGAACATATTGTATATATATATATATATATATAAATTTTAATATTAGAATATTTAATAAATCGAAGATATTAATCGTAGCTAAAACTAGTTTAATTCATTTCTTTTCTTAGACTTATATCAGTTTTAAAAAGACAAACGTTGAATCGTGTATAGTTATTGCAACATATATACGATTTAAATTATTCACTTACCACGAATCTGAAATGTATTGGCGTTAAAAGTTTTCAACATGTGTATCATCGATACAATCGTCATAAACGAAACCATTAAGGCGATGAAACCTGAATAGATAGTGAGAAATGAAAATATTTTGAATTGAAGTTTTGATAGCGACGAAGATCCAACTCCAGATACTGGGAACATGCCGAATATTTGAGCGGCCTTTAAAACAGGGCCGATTGCACAGTGAAAATTCTCTAATGCCTAAGTAAGTAAACGAACAAACTTGCGAATAAGATCATTTAAAATTTAAATCATTTCCTTTTCGAATGAATGAATAAATTCTCACTTCGCTATTTCTGAAATAATTTCGTTCTCCTTGAGATCGCTTGGTGGACAAATCGTTCTCTTGATTCGCGCTAATGTCCTCGATATCATTGTCATTCTTATGATATATGACAGAGGACCATATCTTCAAATTGGAACCTCTGCCTTTACCTTTCGGTATTTCATCCAAACCATCTTTTGTTTTTAACATCATAAGTTGGATTTGATCCTCCGAATGCATGTTAGGTTTTACAATATTACATCGTGCATCTAATACTGTTGAAATGTGTCACCAATGATCCTGTGAAGAGTTATTAAAAAGTGATAAAAGTGGCTAATTTAATTTCAGAAAAGAAAAAAAAAAGAATGTTATTAATATGGAATGGAGGAAACATCCACGCCCATCAAGAAGAGCAACAATAATGACAAAAAAAATAGATACGACGTAATCATGGGCGTATTCCCATTTGGATCTTTCATTTTTCCTCGATACATTACATGGTAATAATATTACTTTTTCATTATTTCTCTTCTAAATTTTGTTAATTATATTTTTCTTGCGATTTTACTAATCAAATTAATAATTTTTTCCTTTTTTATTTAATATTTTAATTTTAAATAAAATACTAAAGTCTTCATTAATGTCACGCATCTTTGATGAAATATTGTACGAGCTAATATTTTTATCGCATCCTGAATGAATATTTCTTCTTTTCAGAAACATGAATTAATAATGTCTCATTTTTCGAAATCATGAAAAGGTTGCATTACGTTAAGTCCCACGTAAAATTAAGCGATAAATTTCAATAGATTTATATGCCTATTACACGTCTATGCGAAAGTATAGCATCGTTACAAAACCTGTGGTAGTGCAATTAATTATCAAGCATTGTGGACATTCTAACGGTATGACGCATGTTCTGAGACAACCGATCCCAATGATGCATTATATTCCAGGAAGGAGGTGACTTTGTGTTTATCTAGGATGCAAAGTAACAATGTTGACACTGCAAAGTCTTGTTAATTTGCGACATTTTCTTCCCCCTTACATTATATTCTCTGTTTTTAAAGAATTATTGAAAGCCAAGATTCGATTTACAATATATTTCATTCAAATATATTTTATTGTATTATATTTTTAAAGAGAAATTGAATAACAATATTCTTGAACGCAATTAGAGTGAATTAACGATGGTATAAAAATAATGGCGAATGAAATAGGGTAGGTTTGATGTAATAAGATTTAATTTTTTTTGCTACATGATCATAATAAGTTACTGCACCAATTTTTTAAATAAAAATGCTAATTTTTCTTATATATTTTAATCATATTTTAAATATTAAAAATACGACAAAGTTAAAACAAAAATAAAACTAGGCGAGATGATAAGGGATGTATTCTTGCTAGTTAATAAACTGTTGAGAACAATAGATAACTGATATCATTTATCGAATAAGTTCAATAAAAGGGTGATATTAAACTTATATTGATAAAAATTTCGAAATACAAACGTAATTCATACACTAGATGCCTATTGATTATAATTACTTTAAATATATCTTCATAATTGAAAGCCATGGGCAAAAAATTATTTGCAAAATTCATAATCTTGAAATATATATCGAAACATGTGAAATACACTTGGATGAATTGATTCGATGTGTAACCATTGACTTCAATTTTAAAAATATCCATACTTCAATCATAAAATTTTTAATCAGGATAGAAATTTGCATACTCAACATGGAATCTATTTGGCGAGAAATCAAAAAAAATATTCTAAGATATGAAGTTTATAAAAGATTAATCATTATACTACAAAATAGTATAATTATACATTTATATATTTTTTAATTTTATTTAATAAAATTTTCATCTTTTTTTTTAAACAATAAATATCGAATATAATTGAATAATTAAAGAATTTGAAATTTCTGTTTATTTATATGATTTTTGAGACAGTGATTTATTGAAGCATTTATTTAGGAAACAATAAAAGATATTTTGTATCAGAATAATAGTCAAAAGATATGGAACAAAAAGTTATTGTGAAGTCAAACTTGTGCTCCATTGTGACGTAATACTTATTTTACTATTTTATTTTTTTACTTATAATTAAATGACCTTGCATTAGTGATTGTTGAAATCATCCGAAATTTTAATTTTGCACTAAGAATAAGAAAATATAGCATGCTGTTTAAACAAATAATTTTAAAATTTTTGAAAATATTTCACGTATAAAAAAATTATTAACATATTACATCGTTCCTTCATACTTTATCTTTATTTTGTAAATACAGTTTTATTATAACTTTTTTTAGAATAATATTGAAATATAATAATAAAATTATGTAATATATTTTAAAATAATATTAAAAAAATATTTTTCTATATTTAAAGAAAAATGTATTATTGTAAAAAATTCAAGTTTAATTTTAGAAAATTTTATTTCAAATACTTACTGTATATGCGCGCATGAATCGGCCATTCATGATTCTGATATTTTTGATGTTTTGAAGAATGTGGTTTATGAATAATGATATCGAATGCAACAAATCAAATTTTAACAAGATTAAAAAAGAATCCACTGCTCGAGTATGTCAATGTACACTACCGCGTGAAAAGATTCTCGATTCAGAAGAACTGAACTACAAACTCGGACCTGCGCCATACATGCCTGATCAGATAAACGTTTATACTACTAATTTTACACGCTTACTTAGTAAGCTAAACAGTAAAAAATAATTATGAACTTATAACATGAATTATGTACATAAATCTCATAAATTTTATATATATAAAATTTTAAGCTAAAATATTTATTTTTCTTTGACTTATTTAATTATAAAAGAAATATATAATATATATATATATATATATATATATATATATATAAAATATATAAAATATATATATATAAAAACTTCTTTATTTAATTATAAAAAAAAAGATTTCTATAAATATACGATTATTTATTTCTATTTAATTGTCAGATTTTTTATATTTTTTCTTATGATTGTTCTTTTTTTCTGTATAAATCTTAATAAAATTAAAAAAAAATGTTTTCTTTATAATTTATTATTACGTATTTATAAATTTGTTCATATTGCTAAAATTTATATATAAAATTGTGTATAAATTAAAATATAATTGACATTAAAGAATTTTAAATTTCTGTTTATTTATATGATTCTTCAAACAGTGATTTATTGAAGTATTTCTTTAGGAAACATAATAAATAACATAATAAATAAAATATAATCTTTATTAATAAATTTTTAATAAATAAATAAAAAAAATAAATAATTAATGATTAATTTATAATATAATATATCTATTTTTCATTATGTCTAGAATTAGGAAACAATAGATATATTTAATTTATCTTATTTGTTAAGTAAATAATTTTTGAAAACATTTTTTTTAAATATTATTTAAATTAAGTTAATTTATTTTTTAATAAGATAATTTTCCTATGTTTTTTTACTTTTACATTATATTTATTTAACAATCTTTTATTTTACTATAATGAAAATATTTTGTATTTATTTCATAATTATTCTATGAAAGTACTAACATAAAGTTTTACTTTTCTACCAAATTGCGCGTTGTACACCAGATAGTTTATTATAATCTGCCAAATGTCGAAACATAATTCGTGATATTCTCCATCTCAGAACATTACCACGTGCACGAGAAGTTAATATACAACGTGATGTTATTTGTCTTAAAGCAGTTTGACGAGGAATTTTTTCATTTATTTCTTTACTAACAATTTCCTGAAAATAATGTAAATATATTATAATTTCTATAATGTTATTTAAATACTATAAAATAAATTTCTTGATACAGGATTTAAGATATATATTTTTAAGGTTATATAAATTACATATAATATACCCGTAATTCAGTTGGTAAAATATCATTCCTTTTCATAGCTACTAATCGTAATCGATCAGGTGCATATTTTTCTATCAATTTTCTTCGTTTATTATCACGAATCATCCAGCGACCAATATTGTTATTACGTATTTGTTGAAACTAAATGAAGAATGTAATAAAAATAAATTGTATGAGAATCTAATTTTTATATATAAGAAGAAAAAATATAATTATAATAAAATGATTAAAAATTTATTTCTACTTACATTATAGGCTATAAAATTTGCATTACTTGAAAGAAAATTTGAACATATCAACAAACCATTCCTTATAGCAGCCATATTTGGTTCAACAGCTGTTCTTCATAAAATTCACATACTAGAAAACATATATATATATATATATACATAAATATATACATATATGAGAATGTGTTTACTATAATTTTTAAATAATTATTTACTTAAATTTCATTGTATTTTTCAAAATGAAAAGAAAAATAAAGTTTTTATAGATATTAAAGAATAGAAAATTTACTATTTATTTAGAAAAATAATTATACGATACTATTGTTAAATATATAATTATGTATATTTTGTACAAATACAGTTATTTTTAATTTAAAAAAAAATTTTTAATTATACAAATTTTGAAAATAAATTCTTACATATAAATAGTATTTTATAATTTTAACTTTTTCTTTTGATACTTAAATATAAAATATATTTCTAAGAATAAAGGATTCTATAATAATATGACACAATATAATGTTTCCGTAGCTCCTTTATTTTTTATTATTGTTATTTATACGTATGTACAGAAAACCGTTGTTAACCAATTTCAATCGGAAAATCGCGGATAAAAGTGTTGAACCATTGCAGATCATATTTCCGCACATACTCTTTTAACATATAATGTGTAAAAAGATAAGGTAAATCTTTGTAAAGACATATATCGTAGAAAAATGTTGTGTATATAGTATAGCAGTTCAATTCCTCACCTAGTCAGGTAATTGGAAAGTAATAAAAAAACAGGTCCCATTTTCTCCCAACCAAATTCGTATTGGAACTACTACTTTTTCTTTTTCTATTATTCAATCTTTTTTTTTTTACATCGATGTATCCCAACTCATAGTTAAAAATTTAAAAAATTGTTAATATTCTTCAATTAATTTTTTACAAATAATATCAGAAATATGAAGCATTTTACAATAAGGATGGCGATGATTAATTAATAATGACGGCAAAAAAATAATAATGAATGTTTTTCGAATATCGCAGATATAGGATTTATTTCCGTATAATAATTAGAAAATATAATTAAGCCGAGCTAAATTATGTTTTTGATGTTTTCATGTGAAACAGATATTACAAGTAGCTTTCCATAGTTCACTTTCTTTTCTCATGGAACTCGCGAAGCGAGAAAAGCATTGCTTATACCATTGTCGATCATTCTTACCTTTCCTACGAAATTCTTTACGGTGAGAAAAGTGACGGAGTAACCATTTTGATAAATGGAATATACGAATATCAAAAAAATATGGCGAACGTGCAATTACATGCACAATGAATGCCAGTCGTCGCGATTCTTTACCGATTTTATTACTCTTAATCATTAGTCGCGATTTCGTTGAAAATATTTCAGTCTCCAATGGCAATAATGTAGCGTTGCTCTCGTGCGAGAAACGTGAAGAAAGAAGGTAAACTACTTCAGCTACTATACGCCGAAGCCCATCTGGCGATACACATGTACGGAAACTAGTTATTTCTTTTTCTGGGCCTTCTCGGCAGCCTTGGTGACCTTGCCAGCAGCGTCCTTGAAAGTTACAGCTTTGATAACACCAACAGCTACCGTTTGACGCATGTCACGAACAGCGAAACGCCCCAAAGGTGGAAATTCTTGGAAAGCCTCAACGCACATGGGCTTGCTTGGCACAAGCATAACGATAGCAGCATCTCCAGATTTGATGCTTTTCGGGTTTTCTTCAGTTGTCTTTCCATTACGACGATCGCATTTCTCTTTGATATCAGCGAATTTACATGCAATATGAGCAGTGTGACAGTCCAGTACTGGTGTATAACCATTGCTGATTTGACCAGGGTGATTCAATACGATAACCTAAAATAAAAATAAAAAATATTAATAACTTTACAAAAAATTAGATAAATATAAATATCTTATATATTTCTATCTATTTAATTTATATTAAAATTTATATTAATTTAAAATAGCACTCAGACGCCATCAACCATCAATAGATCCTAAGGATCTTCCGGTGGAAACCGCGAATGATGTTTAGAAATTCTCATCATTGTGCCGATTGATAAATAATATTTTATTAAAATTTGCAAAATTATTTAATTCTTAGCATTTCATAATATACATACTTGTGCAGTAAAATCAGCAGCACCTTTAGGTGGATTATTCTTTGAATCACCAGCAACGTAACCACGACGTAATTCTTTCACAGATACGTTCTTGACGTTAAAACCAACATTATCACCAGGAACAGCCTCTTGCAAAGCTTCGTGATGCATTTCAACAGATTTAACTTCAGTAGTCAAACCGGCAGGAGCAAATGTGACAACCATACCTGGTTTCAACACACCAGTTTCGACACGACCAACTGGTACTGTTCCAATACCACCGATTTTATATACGTCCTGCAATCACGTTTAATACTATTTATATTACCAATTTTTTAATACAAACATAATTTTAAAAAATTTTATTTTAATCAGACATCTCTAACCATCACTAAATAATAAAATTTTCCGGTGGAAACCGCGAATGAGCAAATAATGATATCATCATAAAAAATAAATAAAAATTGATTGCTTTTACATTTTATTTAGAAATCTACCTGAAGAGGAAGACGGAGAGCCTTGTCTGTAGGTCTAGTAGGTGGAAGAATAGCATCAAGCGCTTCAATGAGACATTTTCCTTCAACTTTTCCTTCTTTACGTTCAACAGTCCATCCCTTAAACCAAGGCATTTTTGAAGAAACTTCCAACATATTATCTCCATGCCAACCAGAAATTGGCACAAATGCAACGGCAGCTGGATTGTAACCAATTTTTTTAATGTAAGATGACACTTCTTTTTTAATTTCTTCAAATCGGGTTTCAGAATATGGTGGTTCAGTGGAGTCCATCTTATTAACACCAACAATCAATTGTTTCACACCAAGAGTAAAAGCGAGCAAAGCATGCTCACGAGTTTGTCCATTCTTTGAAATGCCTGCTTCGAACTCTCCAGTACCAGCAGCAACGATCAGCACAGCACAATCAGCCTGAGAGGTACCAGTAATCATGTTTTTGATAAAATCTCTGTGTCCAGGAGCATCAATAATAGTAACATAGTATTTTGATGTTTCGAACTTCCACAGAGCAATATCAATTGTAATACCACGTTCACGTTCAGCTTTTAGCTTATCCAATACCCAGGCATATTTGAAGGATCCTTTGCCCATCTAAAAATTAATTTAATTTTATTTTAAAATGTGTTACGTATAAAATTCTTAATTTTTATTTCAAATAAAAAATTATAATCATCACCATATGTATCAAGAAAAAAAATTATTAATAACAATAAAAAAATTATAATAAAAATATCTTATTTTTTAAAATATATATAATATTGTAAAAATTAATTACTTACTTCCTGGGCTTCCTTCTCGAATTTTTCAATGGTACGTTTATCAATACCACCACATTTGTAGATCAAATGACCAGTAGTGGTAGACTTGCCAGAGTCGACGTGTCCAATAACGACAATGTTAATATGAATCTTTTCTTTACCCATGATAAAGTTTTTACGAGACTTTACTGGTTAACTCTGAAATAAATATAAAATTTATTTATTAAAAAATAATAAATAAAATGAAATTTTTTTTTTTTTGAAAACAATTTTAATAAAGATTGCATTCATATATCTATGTAATAAAATATTTCAACCTTATTTTATGATAAAATATTTTTTTAATAATTGTTTTGAACTCTAAATTTTATTTAAAAAAATTAATTCGAGTTAATCATCGTTTATTTTTATTAAGGAAGCAGCAGGTGTCCGAGTTAAGGTCCACGTGGCGGTATCTGAATATTCGAGAACGAAACTAGCAGCCATTTTGTACATGGTAAGAACGTTGCAGCGTTGCCACAATTGCTTGACGCTTACTGTTGCACAATGCTATTATAAATTATTTTTAATAATTTCTAATAAACGAAATTAAGCTATATATGTACATATTCACTATACTAATTATTTACAAACGCGTTTTAAAAATAATATATATTTTAATTATAAATAATTTCACTATTTTTATAATATATTTTTATAATATTAGAATATTGCAAGTCAAATATTAATTTAATACAAAAAAAAAAAAAGAAATAAAAATATTAACAAATTGATAAATTATCACAAACACATAAAAAGCGGTATATTATGCAATTGCTATAGTTTATTGTTCAATTATCAAGTTTATCACTTATCGTTCTTCGATATAATTTTCACTTGTTACCACTTTGACACGGCAATAGATATTTTAACATTAACAAAAAAAAAAAAAAAAAAGAAAAATGACTGATTTAACGATCCACTACATTGAAAATCAGCAAGCAATCTCCATTGTTGGCGAAAAATCGTCCCACAATGTCGTCATTGCACACGATTTCCAGTATATGTATCGTGTATCTTGATACTATGTTACAAAAAAGTAATATATACAACTACTTCTCAATGTATTATTAATTAAAATTATATTTGTTAATATTTTAAAAAATTCGTAGATTACGAAGATTTTTCACTACAATTCCAATGATGCCTGAACTTGTGACCGTAACTCTCCAGTTCTGACAAGCGACCGCCATACTGCATCCGGTTATTTGCTTTTTCTAATTTTTATAGTTTAAAAGTCACATTTAATTATTCAATCGTTTTGTACCGTTTATTAACAAAATTTTTGTTTATAATTAACAATTAATCGCTAAATTCAACATATTTTTTGAACGATATGACAAACAATTTTAACAAGATCAGCATGTGGTCCGTATTCGAACAGCCGGCAAATATAGCTATCAACCACGCGCCCATTTTTTAATCTTATAATTCACCGAAAAAAAATAACATTTTAGTAAAACTGTTTTCACAACACATTTTATCCGTATTTTGATCGTTGTTTTATTCCGTACCTGACGTCCGATGCTACCTTTTCGGTAAGAAAATCGACGGATTATACTCCTGTGCGTAAACCACGAACAACCACTCACCTCCAGATGCCACAACAGAAAGAGATCGTCCAAGTGAAGTGACATGCGCATACGGCTTCCCGACTATAGCCTCGAACCCAGCGCCTCCACCATATCGATCATTTGTGAAACAATATATTATTTTTTCATGTATTGTTTATTCTTTTTATCATATCATTAATAATATTATAAATTTCGGAAAATAATATTCAATTTATTTTTTATAAATTCGTAAAAAATTATTGATAATAATAAACGGTGAAACTAAAGTTTTTAGGAGGATAAAACGCTGGGTTTGAGATTACGGTTACGCAGCAACAACAGGCGTACCAGAGATTCATACACATATATGTATAGGTAGGTAGTCCTAGGATTCATGCTTGTGTGTGAGCATGGAATTGAAATAAAGATGGGGATACTCAACCACAGAATGTTAAGTTGACGCGTATAGGGATGCACATTTGTAATTCTTGATTTAATGCCATAACTCTTAATCCAAACGATAATACGAAGCAATATTCTTTTCTTTTATTAGAACATTTATTTGAAATCGTTTAGATGAATTAATGTTTCGTTTAATGAATTTAAAAAATCTATTGTTAATATTTCGAAGTAATATAGATACATCGAAGTAATGTACAGCAATCCAGGCAATATTTGATTGCTACGAATAAGGAAATATATTTATAATATACATATATATGTATATATACAAGTAAATTATATTTTTAAATTATTTTTTAAGAATATATATAATAAAAAAATATTAATATATCTTAATTATTTTTTTATTATGAAATTTTATATATCAGTGTATATTTCATATAGACTGATGAACATATTAATTTTATTAATAAATATTAATTCATTTTTTAAACGTGATAAAATTTCTTTGATCATAAAGTGATTAAAGATTAAAAATTAAAGATCGAAAAGAAAAAAAAAATTACATCATTAAACGAGTCAAGAAGAAAAAGACAAGTTGAAAAACAACAGATTGTACGATATATATATTACATAGTACATTGAATGATATTGTTCCGGGACATACAATAGTAATGCTTCCAGATGTACATGTACATATGTATCTTCCTATGCAGTAGGTTTATTCTTTTATTTCGTAGGCAATATAATAGAGTTATACAACATCTTTATGTAACGTTTAATACGCGTATAAAATTGAACTTTTCAATATTTTATAATATAAATTTGAAAATTTTTAATATAGTTAATTTTTTTTTTTTTTTTAATTTTTAAACTCATTCATTATTTAACGTGAAACATAATAAAATCGTTTCGTTACAGTTTTGGATTTGTTACAATACGGTAACCAACCAACGATAATATAATGCAATTTCTTTAATCTTTTATATTTTATTTCCTATTTTTTTTTTTAATAATGTTAAATTTTTTAATAATGTTATTTATTTCGATTTTTTTGGTATATTACTCTTTAAAAAATTAATATTATCGCATTTAATTAATAACATTTCATAACATTTAATAATATTTATGTTAAATTAATAATATTTAATAACAATAGTATTGAATTATGAGTATAATATTCAATATAGGAGTTTATTCACAACAATGAATTCAAAAAACATTTATTTTATATTGTCGATATGCAAAAAAGAATTATAGTTTATTACGAGATATTATGTAATCATATTCTCTGCCCGGTGAATGATTCATTGAAAATAACGAGCGAATACGTCATTTTCTTGGTACACGAGAATAAATGATACCGATAATGATATCGATTGCAAAAAATATTCTTAAGATTTTGAAAACTTGCCTTTATCTTTATTTATGTAAAAAATAATAGATTATCTTTTTATTTTGTATTTCGAACAATATATAAATAAGAATAAAGTTCTAATTCATTTCTACAATCTATAATTATTTATATTTTTCATATTTATTCATAGAATGAGTCAAATTTTGAAAAGATACGTAAAAAAAAAATTTCGTCAAATGGCGCAATCTGCGTTTTTAACCTTTGAAATACCTTTTCTATGAAACATTCATTCTGTTATATATACGTTTATGATACATGACACTAAACTGCCTCATAGATATGATAAAGTGTTATTTATCGATATATATATATATATCCATATATAAATTAAATACAAAACATTTATAACCAAAAACTGTAAATAAAAAATACCTTCTTCTTAAGTTTAACAATATTAAATTGTAAATATATCACTTTTTAATGTACAGTAAAAATATAGAAATATATGCAGCAAGTAATTAATCTTGATAATTAGTCTATAATATATTTCTTATCAAAGAATAAAGATTTGATTATTTATTTACACCGCATTTGTTTGAATTTTTTACAATTGTTTCCGAGGAGCGGAATATTATCCGCGATTTATAGGGTAGAGAAAAAGAAAAGGGAAATTTTTTCCAAATATGGGCATAGGGTTGTTGTCAAAGAAAACATCTTGCCAACTTCAATCGTCTATTTATATTTCTGAATTCCTACTGACATCCGATCGTACAGACACTCGCACGTGGGAGCGGCGTAGCTAAGTTTCGAAAATTTAAAAATAACTTCTATCGTCGAGGAGGAAACGGATATACGTGTAGAAATGGACAAAAAATTTCACGCATATTCGCGTGGGTAGAGATAAATTATGCTCGAGTATGTATGTCGATGATACACACGCAAATATATATATACTCGTATACGAGTATATTAATTGATAATTGGTATGATTACAGTCGTGTCTCATCGTGATATTGTTTTCTTATCGCTTTTTTCCCCCCTTTTTTCTTATTTTTAAATTTTATTCCCGTTATGATTCCCGTTTGTTGACTCGGTCGATGCCTCCCCCCCTTTTTTTTTTTGTTGACACTTTACGATCATCAACATAATACAATACGTTGCGTATTATTACCTTAATGCCGACGTTTTGGTCAATTCTTTATAATCGGAAGTATAGATTCTCACAATAACCGTCCACGCTCTTACATTCTCTCCTGTTTCTTCCTCGTTCTTCACTCTTTCTCGCTTCCTCTCTCATAATATGCACATACACATTTATTTCTTCATTCACGCATTGGTATTTCGCAGGCTTGTTATCTTTTATTGGGGCAATCGTTAAAGTTGTGTGCAGGGTAACGTAATTCAGGCGTCAAGTCGAAGAAATGTTGTATGTTAAAAATGTAAGAAAAATTATTGAACTAAATTCATACATTTCACGTTTTTTTCTTTTCCGATTTTTATTTTTTTCCTGGAATTTTCAATGTTTTCGCGCGTTTTCTTTTTTTGTATCGATTATACATTTTTCTTTTTTTTTTTTTCGTTCACAGAAATACTCCGATCCGACGAACACCTTTTGCATACAACCCTGCACGTATTCCCTATACGTTATTCATACTATTATCATGTTGTATATTTTATCATTATATATCTATATTTATAATTATACTCCTATTTACAAAAAGTTGTTCATTAAATGTTAATATATTCAATAATATCGCAACTGTTATTATAACTTTATTCCTGAGTGACCATTCATTAAGAGACTCGCCTCTTCTTTTTCCTCTCTCTCCCTTTCTTTTTTTTTTATTATTATTATTTTATTTTATTCTATTTTATTTTTATTCGGATAGCTTATTCAACGTTAAAGCACTGAGAGATAAGAAACCGAGGTAGCGAAAAACGATGAATACGGAATGAAATTTATTATTTTTTTTCTTTCTTTTTAACAATTCTTCGATATCTGAATCGAACCGTATTCAGCTCGAAATATTTTCTCCGATCGTGAAATTTGAAGCAATTTGAAATTTTATCGATTTATGTATGTATATTCTTTCTCGAGCTTTTTTCTAATTTTTTTCTAGAACTTTCATTATAATTAAAACGCGTGCCGAATAAATTGCGTGTGTGTGTGTGTGTGTGTGTGTATTTTATTGGCTAATATGAATAGAATAATTTGGATCATGTCTAAAAAAAATTTGAACAAACATATTCTTCTTTATATTATTTATATAATTAATCGTTAAGATATGGATTGGTTTAATATTATCATTATGTTAATAAATTCCAATCGAAACGAAGAATTTTCTGAATCATTTTGTGGAAAAATAATACAAGCTAAGTATTTATAAGTCATTAAGTATATTATTATTATTATTATTATTATAGAGAAGTCGTGGAAAAATTTGAGAAATATTTATCGAGTTAGACAGATTAACACATTAGATGAAAAAAAAAAAAAAAAAGGAAGAAAATAGTTTTAATTTAAAACACGAGTGAAAAACATTGCTGAATGTTGGAGAAGGGCTACAAATCGACCGACATTTATTTCATGAAAAAAATGAAACAAGACGACGGATGTATACACGTTTAATTTACAATCAAACGGCCTTATTTTATATAATCTCTAATTAATATATTTAACATTTAATAACAATTAATATCATCATCATCATCATCATCATCGTCGTCGAGCGCGTGTATAAAATTTATAGCGCTCAACTTCTTTATCGTATCGAGATAATGATCCACAAAATGATCAGAGAAATTCTCGATTCTCGACAACAACGATTGAACGATACGAATCGTCGATTCTTGTTTGTTAAATCTCTCATTTAATAATGATAATAATAATAATAATAATAAATGAAATTAAACATCACGCGCGAATTAGACACAACGATACGAATTAGGCGAATTAGGGTCGGTTTCCATGCACGAGATATTAATTCGAATGGCTGTAACGGGTATCGATCGATCGAAGATCGGGCTTGACGCGGACTTGACTCACTTAACAAACTTTCACGAGTCGCATCCCACGTCGTATCGAATAAACGCCTGTTCGCCCCTTGCAACGCATCTCTCGTTTTTTTAACACCGATAAACATCTCAATAAAATCAATATTTCATGCAAACAGTCGCGAGGAGATTTATTTATTAAGAATCTCGTTTCTCGAAGAATTATTATATTTCTATATCGATCGTGTAAATTCGAGTTTCTCAAAATCGAATAAAAACTATGGCGAGCAGGAGCGAACCCGAATTTTATCGCGAATCGTCGAATTTACTCCTGGCTCGCGTCAAAAGTTTCAGAGACACTACATCGTTCTTTCTTTTTCTTTTTTTCACCGCACCATCCTGGTATATATTTTTCTATTTCAGTTCATTTTTATTTCGTATTTTTTTTTCATTCTCTTCAAAATACATTGCTCTCAATTCGACGGCAATCGATGAATAAACGATATAATAATTTTATAAGAAATGTAGAAAGTAATAAATACGTCTTTGTAAATTACGTTATACTGAACGAAGAGCTACGATTTTAAATTACGATTTTAAATTTTTTTTTTTTCCCTTTTTTTCTTTGCACAATAAGACACTTTTATTTATAAAGATGGGGGCCTAAAATATCTAGCTACTAAATCTAGTATCTCTGAAACGATATTCGTACGTGATAAGATATCGGAAGGCTTATAATATTGGATAAGTTCATAAATTGTTCGAATCAGCAATTTCAATGCTGTGTTTCGGAAATATTTTACATTATGAAATAAGAAGGCTCGGAGCAACAAGGCTAAATGATAAAATAAAGAAAAAAGAAAAAAAAAATATCTTCCGTCGATGCACGGATTACGATAAATAAATGATATAAACGATAATAAAGTAAATCATATTAATAAAGTAAAGTATTTAGTTATTTATTAAAAAAAAAGATAATAATAATAATTAATTAATTAATTAATTATGAACGTACACGTATCACAGCCATTTAAATAGCCTAGAATTTTTACATTTATAAACGTTACGAGTGTGTCGAGGCAACGAAAACGAAACGAAACTTATTGCAACAACGATAATTATACAAAAACATACAATTACCAAGCCGTGCGTTGCTCAGAGATTATCGTTGTCCACAGCATTCTCTCAAGGCTGTAATTAAAAGTACGCCGACATACATATACACAAATCATGCTTATAAATTTATTATAATAATAATGTAGATAATAATTGTATAAGTAAGGCTGATTAAACGCACTCCTTTCCTTATTCGAATGCGACCGGGCATTCTCTCTCCATTTTATTACAGTCACAGTAAACCATGCTCCTGTATATCTCGAATTGCACCCACAATCAAAATGGATACTACAGCGTTGCGCGTCATGCGAATAAATCAATACTTGATCAGGAATAAACGCTATCACGTATAAAACTTTATAAAATGAAGAGAGAAAGAGAGATTAGTCGTTCCAGTGTTTTCTCTATGCGTGATGTATCTTGCGATAATGTATATAGGACTAGGTTATTCAATGATTCCAAAGTTCTTTCTAGTTTTAAAATGTGGCAGTAGAATAGTACACCTCGTATACCTCGTCGCAAATATGGACTAACTCGATAATATGTATACATAAATATTATGTTGTTGTTTCACTTGCCAGAAAAGTCAAAGTTAATTATACGACGAACATAGAACGAACGAATCGTAAAGATAAAATAATTGTTTTATTATTTATGGTGATGGAGAGGAAATATTTTTCGTAAAAAGTGAATAATAATGTAAATAAAGAAATTATACATTCTGCACAATTTGAAAATTTTTATGTTTTTATAATTTTCTTATCCCTTCGAGTTATTACATTTTTGCTTCAAGGTAAGGTTAGGTTATTGGATATCGATATATCTTACTAATTATTCCCTTAGACTTTGCGATCTATTCTTGATAATGTCTATCGCCGTGAATATCATACAGATAATATAAGTCTAGAATCCCGCAAAATCTTTCGCATGAAATACGTCTTTCTATTCGAAGATAACTAGATTACTATGCATTATACTCTGCGCATCCTTTTCTCTTTTCTGCCTTTAGAAATTACAGGTTTCGTTCATTATTAAATCGAAATGTTTTTATCTTTTCCCGTTCCAAGCGATATTATGTGCGGTTTACTTACAAAGTGGAAAGTGAATGTTAAAAAAATTTAACTATTAAAATCTATTCAATGATTTATAAATACTAAAAAAGTCGCTATCCTTATTATAAATCGTTTCGTATTTTGTAGTTCGAAGAATTTATTCCGCTTTCATCTTTATTTTTTTTTCTATAATATAAACGGTCGAGTCTGTTCATTTCCCCCGCAACTAAATATTTGTAATATTTAATGAGTATCTATGCAAGTATTATGTATAAATATCGATGATGAAAAACAATTTAAAAAAAAAATATATATATATCAATAAGAGTTTTAATTTTCGAATATTTATATCTTCAAAAATCGTAACTAGAAATTTGTAAAATTCTAAATATTTTGATAATTCCTAATTTTCTTAAAGAAGGTTATAACTGAAATTGCATTGGCAATAATTAAACAAATTTTATTCTTATTATGAAATTTATGTCAAAAGTAAGGGAAAAAGGGGAGGGAAGTTGTGATCCCATTTCGATTCTTCATACCTGGAAAAATTCGGTCCCGTTAAGGCCCTCGAAGAATAATAGTTCGTTAATCCGAGGACAAAGAATTCTATATCATCATTCATCTGAATTGAACTTTCGAAGCTCAATTATGATAATACGACTCGTTATGAATGTTTTTATTCTGGTCGAAATATATATGTAAGTACTATATTCACGTCCGTAGTCTTTATCTATTTGGATTTTGGTATATTGAAAGGAAAAATGTATAAGAAAATGAGAGTGTATATTAGTAAGATTCAATTTCATCGTGTAAATTATTTTACGAAAAGTTTTAGCGCTATTTTTGTACTAAACTTCTTCTATTAATCGGAAGCAATTAACTTAATATCCATTAAAATGAAAATAATTTCACAATAAGCGAGATGCATATGGAAATCGTTTATACTACTTTCGTATTCCGTATATGAATATTGAAAACAATATATGAAAAATAATGAGCGGAAATGAAAGCAGAAATCGGAAGCAGTCATGCAGATGGTGGCTTTAGTTGGTCCCGAACATGAGTTAGTCAGGTTTGTGTACAAATCTTTTATCTGTTGATAATTAAAATATTTTGAAATACTTACAAAGCAAATATAATCCATGTATTTGCAATTAATATATCCAATTTGTTTTAATAATTGCACGTGGTAAATAGTGTATAATAGACAAACTAATTTCTTTTTCATTTAATTTAATTGTCAAACTTATGAAACTTTTTTAAATAAACATCAAATTTAATATAATTTTCTTAGAAAATTTAAAAAAAGGAAACAATAAAAATAATAACAATAAATTAAAATAAACACGATTTCTGCACAAACCTATTCTAAAAGTCGCGCATGGAATCGTGTCGATCGTTGCATTACGGATCTCAGCTCATGGCAACACTGCGCGTGTTGAACGTAATATAATATCTCTCCCTCTTTCACTCTCTCTTTCTTCTCTTCACTCTTTCGTTCGAATCTTTCTTTCTTTCTCATTCTCTCATATAGCATTTTAAACATTACGAGTTACCTATTAACCTATACGGCCCTACGATATACGGATGAATGTTCCTTTGGCAGTTTATTTACATGCAAGTTGAGCTACGGCGCCGAAAATATCATACGGCAACAAATTTCGATGTCAAGCAATCTGTGAAGTACGGAACATTTTGAAAAGTTATGACACGTTAAAATCAATAGATTTTTTCGTGCAGCGAAATTTTACTTTTGAAAATGCTTCGACTTAAATGAAGAGTATCGTTGTTGAATATTAGTAAGTTTATTTCCAAAATTTTTAGTATAAATCGTTTAGAAATTTTACACACAATATGAGAATTTGAAATAGTATAATAAGAAAGTGTAAAATGTTTCAATCTAACGTTTCCTTGGTTTTTATTTATTTTGAAAATGTTTCAACTAATTTTTATTGCATTATAAAAAAATTTTTTGAGAAATATTTATTTCGATATTTGTTACTTGTACTATTTATAATCTCATTACTAGTCTATTAACATTAATGAAGAAAATATTAGATTTGTATTATAATTTTAGTTTATAAATCCAATGTAGCATAACTATTATATTTTTAATAAGAAGTGTTATAATAGTTTATAATGAGGATTAAAAATTATTTTTTAATTGATAGCTTCAACGAAACAACACTCTCCATTTACCAACATAATCCATAGCTCAACTGCAGCTACCATAACCATGTTATTTACAGAAACAGTACAATCATATAATTGAGATATCTTGCACTACTAGTTCCATTTAACTTTGTACCCCCATTTTCCTCGTCATTTTCACTGGCAGTGTCTCCCTTTGCCTCAACAATAGTATCTAATCGTTCCATTGTACTCCTTTGATGATGATGACTACTCGATAAGTCACTTTCAGGTGTCTCATCTGAATCTACATCAATCATATGATCATTAACTTGTATTTTTACTACAGCATCTACTGGATATTTTCCCTCATCGCTGGATGATGTTCCTCTTTGCGATCTGCTTGATAATATTCTTTCATTTTTCTCACAACGAGGACAACTTTGACCATTTGATGAACCTTCATCACTCTGGCATCGGAAACATATTAAATCACCTTCGCTAGAAAAATCGCAATGTTCACATTGAACAATATGACCATTTCCATGACAAACTTCACAAACAGGACTATCATCATCCTGTTTTAATTCTTTGTCTTCATACTCTCTTCGATCAAATTCTTGTTCATATTTCTTTGACCAACCTCTTCGAGTTTGATATTCTTGATCACGATAAATTGATCTAGGTGAAGATGATTGACCACTATAATCTTGATCATGATATACTAACCGAGGAGAAGATGTATGAATTGGGCTTTTGTATGCGCGAGAAGTTCCTGGTTCTTGAAGTCGCTCGTCAAAACGTTCCTCGACGTATCTACTACTATAAGAACCAGGTGTTTGTGGCCTGTATGTGCAGGTACGAGTTTTCTGATCACATTCACTGCATAGCAATAAGTTTGATTTACTGCCAGGCTGAGAAACATAACCATTACAAGTACCATAATATTTCTCATCTTCGTCACTTTCAAAGAAATGTTGACTGAGGCTACCTATTGATTTTGTATCACTAGATCTTCCAGAGATTCTAGCTTCTTCAAATTCTTCTCGATCATCTGCTGTATATCTATAAAAAAAATTTACACGTACGAAAGAAGATTATAAAAATCGTTCCAAAATAATTACTTTTAATATTATTTATTTATGTATTCACATACTTAGCAAAATACTTTACCTATCATCCGTAGTTTCGGACAAATAATGTCGTATTCGCCCTATTTTTGTTTTGCCGCGCTCTCGCGGCCTTGTTTCTTGTTAAATGATACTTTCTCGATTTCTTTCATTGTTATCTTCTAAACTGGAAGACGAGCTAGCACCGCAAATCTGCATCTCGATTTCGGCCAATCGATTTTCTACTTCCCATTGTTGTTGATTCAGTTTAGCACTCATCGCAGCATTTTCAGATTCCAAACAAACTAGACGTTCTCGAAGACGTTTAATTTCGGCTAATAAAGCTTCGTTAGTGCCTAAAAGTGGTGTGGCACCTTCGCCGACTAATTGCGTCATGCTGTTGCAGGTTATTCCTAGAAGATTATCAATCAATTAATTCTATATATAATATATATCAATTAAAAATATAATATATATGTATACTTTGGCCGATATATGTAATATTCGTATATTAATATTCATTTTTATAAATTATATTCAATTATATAAATTAATTTGTTTTTTAATAAAAATAATATATCATAAAATAAAATAATTCAAATTGAAACTGTTGCTTCATTAAAGTGGAAAGCAGTGTTATTTGAAATGTAAATGTTTACGATTAAAATGTATGAGCCAATAACCCTTTAATCACTTATGAGTAATACCATTTTATGACAGGGATTCGATATTATCATATTCGAAATATATTATTTGCATTATATATGTATTTTATGCGTTTTGTCATTTATTTTCTTATTCAATTACGCAAATTCGTCTATTACATTACGTAAAATATCGTATATTAAACATCGATATGAATTTTTATAAAAAAATGCGTTTTATCACTTACACATGGATAAGTTATTAAGATTTAAGATAAACAAAGAAATGTAAGTTCAAACAAAACAAATGTAATTAAATATGCATAAAATAAAATCTATTTTTAATATCATAATATTCTTCGAAAAAAATATTGTCATAATAGGTTCTCAATTCATTTTTATACAAAGTTTCATATCATGTTTTTACAAATCCTGTCGATCGTCGTCTTTTTACACGAGCCAATCGGTAAATCAAACCGTGCATCGAGCAGTTCAATTCTCGGGGAGGAGCAAGATTCTTTCGTGATTTAACATCCATTAAATTGCAAAGGAAAAAATTCGTTTAATCTCAAGATCTGAGAACGAAGAAAGAGAATCGAGGTCGAAGAATTCAGAAGGAGGGCGGTATATTTCCACTCGGTGGCGTTCAAGATGAAATACTTGCCAGAGTGGGTGGATTGCCTGCCGGTGGAGGGCTGTGTGGCGGATTGTGGTGCCCTGGTGGTTTGGTCCTCGCTGCTGTGGCCGCTGCTAGTGGCACTCATCGGACTATCCATGCTTCTCGCAACGTTGTTCGCGTTGACGTTGGTGCTGGCCAAACCGCGCGACGTCACAGGACTCGGGCTGGGGGAGAACAACGAGTGGCCGGTCGAGTACGCGTGAGTGGACTTCGTATCCACAGGCGAAACCCACATCTCCTCCAATGGTATACGACCTCGTGACTCCACGAGTCCTGGCGTGCTTTGACATCGACCCATTGCAGCTGCAAGTTTGTATCGTAGTCGTAAAATGTGTCAGGGTAGATGTATCGAGTTCGTTTTCGGGGAAGCAATGTTGTTTGTAATGGAACTTTTAGTTGAATTAAGAATCTTCTCGTGTTGAGGGAATTGTTTATAGGGCGTAGATCATTTTATCAAATTCATTATTTTTAATTGAGAAATGTTGTAAGAAATGTTTTTTTTTTCTCTTAATCAATTATTAGAAATAAAATTTTTAATAAAAAAAAAGCATAATATACAAGCGTGTAATACCAGTTTTAATGAAAATAATTGAATATAAAAACTGTGTCCTACAATTTAAGGTAACTGGAATTAATGCGTTTTAATTTTAATATCGCTCGAATAAGTTTTATAGAAATTTTGTTCTGTTTTATTTCTGCGGTAAAAATCGTATTTATTTATTTTTTCTTTTTTTTTTATAAAAATTGTTAATATGAGATAAAAATAAACAAATTGAAACGAAATTAAAATTTTTTATTCATGAAATATTATTACTTTTCACCACACTTTTATAAACAAATCTTATAATAGGCATTTATCGAAAAACTTAATTTGTAAAGTTAAATTGAAAATTATATAATATACATCCCCGTAAGATACATTTCTTTCCAAATCAACGTATAATTTTATATTACGTTTCAAACAACGGTATCCATATTGCGGCAAAGCGCAATAAAGTTGAAACATATGAACGAACTCCTCGTTATTCCACGTCGAGTTGATTCACGAGTGCGATCTTCTTTCTCTTTTATCTTTCTTTTTTTTTTCTCAAATTTCGTCTCAAGCTTATTCGCTTTGTTTTGTGTTCGAGTCCTTTGTTCAAGAATAGGCCTTGCAGATCCAGTTGCGCTTCGGCAATGACGTCTAACCGCCTCTCATTTTCACCACCGCGAGCTTCTTTAATTAAGCCACAGCCTTTCTCATTGTGCAGTCACTGCAGTGTCGAGCACGCGCATGCGCTCCAACACATGTATACGTGTCCACATGTATTACACTTTACCGCCTCGAAGTAGATACGTACACACGTACATATGCATGTATGTATATACGATACGATTCTCCGGTTCGAAAGTCCGTTCGTAACTTTCTTTCAGCGAAAGAACAACACGAAAGAACCGCGAATAGGAAGACGAGTTGCATTTGTTTTGTTTCAAGTTTCGGATTAATTAATTAAAGTTTCATGGTTTAGACACGTTTGTTACCGATACACAGTAAGATTAAGATTTTTGAGAATGGCTTTAATGTTTTTGTTCGTTCTTTATTCGATTTCGTGGCGAGATCCTTTCTAACCTCTACTTTATGAAGTTCTGGATTAACATTAAGGTTATTATTGTGAATCATGATTTGAAAAATTTTTATGTAAAAAATTTTTAATTTTTGTTTTACAAAACAATTAGCTATCGATTTGTGTTCCGTCTTAAATAGTTATTAATAATTCAGATTATTAAACAAAGATAGGAAAATATTTATAAAATTATACTTACGAATTTTATTGAATTAAATATGTATATATAACACTGAATTACTTGTAGACAGGACACTCATTTCTTGCAAATATAATACACTGATTGGTTTTCACCGAAAATATTTTCATTGAATATCTTATTTTATCACGAAAATTTTTTTATGCTTTTGGTATTAATTAGTTTAGCAATTACATTTAAATTTTGAGATCATAAATCACTCGATTATAATAATACCACTGGTAGATGCCACTATGTATATTCTTAACAGTATTGATATTCAGGACCGTATATAGTTATATGCTAAAATATATATGCCGTATATATGCTAAAATATGAAACAATATAATATAATATAAATAGAAAATTTATTAATTTTTAAATTTCATTATTTCCTTTTTTGCCAATTATTATAAATTTCTTGTTATTAAATTCTATTTAATATTTTAAATTTTTGAGTGATAAATTTTAAATCAATATTTAAATCAATTTGAACATGTGTAAATAAAAGTTTTTTTAAATCCTTTTTTTATTTGATTAATTTTTATATTAAATTAATTTTATAAATTTATTTTTTTTTATATTTTTATACATATAATACATGTTATAGAAATAATTAATGTAACAATGTTTCAATTTTCGCGCAATTTTGAGTGGATAAAGATCCACGCCGCTCTAGCCAATTAGAAAATAGCTAGAGAAACTTGCGGAGCGTTAGTAACGCAGTGTCATTCGGCCGAAAAACATTGGTGACGATTTAAAGTGATTTCAATACTACGCAGTAAGTATTAATTATTTAATTTTATCCCAATTCAGATTATCCACCATAGTATTCGAATTTCAAATGATTCAATCATAATTAATGGACAATGTGATAAACAATATTGTTTGATCAATTGTTTGGATAATTTTGTTAGGTTATAAAATTAACAATATGTATATATATATATATATATATATTCTTACCTTTCTCGAGAGGAGCTCTCTTGTATTTTTCCAATCTTTTCACTGCAATGGCTTCTAGCCTGATCCTAGCCGCAGGATATTCCTTTAATACATCCCACATATCCTTCTTACTAAGGACGAAAAGGTCCGAGTAGCCCACCGAGCGTACACTGGCTGTTCGTCGGTTACCTGCGTTGATGTAGCCATTTATTGGTTATCGGGATGCGTCAAGCTTTCTTTTGTATCCGCTCAGGAACGATCGATGGATCGTTCCTTCATCCCACATTAATACTGTGATCCTACCTTACAAACGCCGATATTACCTAGCCTAACAGTACATTTTCAATACCATATCAAAGCATAACCTTGGCTTATAAGCCGTAAAAATCATGCTTGGCAAAATATCATTGAAAATTGACAAACTACATGAAGATTTATTTGTGTGTGTGCGCGTTTAATTCAATTTTACTTTCTTCATAGAGAATGCTATTAAGTTGGTCTACACGAAATATTTGAAGATTTGACTTTTTGGCGTACAATTTCGATCAATTTTGTTATGTTTTTTTTCTTATCCATAAATTTTCTTATTAGCAAGTAATATTATGGAATTAAAAAAAGTGTGGCATTTCGAAGAATTTTTAAATTTTAGAATCATTGAAAAATAATCATTTTGCCGAAATATACGAATGTAGAAATGATGTGTGATTGAGAAATTCACATTTCACATATATCAATTTATTATTTATTACAAAGAAAATATTAGTATTTAATACGTGTCAATTTTTTTAACGCCATGAGATCAACTTAACCTTACTTTTTCCAATTTGTATTATTTTTATATTTTAAGAGAAAAATTATTTCTTCCGTATTTTCTAAGTGCTTATATAAATCACAAACGATGAAAAATATTGAAAAGTGTTTAAATCAACGTTTAATTCTAACTACACATTTATATTTAAGAAATGGAAATATGAGATTGAATGCGAAAATATATTGAAATCGTACATATCGATTTAATTATTGACGGTGCGATTTAATTGTCAAAGTGATAAAAGGAAATAATTTACTATATAATTTAACTTACAAAGACAAAGAATAAAAGTTAATTTATTTGCGTAATATGTAAATAATATTCGAACATGCAAAGAATCTGTATTGTACGTAGGCAAATATGTAAAGGAATGTGTATTTATTTCAATGCTGATTGACGGGACGTTCTATCGATGACTAAAATGTAAATACACTTTTCGTTCGTGTGCGCATATATAGATGTGGTATAGGCAATATTATAGATTGTATGGTTTTATTCGAAACAGATGAAAAATATATTGTTGCAAATCGAACGTTTTATGAGACAATATGAAAATTATAAATTATTGACAACTTGATAAAAATTTAATTAATTTACTTTTTTTGATTCGTTGGTTGTAATTATAATTAATTATAATAAAGTAAATTATGAGGCAACATTGATATAATTTAATAATGATTCTTATATATTTTAATATAATTAATTATACACATATATATATATATGTTTAAATTTTGAATTCGTTTTAGATTTATATTGTTAATAGATTTTTTTCCCTTTTATGTAAAAATTTTTATATTCGATATTTTTCCTAATAATATTAATTTAATAGAAATTGATCTTTCTAATGAAAAGTATTGATATTTATGGATTGTCTAATATAATATAGGTAACTAACTACGATAATCAATGAATATAAAAAATATGGATACGAAAAATAATATCAATTCCGAATGCAGATTAGATAAAATCGTGAAAAATATAATAAGATATAGATAGTGCATTTCTATTAAAAAAATGAACGTAAAATGAAGGAAATATTTACCATGTTCGGAAAATTACTGTCCGTATTATTAATATTAATTCTATAGTTGGAATTATTGTTTTCATAAATATAAATTTTGTTATTGCAATGAATAGAAAAATTTACATTTTCCCTTCCATATTGTGCGTATATTTATATACTAAAAAAAGAAAAGAAAAAAAAAAAGAAAATAGACATTGAGAGAAAGAGATAAATTTATGAAAAGAAAAATATGACCTGTGAGAGACAAATGGTGGAGAGAAAAATAACGGTAGAAAGAAAATTACAATCGACCTCTAAAATTCTTTGTTCTTGGCGTCGGCACATCTGTGCCCAATATCCGTCGGCGGTAATTTGCCGTTATTTGTTCATTTTTGAAACGACTGGTAAATTAATCGAATTTGGGTGACGATACGATTCAAATTAATATTCAAAATTTCGCAATTTCTTATACAAACGAAACGTTTGTTCCGCATGGACGATTCGCAAATATTTCCTTCCACGTAATGTAGATAAAACAAAATATAAGATCGCAAAGAACGATACGTGTTAGCATGTCATTAAAAGCGAATCGATCGACAAAAAAAAAAAAAAACCAGAAGAGAGAAGATTTAAGGGATGCTGAAAAGATTATCCGTCTAATTATCAAAGATGGATCGATTTCTAAACTAAAATATTCTAACGTATACTACGAAAGCGTGATAAAAATATGAGTGAAAGTATATAAGGTGTCCTAGAAATACGGAGGTACAATCAGAAAAGGATGGTCAAATAAGCGAAGAGAGAAAGAATCATTCCCTTTTCGTTTGCGATTACTGGGCCACTGTGTGTATGTATCTCCGTTGATTTTAGATCGATCGACCGACAAGACCCGTAAAATCGATTTTTTTTTGCTCGTATTTTCGGCACGCTAGTATTTTTATCATGGTCGAGGCCGTGTACAGCTTCCCGTTATAAAATATCGTATATTTTCGTACGATATCCATTACATTGCAGTAGGTCGTGTTGGTTTATCGGCTGGAAGACAATAATCGATAAAAACAGAGGGGCAAAGGCTAAAGGGCAATACGTGTCACGAGCCTTATTCAATACGCATCGACGATCTCGCAACGACTTCGTGCCATTGATTTCATTTTAATTCCATGCATCTACTGTTCTCCCGACGAATTGAAAATAGTAACGTAATAGTACGTAAGAAAGGTTATGTTCGAGCATATGTCTTCCTAGATAAAAGGGGAGCTATGGAGGAGAGAATTAAATGGAATTTTTAAACTCGATTCGTACGAGCGTGAATATTCATGAGAATTATAAACAACGTACGTCCCTTCAAAGTTTTCATTCGATTTCTCTTCAATTTTCGTACGTTAACGTGCGTATTTTTTCCCCCTTCGTCGTTATTTGCAAGAAAAAATAAAAAATAATCTCTTAGAATAATTATTTAATAATAATAATTCTATCTTCATCACATTTATTTTTCCACATTATTCGAACGTAGATTCACGCGATTTGACGAATCTGTTTAATGATAGCGAATGGAAAGAGTCAAAGACGAACAAAGGATGGATACTCGAATCGGAATAACAAAGTGAGTTAGTCAAAATCCTTTGAATAAGCAATAACTACCATTGATACTGTAGCATTGGAAGATCTGTTTACTCTTTACATTGTATATATTTTAAGACGTTTGAAATTTTTCGTCGAATATATAAAAATATTAAAAAATATTATTTATTTCGTGTTACGCGATCGTCGATCGTAATAGAAGAAAAATCAACAATAATGGAATATCGGATAAAATGGTAAAAGAGTGACAAAAGAGAAAGAGAGAGAGAGAGAGAGAGAGAGAAAAGTTATTAGAAAATTCGGTTTTTAGATCGGCTCATACCGGCTTGACGGCTTGCCTCTCACAGAGTAGTAAGAACGTGAAACGTGATAAACGTGATCGTGAAAACACGAGAGGGGACAGCTGACGGGCCCCTGGTCCGCTTGGAATATTTACCGCACTCTTTACCTGCAGTCCTCATATTGAGAATGCTGATCTCCCCGAAGTAGGAACCAGCCTTAAGGGTAGCGAGAACTGTCTTCCCGTTATCGGCCACCACCTGTAGTCGCCCTCTGTTCACTATGTACATCTCCTTCCCTACCTCACCTTGAACAGATTTCATAATACGAATATATGAATACCAATTTTTAAAATTAATTTTCCATTAGGAATAAGAGAATAAAACAAATTCTTAAGTTTTAAGAATAGAATCAATTGAAGGATCGAGAAAGGTGAAGAATTATTTACCGATTTTTCTCTTTTCACTTTGTGACAACGATTGAACGTTTCACACTTCTCTACTTCTACCGCGTCACAATCCTTTATCCTAACACATCCTAGTTTGTTAGTTGGTCTGCTTGTTATATTACTTAATGGAGATTAGACTCACATCACGAGATGTCAAAACTTGGTTTTCTATGTTACGTATACTTATTAACTTTTCCTATTACCGTTAAGAAATAAAGTTTTAATTATCGTTATAATTGGTACGTTTCAAATGTAAGGTTTAATCTTAACTATGGCGTATGACGTATCGCGTAGTTTTAAAAACTGAAACGAACGTTAGGAGAGGAGGATACGAGGTATGGAAACGCTAGCGGCATCTGTCGTCTTTCAGTAGTGACGGTCAGCCATAAGTTGGGCTAAGCTGGCCAACTGCACGGCAGTGATGCACCTCGAGAAGAGGTCGGCCATCAAATGGAAGTATCTAGAAAACAGTGACTGTTCCAACGGATCGTGCGACGGTCGTTTCCACGCCGATGAAGAGCGCTGAGTCAACGACTTTTATCTCTTTCTTTTCTCTTCGTTCTTCGCCTTTCTTAAAAAAAAGGATCGTTATTTGCCTGACTGCTCCTGTTCGTTTACACGGTCCATCTAGAAAAAACAATGACCAATCGCGTGTCCAACAGTAAACTATTCCGACGCTCGGTCAATTTTAATTAAAAAATTTAATTAATCGATGATTTCGAACGATTTATTTCTCTCTTGTATAATCTTTCTTTCCAATTCTCTTTTTTCTCCACGATCGATAATCGATCCTCTACGACTTGAAACTTATCCAAGAAAATGCTAATTTGACCATGGAGAAGTTTTCAAACGTTTAACCATAGTTTCTTATCATTTGTTTTAACAGTTCAGAGTTATCAAACGCACTCAGTTTCTCGGTTAAATCGTGCCGGTGATAAACGG
Organism: Apis cerana; assembly: GCF_029169275.1. NCBI lineage: Eukaryota > Metazoa > Arthropoda > Insecta > Hymenoptera > Apidae > Apis > Apis cerana. The sequence goes on from NC_083856.1 coordinate 12,374,260, forward strand.
GCGTGAAGATAAGATTTTCGCACCGGTCGAAGCTGTAGACGGTCGTTTGAAACTCTGCTTTCCTTGCGTTTCCTTACGGATACGCCTATCCTTTCGAATAAAGTATTTCTCGCTCGTAACTGCGCGCCTTCTGGGCACGGCCATTGGCAACGAGGCCAAGTGGGAAGGGTAGGCAATCGGTTTTTCGAATCTTTGCCAGCCAGGATACATCTTTTGGCGCGGTTCCAGTTGCTCTCGTTCCAAGAGCTTCCAGTGTCCAGGAAAAACGTGTCGCGACGTGTAAAAACGGAAGGAGAGAAGGAAAAAGAAAAGGAAAAAAATAATAGAGATGTTATTACCTTTGCGACAAATATAATCGCCAGGTGAGAAAAGAACGGGTCGCAATCTGAGAACTAGTTCGCACAAGAAGCCAGCCTCCGTGTTCTGGAATATTTCCACTCTCCGCAGCGTGTCCAAGTGCACGTTTATCGCGATTTCGGCTTTCAGTTTGTCTGCAACGTTTGTCGCAATTACGATTAAAGCTTGGAAAACTTTTTTCTTCGTCTCTTTGTTTCGCGATATTTTTTATTATTGTCGAGGGATAAAAATACTCTCGAAGGGATTTTATAATAATATTATTATATTTTTATATCTCCTTATTTCATATATACTTCGATGTTTGGACTAAATAAAAATCAAGCAAGAAAACTTTGCTCGTAAAACGAAATAAGATCGCAGTAACGACGAAAAAAAAAATAAAATGAAAATAAATCCGATGGAATGAATCTTGACACGCGATTCACATGTATGAGAAGAAATAAGGAGAGGAAAAAAGACATTCGTGCAAAAACGATGCAAATCCCGTGGAATAAATATGCATAACGAGAAAAAGACGTTCATTCGATATTTTTTTCATCTTTAAATTTTTTCTAATTTTTTTTTTAGATGTACATTTGCTATATCTAGAATTTTTCTTTTTCGAACAAAGGAAAACTTACCGGGAAGACAACTGACGGCTTTCTCTTCGTCCGAGCATTTTTGCGTCAACCATAAATAGTCGAACCATTTGATCACCTTTACCTGAAGATGCTTCGGCACTCTTCTCATCCTCATGTACGTTTTCACACCATCCAACTTTGCTGTAATAAGAAAACAATTTTTTTTTTTATTTCATATTTTTCCTTTTCCTCGAATTTTTTTTAAATATATATTTATATATTATATACATATTATAAAATTAATTAGACCTGTATTGATTACATCAACGTATTAGTAATAGTAGGATGTTTCAGTCGGAACAAAAACCAGTATTAATTGAAAATTTCATGCAAGAATATCTCTACTCGTGATTCCTGACGTTTGATGCTTGGATTAATTAGCGTTCAAATGGGAAAGTATATACATATATATATATTCTCGAGATATCTATGGATTCGATCAATATATAGGTAATAATGAACGCCATCGTGATTATTCCATCGAAAATGAAAGGCGTTGACTAGAGACGTTTTTAGTAATTTATGAATAAGAGAAGGACGACAAATTCGAGCAAGTCCTCGATGGACGGAGATGCACGGTCACGTATCGGAATATTCTTGCGTATATTTTCATCGTTTCGATGCTTTTACCGCTCGAATTTATGGAAAACTGGAATGAATACAACGAATCCTGGTGGTATTCTTCCGCCCTGGCTTTCATAATTCATAACTTGAAATGTATCTCTTCCTCTTGATATTTAAAACTCGAGGAAAAATGTATTTCTCAAGTATTCTTCTTTCAAGGCAATGATTTATCGAGGCAAAATTGATGGATTAAAATTTACTCGAGTAATTTATTATTCGAAACAATCGTCGACTTCGTGACGAGCAACATTTGAATGATCGAGATGAAAACAAAGCTCAAGTAATCGTGCCCTTGGAACTCGATTCAACCTTGACAAATGTGATTACGACTATTTCTATTTTTGAGAGGCTCGAGTCTCCAGCTTTTTTAATTGCTCTATTACGTGGATAAAAAATCATCATAAAGGAATTTTGCATGCTCTCGTGACTCACTCTTACGATTTAACAATACCTCGACTGTGCTATCGTAACATCCGTTCGTTCGTTGATTACAACACGCGTCACGTATGCGCGCAACGCCCCTTCGTTAATTAATTTTCATGAAATTTTGTTTTGCATTTAACGAAGCATATGATCGCGCGTATTAAAGAAAGAGCGATTAATTACGTTTCTCTTTAAGCCGAACGAAACTATGCTGAAGAAACGTTATTCGAAATTTTCTTATTTATTTTTCGACTCATTAGCGTCCAACTCTGGATATAACCTCCGACGGAACATGCTATTGTCTCGAAGAAAAAACGGGAGAGAAGTAGATACACGAAGTACGAAGAAAAAGTCGTAAAACGTCCAAGTCCGTCCAACGCAGGACAACGTGTTAATAAAAATCGTGTTTTCTCTGCTCTTACATTCGCCAGCTACTGTACCGTATCATCTACCCGATGTTGTGCTAGCTGAAACGTTTAATTTACTCGCGCCGTGCATTCCAGTATGGAAGAACGGATATGACGGTGTTTCATAAAGATCCGAGTTCACCGTATTCATAAAAGGATATTTTACGGCGGATGCGCGTAATTTCTATTCTTTCTCCTCTCCCTTTTCGTTAGCATTTATTTAGATTTACTCGAAAATACTTCGATTTCTTTTTTTTTTTTTTCTTCCTCCATTTCCTTAGCGCTTTTAATTCTCACCGTTTTAGCTTGCGCGGGAGAACCGAGTTATTTTTTTCGTAAAATCGCGTTGCAAGTTCAATTTAATACGGTTCTTATGTTTTAAATAGGAATCGAATCACTGATGTACAAATTTTCGTTATTGTATTATATTAAAAATTATTCTACGATTCCGATGATTTTTTGATACGTTGTTTATTAAAAAGTTACTTAATATAAGTACTTAAGTTTAACTGAAAACTTAATATAAAAAACTAGAAATTGAATAAATTTTTGTTTCATATAGATACGCGAATCGAAATTAAATGGAAAGCCGTTAGAGGATTTAATAGGTTAACCTAACCTAAATTATTTTTGTTATATTAAAAAATCATCAGTACGAAAGCTAATTATAAATAAGTATCAATTAATTATTTTTCGAGTTGATTTTTTATAAGAGATTCTTCAATTATTAATTCTATCCTCGCAATTTTCTTCCAAACATAATTTACAAAGTCTTCGAAAGTAATGGCACATTCGTGCTAAAGTTCAGCTCAATGTTTCCTCGTAACTGTACTTTATGTAATTTACATGAGGCTGCGGATTCAAAATATACTTTTCCACAAGAACCATTCATTTATCGTGGATGATTTACACATATATCGTTGTATATCGTTAAACGTAACATGCAATTTTGTTCCGTTATAAATACCGTGTCACAATTTCGCTAATTTTTTAACATCGCAATTCACTTTATGTGAAAGAGAAATTAGCACGAGGTTTTATTAGAAACACGAAGAAAGTTGAACAAGTTCGCTCCTCTACGCAGTTCTGTTTGCAGCGTATAGTTGTCCGTAGAGGTAGGCAAGTTCGATCCACTCGGCTAAGTGGAAGGGAATTGGGCGGGCAACTGTTCTTACCGACCGAGTAAAACTTGAAAGTGATTGTGAGTCAGTTGGAGGTATCGTTTAGGCGGGAGTTGGGGAGTTAGAGGCTCTTTTTAACACGATTGCCTGCGCTAGGATATCAAGTGCGGATCCATTCGCGTAGACGTATTATCGATAATTAGAAATTTCGTTAATTAAATTTAATGATATTTCCATTTGACATATTCGTTCTCAATCAAATGTTCTATTGATATTATAGTCTCGATAGAAATATTCGTATAAAACAAAATTAAAAAATATATTTTTCGTATATCTTCGATCGTTTAAATTAAATGTTAACTTTGATTCCTATTCATCCGAAAATGTGCCAAAGTATTCGCGATCGTTCGTTTTGATCGTTCCATGTAAAATTTTCTTTTTATTCCAAATATTGACCATTGCAGTTTCATGTTTCACCGATTTTTCTTTTGCTTTATTAAATATTTCCTCAATCTTGCGATTAATTTTGAATAATTATCTGAAAATATAATCCATCCAACAGAAAATTCTATTTTTAAAAATGTTTTGTTAGTAAGAATCTTTCGATAAGAAGGGGGAGTCCTTGTAAGATCGTTGCCAAAATCTGTCGATATTTTTAGAAATAGGTTTATGTACATTGTCAGTGCCATCCTTCTTTCGGCCTATCTGCCGGAATCTCGTTGGACGAAGGAGCCATAAGCGAGAACGAGAAAGTTTAAATTGCGCCTCGACCTGCATCTATCGTGGCTCGGCTGTCGTTTATTCGGCTGGTTGGAAGCCCATTTCCGATTGAAACTGATCCCGTCCACGCCACTCTGAACTTTCTTTCGCCTCATCCTCTATGGAATAGCTTCTTCCAACTTTGTCATCCGCTCTTACTTTAATTTCAACGAAATACTTTAATCGTATTTTTTTTATACATACTTATCGATGCGTAAATACATACAATTTGTACATATTCTACAATCAAATCTATCGTATCGTGTTTCTTAAATATTTTTTTTTTAATAGAATGCATCGAAAATTTGTATCGTCGATTCGTAGTATCCAATTATTTTTCGTCAATTGTTATAGAAAAATCGAAATACAAAAATCTATTCGTCCGATTCGATAGTTATTCAACAACGGATTAAATATAAAAATTCCACTATATCGATGTTCGATGAAAATTTGATCGAATGACGGAACTCGAATTTATCAATCAAAAAAAAAAAAAGGGAAGATACTTTTCTCTTTTTACCCAAAAATTGAATATTTTAATAAAGAATGAATTTAAACATATTTTCATTCGTATCGTTTATACACGTAAAGATGCGACTCGTATATTTATCCATGAATTGCGTACGACCGCTGTTCGTACGTACGTTTCGATTCTGTTTTGTTTTTCTCCCCTTTTCAACCGTTCTGAACGACATAGTGAGCTCAGTGTAACAAAGTAGTGGAACAAAAACATTGACCCGAACATCTATATAACATAGCTTATTCCTGTTTCCTTTATTAAATATATTTTTTCTTATTGTACGCTCTTTATTCTAATCGAATCATTTCACAATATATTAATGGATATACAATTATGTAACGAAATCATTGCCATTCTTTCGATTTACGATTCTATACACGTAAATAAAAAAATAATCCTCGAATATATCTCGTTTTTTAAGGATAAGAAGAGAGATTTTGAAGAATCTATAAAATATCGACGGATCGATGAGATGTTCGAGTAAAAGTGAAGACGGAAGCGCGATTAAATATCCGGGAAGTGAGGGAAGGTTAAAGAGAGAAAGGGAGAGATTTTTACGTGATCCATGGAAACAGATTCGACGTTTTTATGACGGCGGTCGATCGTTTAACGTAATTTCATAAAGGCATTGTCTGCGTTCTTCCTCCTCGATATTCAGAATCTGATCGAATATTTAATTCCGCCTGATTTCACGTCTCATATCCCCTAATATTAATCTAAATTCGTTCTAACTCTCGATTGTTGTACGAACAAAATCTATCGGAATATGATAATTCTTTTTAACAACCAAACATCGAGAATTGATGGATTTTGCTTTTTTTTTTCTTTCGCGATTTTATCGAGAAAAATTAACATAATATCGTAATTTTTTTGGATACTTTGTACGAGTAGTAATAAGTTCTAGCATTTTTTAGATTTGAATAGTTTTATTTGGAGGGAAAATGATGACGAGGAATGTAAAAACTAGAGGAAAACTGATGAAAAATTTAATTGATCAAAGTTGAAAAAGTTACAAACTGCACATAAAAAATTCTTTCAATCGTACACTTTCGAAAAAACGTCTGCTGCGCGAGATTTCATTTCGAGAAATAAATTCTCGTTCCTTTCGTGATACGAAAAAATATGGAAAAATTAAGGATCGTTAAGCAAGACATCCAATTATTTAAAGATAAAAAAATAAATATACAGTGTTGCGATATTCGTAATAAAATTCTAATATTGGTAATAATAATCTTCAAAATCTCTTTCTTTTAAATTTTTGTTTCAAATTTTATCTATTCGAATTTTATTTATTGAGAACCGATTCATTCCTTTCTTTTTCCTTAATTATTTTGTCCATTCTTATTATGAAAGAAATCTAGTTCGATATTCATTTTTTTAAAGAATAGATTATAATGAAAAAAATATAAAATCTCACGATTATTCTATCCTAGTTAAAAAAAAAAAACGCTTAGAAAAATTTATTTTCGAAATTAGAATAGAAACACGTTGATTTTTATCCAAAATATATCTGAAAACCGAATTAATTAATAAAACAATTATTCGAATAACAAGTAATAAAATTATCCAACCTCTCGAATTTGAACTCGTTCAAATTTTATCTCGTCTAACGTCGACTCCCCCCGTCCTCCTCCCCGTGGTAGTACCTATCGCCTAATCGACCACGCCTCGATCCATTTTGTCGAAATACAGTTGTTCTGGCCGGGTGATTAGCTACGGCGGATAATCCGTAATGAATAGCCGGTAGCGAATTTTCGATCCGGCACGGCTACTCGGATAAGGCCGAGATAAGGGGTATAACGCGCGGATTAAGGGATGAACTGTTAAACCAGAGTGGAAGCAGGGCCGTTTGCCCGGATCTAGGATCCTAATCCTAGGTGTGTGGGGAACGCACGCATACGTGATCGGGTATTAAGGGCATGCACGTTTACGGTCCGTGGCAGAATTAGCGTGCCTTCTTCGATGCACCGTTGGCCATATACCACCGATGGATCGCGTCACGTGGGCCTACCTCTCTCTGTCTGTCGGTCTGTCTCTCTCTCTCTCTCTCTCTTTCTCTGTTTGATCGATCGTCGATAATGGATTCGCCGCGTCGAAATATCAAAGGGAATCGATTCGAACGAGGCTCTCTGACTGAAGGTAATGCGAATTATTACTACTGCCAATTTTCTCGACGTTAATTATTACAATGTGTATCGATGGTATTTCGTTTTAATGGTGTTTCGGATATAGAAGAGATGTATCTTATGCAGATTGAAATGTTTTGTTCTGAGATTGTAATAAAGGACGAATGCTAGGAACGTAACGATAAATAAAGGTTAGGCTTTTTATATCAAAACGGAGAATAAATTTTCATTTATCATATCAAAATATTTTTTAAAATCATTTCAATTAGACTTCAATTTATACAAAATTACAAAATAATATAAAATTTGTCCATTCAATAAGGAATGGAATTTTAATTTATTTTTTCTGATATATCTCGAAATTTGTTTATTTATCAAACAAGTATTCACGTATTCAAATATTTTCAACGCAATCACGATTTCTAATTTCAATATGTACAATAGAATTCGTCCGTTCCGTTCGAAATTTAATCGAAGGATTAAACAGAAACACACGTAGTGGAAATGGTATTGGCGCAAATTCGAAATCGACGAAACTCGAAGGAACTCGTGCTCGATTTGCGGGGGAAAGATGAATTATTAGAGGACGGCCGATGATTGCGCTTATTTTTCACCGGCAACCGGCAACGTGTGTTTCGTATTCATCTCGCAAACGTCTTAACGAGAAGCCCCCTCCTCCCCTCTGCTCCCCCTGTATGGAGGGTGGGCGATGGTCGGCCGTAGCCGAAAAGAAAACGCGTCATGAATAATTCAGCGACACTACACTTTTTGAAACACGCCGCGCCACCAAGTGGATCCGTGCGTGAAGTAGGGCGGAAAGTAGCCGACGTTCAAATCGGAGGAGAGGCCCCCCCACTCTCTCTCTTTCTCTCTCTTTCTTGTTTGGCGAATTAACTGTCTCTCGAGAGGTTGGCGATCAGTAGCGTGCCAAGACTTCGAGTCGTCGAGTTTTTTCACCGATTGATATTCTTCTTATACGTAAACAATTATAACATTCATTAAAATTAAAAAAAAATTTATTTCTCAGATTCGTTCAAAGATCAATGAAATTTGGAAGGAATATATCGTTCATAATTGTTTAAAGATAATCCAGAATTTTTTTAATTTTTTGAACTTAAAAATATGGAAAAATGCACGAGATTTCCAAAATTATCCAATATTTCCAATTCGTTATATGATTTTTTTAGAAGGATTTAATTAGAATCTCGTGATATTAAAAAATATATTTTTCGAAAGAATATCCTTTCTGAAATCTCGCTATCTTTCTTTTTTCTTTTACGTTTAGCGATGTTTATAAAACAAAAGGGAATTATATCAAATGTGTAACGAATACGCAATTGCATTTAATTAATTAATTATAAAAAATTATAATTTTTATATTTTGTTACAATTAAAAAAATTATATTATATTATTATTTAATTAATTAATTATAAATTAAATATCGTGAAAATATTTATCAAAGTCGAAGAAATCAATGATTGAAAGAAAACCTATAAAACCCGTATATTTTTCGTAATAAACAATCCATAAAAAAGCATGCTATTTCTTCCCGCATTTTGACCGTTTCGAACCACGATGCGGCGTCGGCGTCTACCAAAAAAACACGCCATCCATCTCGAGCAGGTGTTGCCAATTTATCCTCTTGACGAGCATTCCGTACATTTTTTTGGATTCGTGATGTAGCAGGGGAGTTGGAAAACAATGGATTTGTCTCGTTTCTCAATTTCTACGCCCCTCGATTCTCGAAGGGGATGGGAGAATCACGATACGACAGAACTCGTGTTTCAAACAGAATTTCGTTCATTTACATCATCGATCCTCCTCCTCGCCTCGACCCAGTTCGCATTGTTGACCGTCTAAGAAATACTCGAGTCGAACGCGCTTGTTACACTCGATAATTCCGTGTATATATTTCCCTCTTTTTTCCGCGCGAGAGAGATACTTCGAGAAACGCTATGCTACACAATTGCCACCATATCTGCAACCGCGCGGCGGCCAGTGAACATAATATAGGAGCTTAACTGGACAAAATTAATTTTTTTCCAGATTTCGAGCTTACGATTTAATTTTTATAAAATTAGATACTCTGCTTTTTATTATGTATAATTTATTATTTCATTAAAAATGTATGTGTAATATAAAAATACGATTAAATGTATGAAAGGGAAATATATAATAATCAATATATAAAAAAATATATGTGAATATACAAATTATATTTGTAATTTCTTCCCTTAAAAGTAAAACCACGGAAAAAAGTTGTGACAAGCAATTAGAAAGCGCTTCGAATTTGACAAACGTACGATAAACTGGAGCTTCGGAATTGGAAATGGAATATTTTAAAGAAATAACGATAAAAACGATGAAACTGAAAATTATAAAATAAAAAGAGGCACTATAAGAAGATTAGACATAGCTTTGAAACATTGAAAGGAATAAAAAAAAATTATTAATTAAAGTTAGAAATATTGTTATAGCTTATTTCTCGAAAATGTATAATAAATAAACAACGATAGAAACGCATGCATTGTTTAAAAAGAGGATTTAAAATTTTAAAAAACAATTATTTTTTTATACATATAAAAATGAATTTTATCCAATTGTTAATATACATTATTGTGCGGCGCGTGGAAAAAAAAAGGCAGCGATGACTCGTTAAATTAAAACCGCTCTACACAATCGTGTATTCGATTCGGGCGAGAATTTCCATCCGCGTTCGACAACCTTTCAATCCAAAATCCGCAAAACGGTCGTCGAACGAGCTCGAAATAATCGAGTCGAGGGGGTAACTTTGTAAAATCGCCGCTGTGAATCGTCCACAGGAACGCGGCCTCACCGCAGCGCCGCGCCGTTTCGACGAGAATTCCAGCTGGTCAATGAAACGTGTGTTTCATCCGTGAAAAAAGCGTGGACCGATGAAGCGCGGTGGTGGGGAGGGTTGGTCATAGTCACACGTTATTAACACATTCCGACTTAAAACAAAACTAATCGAAAACAATATAAAAGAGTAACAAATTAAACAAATTAAAAGCGTAAAAAAATATTCGAAGTATAGCAGGTGCATTCCGATATTTGAAGAATAAGACAAATCTTTATTCAAGCTCCGTTTCTTTTGAAATCGAATTTATACAAATTTTATTTCGCAGTTTTGTTATTACGATCCCTTTGTTTCGTACAAAAGCAAAGTAGCTCGTTTCGATTGAATTATACAAATAATATTTATTTCGAATATACGAAAAATTAATACAAAGTTATAATTATTATAATAATTCACTCTGAAAAGCTGGAATAAAATTCGCAAAATTCCTCTCTGTAATACCGACTCCTCTCCAACAATCTCATTCTATTTTCTTTCATTGCTGAAAATCTGAAAATCGATCGTGTACGTAACTGACCTACACGCCTTGCTCACTTCATGCGGCTGCACAGATAAGATTTTGCATTTTCAACCACTATCTCAAATGTTACGAACTGGCTCACCATTTTGGTCCGGCGACGACAGATCGATGACGTCAGTGGATCCGGCTATTTTTAACCCCCGACGCGGAGGAGGAGGGGGGAGAGAGGGAGGAGGGAGGGAGAGTGACGCGAGGGATCGGTGACATCCCCGGAGGCCGCTCTCCCCTCGACTCATTCATCCTTGCTGCTGATCCAGAGAATGGAAAGGAAGGAGGGGATCGAGTGCACGCATGCGCCTCGCTGCCACGCGGATTCGAACAAGGGAGAAGGGAGGAGCGCGTGATCGGTTCGCGATTCTATACGATTTATCGCGATTAACGATACTGGCGGGACCGTGGAACGAAATATGTTTCACGTTGCGATAAAATGATCGGGGTAATCTGGGATTTCTGGTGTTGGCTCGGGGCTAATAAATGGACCGCGCGGATGGACAGTGTAACAGGATTATTTAGATAAATCGAGAATAAGTAAGATTTTTCACACGTTTGCAAGGTTTTAGCATTTTGAAGATGTTACACGAATTGAAGTACTTCCGTTATTTGGAAGAAACGAATCTTTTGTATGATTTTTTTTCAATATAACAATGTTAGATACAAATGCAAAGAATTTTCAAAAATGAAAATCTTTTCAAATTTGTTATTTTCGTTTTTTCATATATTCCATAGTTTGTTAATTCTTATCTTTCACTATTTTCTGCTATTCTTCTCCTATTGTTTTGAGGATAAAATTGGTAAGATTCATATTATCGATGCCTTCTTTATCGATTTCGATCGATAATGATGGTTAAAGAATGTGACGAAATCAAATATAGAAAATACTTTAGAAGAGATAAAAATTGAATTCGAAAAAGTATCCATATATTTTTGAATCGTTTAAAAAATTGTTGCTTATTTTTCGTAATTAATTTTAAGATATTAGGAACGATTTAAATACACTTTGCTATTCCTCTTGCTATTTCGAAATACAGTTCACTGCGCTTGCACGTATTTGTGTAAGTTTTGATTTATATTAGGATTAAGAGATTGTTACCCTTGAGGCTATTTATTTGTTCCGTTTTGAACTGTTCGTTTGAATATTCAGAATCCTTTATGATTCTATTTATAAAATATTAATATTCGTAGGATTGCTTTGGAAGATATACATATAAAAATATTATTTTAGATTTATATCATCATTTGATCTCATTCCAACAATTGCTAGACTACTTTAACTATGAACATCGCAATTTTTATGAATATGATAAAAAAAATGGAACTTAAGATTTCTTTTATTTTTTAAATATCATAATGTATATTTTGAATATTTTTTGTACAACACTGCAAAAAAAAATCCGCAATTTAGAATTTAATAAAAACTTCAATTTTTTGAATTTACTTTAGTTAACATCTAGAATGTTTCAAAATTCCACGAATATATTGAACTCTTTATATATATATATATAATACATTTATTTAATGATTTCGTTTCATAAAAAAAAAAAAAAATATGAAAACAACTTGGTCCATATAATTAAAATTTCTCTAATTATTTTCGATTATTTTTCGTAATTGGAACGAAAGAAATCGATCGATCGTTCGGTCGAAAATTGGCTCGAACTGAACTCGCGTGGTTTAAAGCGTGGTTTCAGTTACTAGAAACCAACTTTCAACGAATTAGCAGCCACCACACCTGGGGAACGTCTGCTGGGAAATCAGAAAATGAAAATGAATTCCGCGTGATGCATTCTCGAAGGATCGTTCACTTGTATTCATCTTCCCTATCCATGTTGAAAATGGACGATTCTCTGAAAGAGATATTATAGACTTTCTCGAAATATTTCAAGGAAGCGAAAACTGTCTTAAACGTTCGTCGATAATCGAGGAAATTAAAAGTCGAACAATTATCTTTTTTATCAAAATTGTATACGAGAAAATTTCTTGTAAAATTAACGAGTTACAATAAAAATTTAATCATAGAAATTACATGATTAGTTAGTTTAGTCGAGAAGGAGATGCTTGGTACATGTAGGTTTGATATATTAATGGACGTAACAATTAATTGCCGTCACGTATATTAGAATAGAGGTAAACCGCGTCACGCAGTTCCTATTAATTGATAGAAATGGAAATTGTTTGTTCCTGATGTTTACAAAATGCCATTGCCAATCGGAATGAAGATCAACGGGCAAATATTACGAGAGCACCTTACGTTATTTCCGAAAGCATCGTTAGATTAAAGAATTTTAGATCGAAAATATTCAAACGAACGATCGAAAAAACAATGGAAATACACCGCGCGTGTTATTATAAATTATTCGATTTCTTGTCGAAAAATTTATCAAAAAGATGAAAGCGTATTATTTTCGAAAATAAATATTTTGCAAAATATTTGGCATTATTCGTTCGCATATTCGCGCGATTTAACAATGTACGCGCAAAGAAAGTTCAATCGGTCGAAAAAAAAACATTCCATCGGTTCTAAAATTCGCTTGGTCGGAAGAGAAAATCGCGAAGGATAGAGGATCCATCGTGCGAAACATCATTCGAAAGAAGCCATGACGGAAAATTGAACGACGCCAACGAATGGACAAACGAATATGGATCAAGATTACATGCGTATCTCTGCGGATGCGATTTAAGCAACGGATTTCGTTTCGTTTCGTTTCGGTTCGGTTCGGTTCGGTTCGGTTCGGTCATTTCTTGCCGATAGCCAATCGGCTTCGTGCGTCGTAGCTCGTGTGTATTGCACGGTCGTTTGTGTGGATCACGAATACGGATCACACACGTGACCTATTATCTTGGAATTACACGGTTTAGGCGTGGCGCTGTAAGTCACGTATACGCTTTCGATGTTTTACGATGCAACATTCGAGTATGGATCTTCATTCGTTGGACAAATGGACGACGGAATAAAATTTTTTTTGAGAAAGTGTCGATAATTTTTGTCTCTTTTGACATTATTTACTTTTCTCGTTATTTTCTAATGAAAATTTATGATAAAAAACGAAAAAAATTTCTAATATTAATTTTAAAATATTTCTTAATACTCAAATTCGATAAATATGGGAATATTTAAAACTTTTAATCGAATAAATTTTTTTGGTAAATTAACAAAGATTCATAAAGGTTTTGTTATTATTATTAAATTATCGATGATTTGATTCTTTCGATTGTTTTCGATAATTTTTTCTAGAAATTATGATTCGTTCGTTGATTAATTGATCTATCGAGCACGTACGAATTAGAGATTCTTCGAACATTTTTCGGGACAAAACGAGTTCATTACTCGAGGAAAAAAAACTGTTCGCGATTTGTTAATGTTTCTCTTCGAATTTGATAGTTGGAAATACGTTGAGGGCACTTGCCCTTTTCAAGGATGCACTCTGAATCCGGGCCAAGGTTTCGTAACGAGCAAACTGGATTCTATTGCGAGAGATTTTCATTGTCCTATCCATTTTCTTTCAAAGAGCGGAATAAAGCTATTGTTGTTGCTTTCGCGATATATTATTGTTATTAGAACAGAAATCCAAAATGTTCTGTTGCACGGTCGTCGTTTCATCATTAAATAGATTGCGGATCTTTATGCATTCATGGAAAATTTGTACGTAGAAAAATCTACAGAACGATACGCAAGAAAATATTCAAATATTCAAAAGTAAAAATACATTAACATCACGAATAGAACAATTTTTGTTTCAATTTCATTTCTACATCACGTGATCGTGAAAAATGTTAATTTGCACGAACACGAGCAACCTAGTTGTTAACAATATTTGCTTAATTAATATTTCCTTCGAAGAATATTTATAACGAATTTTTTATCATTTTTCAATTTGTTATTTGTTATTTCGTATCGCAATAACAATTGCAACGATTTTATATTTAATAATCAACTTCATAACCAAAGAATATTATAAAGCGATATTATTTATATTTTTATTTTACAAAAAAAGGGGAAAGAATTATTTCATTCATTTGATGCATGCGTTTGATGGTAATTTCATTACCATTACATAATATACATCATCGTATATTGATTAATCGTTTTATCGAAATCAGAAATAACACGAAATAAGCGCGATAATAAACTTAATTTACTTTCTCCCTCGAATAAAATTTCGCGTATTTCGAGTGAATTAATAAAGCGTTCATTTCTGTTTATCTCCATTTATATATGAATCGTAAATCGAACTGATCGATTTCGATATCTTGTAAATTTGTATTCCCGAGCATCGTTGATATAAAACTCGATTCACTGAATATAACAAAATGAGCATTTTAAAAAAATTCTTCAAACAGAGAAAATAATTATTTTCCTTTTAAATCGATCTAATTCATACGACACGAGATGAAATCGGGAATATTTAAAAATAATCAGGGGCAGAATTTTTTGTTCGAAATTCAGGATCCTTTCACGATGGAGATGGAGGAAAAATTTCAACGGTGAATACGCGCGCTACACAACTCTCTAGATTTTTCATTACAAGAAGAATTTTCTTCGCCGTGAATGGCTGCGATATGACGTACCCAACTACCTTTTATTCGCTCGCATCGCGTTGCATTTGTTTTTTCCTCAGTGATTCGTGATTACCGACCGAGAAATAAAGAAATTGAGAGAAGAAGAAAAAGAAAAATGTGCGAAACGAGACAGGGAATTCGAATTAATTCGGAGATATATGGATAATTAATCGGAAGGAATCAAATTTGTCGACGAACGAATGGAAATGAAAATTAAAAAATGAAAATATTAAAGGATTTCTTTGATTTAAGAATAAATCCGATCGATCGGTAAGAATGAAATTTGTCGATAAATTCAATCTCACTCTCTTTTTCCCCATATTTAAACAAACTTATCGCGTGAAATATAATAAATATAATAAAATAACAAATTGATCATTTTTAGGTAACCAGATCTAACCAAAACGTCAGATAGTTTAGTTCAAATTTGAAATAAAAAATTTGTCGATGAACGAAAATTACACATTGCAGATATTAAAGTACGTAAAATTCTCTTTCTTCGATTCAAGAATAAATTCGATGGATCAGCAAGAATGGAAAAAAAAAGACGTTTAAGAAAAAATCAAGGTATCGATGCCGATCCTTTTACGAAACTTTCGTAAGTCGCGAGCCGTTCGCAATTACGAACGGCTGGCACGCTCTCAAGAATTCTTTCCTCCCCCCTCTATCCAACGGCTCGACGAACGGCGGCGTTCACGTTGTCCGCAATCACCGCAATTTTCCGCATTGTGCCGGTTGAACGGCGCCTGTACGTGAGGGAAATCATTGTTTGGCGACTCGTGGCTGGATAGGAGGAGGAGAGGGGGGAGGAAGCGGCGGATCGAGCGGTCGTCCGTTGATCGAGCGCGATAATTCGGAAAAATAGGAAATTCTTCGCTTTTCGGAGGAGGGGAACGACAATATGGAACCACGGGCCCGCTTTGTGCCTAACCCGCCTTTTCTATGCGCCCCGGTGTCACGAGATCGCGCTTTCTTCTTCCCTTTTTTTTTCTTTTTTTTCTTTTTTTTTCGTATTCCATCGATTCGAAAGGATTGTTCTGCTATCAGGGAAGGAGATCTTTTTTTTTCCGCTTGAATTTTATCGAACAGAGAATAGAACGCGTTACTGATCAAATTGATCAGCAAAATTTGAGCTTTTTTCTTCCTCTTTTTTTTTCCCCCGTATTCCATCGATTCGAAAGGATCATTCTATCAGGGAAGGAGATCTTTTCTTTTTCTTTTTTCCCCCGAATTTTATTTATTATATTATCGTTATTATTTTATTTGTTATAATTTCCTCGAGATAGAGCGCGTTACGATCGGTAAAATTCGAACGGTCGAAGTTAAGAAATAAAGTCACTCGAATAATTATATAACGAAGTTATAGCGTAAATTTAATTATATTAGCTTATGTTCTAACATAATTCGAATAAGGCTATTAATATTAAGAAATACGATTCAAAGTAAAATAAAGAATTTACAATGAAAAGGAATATTTAATATTTAATAAAGGAAAAATAGAAATAAATTACGTTATATAGATGTGGATTGTACCGATGCTTTGTTCTATTGTACTGTGTCATAGTACGATTCAAAAAGGGAAACGGACAAAACAGAATCAAAACAGAATGGCGTCCATCGAATAGATAAAATTTTAATTTTTCAACTCAATTAATCGTTGAATATGTACTCGAAAGTAATTAGAATCTTGACTAATTGATTGGAATTCATCAGAGTTCGATCATTATTTATGGAAATATCTTGAGCAATTCTTCTATACTGCATTTGAAAAATTAGATAAAAAGATTCGATTTGAAACTAATCGAGATTGAAAACTGAAGTAAGATTACTATTTAGCAAGTGGTATCAATAACGAATGGTAAATAATGATCAATGAATATGATGAAAAAAAATTAATCTTGACTAAATTCCATCGAGGAATTTTTGTTATATTTTATCAATACAATTCGAACGCATAGCTGATTAAAGCAAGAGGCAGGAGAATTTTAAGGACGGATGAAAACATATAATGACAGCTTCTGAGAGTAGAATGTGATTGGTTGGAAACAGGGTCAATAAGACGACGAGTTTGTGCAGTTTCAGACATCGCGACGCTATAAATTGAGAGCGTTCGGTTCAAATCGTGCCGAGTTGAGCATCCGTTTCGTTGCTCGACGCACAGAAACAAGTTCGTTTGAGTTTGTTAAGATTTTTAACGAAAATTGAGATTGAGCCCGGTTACCGAAACTTCGACAACGAAACGAATTCCAACGACGGAACAGTTTCGTACTTGTCTCGTATTTGGAACGTATTTCGGTCGTTAGTTTCTATAGTAGATATACTCTTCAAAGTCGAGTCGAGAATTTTATAAATTATGCTGCTCTAATAAAAGATTTTATTTCGCTAATTCAAGTTGAAGATAAAATTTTTGTATTTCGTTATTAACGAGTGCAATTTCGAGATATATTGAATGTCCGTTGAAGTCGAATTTTATATGCTTTCTAATAAAGAAAGAAGATGATACGATTTCGAATTTAACAATTGTGGTTTCATATTTGCGATGTTTCATCGTTAATCAAGATATATTGAATGTTTTTCAAAATCAAGTCGAACGAAAATTTTATATGCTTTCTAATAAAAAAAGAAAACCATTTGATCGATAATCCAAATCATGCGTTTTGATTCCATAAAATTCAATAATTTTGATTTCATATTTGCGATGCTTGGTCGTTAATGGATGCAGTTTCGAGATATGTTCTTCGAAAATTTTATATACGCAGTACTCTAATAAAAGAGGACGATGCAATTTGAACATCGATAATACACAGGTTACCAATTCAGTTATATTTTTAATGGATTTGACGAAGCGACGAATATAGGAGAGGTATATAAAATCCTGGAATGGGCGCGAAATCCAGCGTGTAAACAATATTGTTTACATTTTATCTCGCACAGCAACGTTGCGGTCGCTCCGTTCGAGATAAAATCGATATTCAGGAGCACGTACACTCGCGCAAAGGACGTCTTCTCCTAGTTTTATTTACTGACCGACAAGAATGCATCGACCACTGATCCACCGTCCCCCACCCTTCCTTTCAATCATATCGCTACGACACAACACTATCTCCCACCTCTCACCAATCTCCTATCGCAGATCCTTCACTCACCAAGTCCCTCGATTTCGTTACCTAAATTATATTTACGAATTTTTACCGCCCTCTATGCATAGCCGTAACTCACTCTTCCTTCCTTCTCACCATCGCTATTCTTTCTTATCTATAATAAAGTAAGATAAAAACGAAGAAAATCGATCGAGACGCGAGAAGAAATCTCAATTCCTGATAATAAATCATCGCGATTCTAAATACTTATTCTGGTCATGTACTTCTCGTCCAACGATAAACCATCCGTGAAACTGAACCGATCCTCTACTAAAATATAGATCAGTTTACAAAAGATTCTTTCTTCGAGTGTAATATTTTAGCATTACGCGAAAGTCCAGCTGCCACGTATCGAACGGAACCGTATCTCCCGACGTTTGCACAAATTTCTCCCTGTCATTTCTCAAATCGATACGGAATTTTTCTATTCGGCTCATCTGCTAGCGAGGCGAAATATTACATCTCAATATTACAATCGTTTCTTCAAACCGATCTGGGAAATTCGATATGGTGCTTAAATTTTGTCCCTATCGATAATGCAGAAATCAAATTGCTAATTCTCTCTCTATGCCACGCTTCGATACACCTATTTAAACATTTCTTCAATGAAAAACTAGTCGATGGTACGATTTTAAAATTGATGTAATATGTATAAAATATAAAACGATTAAGAAGATATGATATATTTTTTTAAAGAGGAAAAAGAAAAAGAAAGAGAAACGAAAATTCAGAGAGAAAAATACGATATTTTTAACTTTTTTATTCCAACTTACTTCAAGTAAGAAATCTTGAGATTCGAATTGAATGCATCGAACGAGCGTATTTTTTTTTTTGAGAAGAATAAGCATAGTTCGCCGAAACGCGAACCACTTTTTCCAAAGGTTCGAAAAATATATCGCAGCCTTCTTTCATAAACGAGAATTGTTCAAGCCAGAGTTTGAAACTTTCGACCGGAGAACGCGGAACGACAATTTGCATATACACGACGATCGTATATCTTGGACTATGTTGCCACATCTCGTACACAGTATTTTATATTTTTAGTACGATTATTTAATAAAACGTGTTACTTACTTATATTCGATTAAAAGTTGAAAATAAATTGTACGAAATATCTTTTCAAGTCGATCTCCTGATTTCAAGCAATTTTTCCCTCTGTAAAAATGTTCCTTTCGGCTTCGTTGACGAGCTATAACGAAAAATACTGACCAATCAAGAAACCGCAGCGGTAGTGTCGTCATCAAACTTTTAGTAAACAGCCGAAGTACATCAGTGGCAGCACATACTAGCGCTGCGGCTCTCTGATTGGTCAGTATTTTTGTTAACTCGAAACAAAAATTTTCGCAAAGTTAGTCGATAGATTTCCGTGTGCGTGCATGTGCTATTGTCTTTTATGATAATTTTTATACAGTGTGAACAATATTATTAAATTTTCGTTATAATTTTCATAATTTTGTGGGAATTATATGTTGCGTAGCATCGTGTTTTCGTATGATTTGTACAGTGTTTTGGAATAAAACACGCGGGAATGAACAATTTATGACCATATATTTATATTTCGGATCGAATCGAATATATTTCATTGATGCAAACAAGATACACTTGTTTCCGACGGGAAACCGGTATTATTTTTCGAAATCGTACGTTGAAATATCATTTAATCATTTAATTTATCAATTAATCGTTTTCTAAAATTTTACGAATTTTAATGAAAATTTTAAATTGTCTGATACATTCCTGACATCCCAGTTTCACAGAACGTTTTTTCCAATTATAGCTTTCCATTGTTCGAATTACGAATTATTTCAACGTGTTTCGTTCGTAAGAACAAAAGTATTAATTGTATTCTTGTTTTAACGTAAAAAGAAAAGAAAAGTTACCAATATAACGTTTCAAAGACTGAAAATTAATATCATAGAGAACTTTCTGTGATTTCGTTTTAAATCAGATAGAGATCGATTCAAAAAAAGGAACCATCGATCGAACCATACAATTCTCTATATATTCTACGCGAATGATTCTACGCGTATGTCCAAGTTAATCAAATTATACACAGCATCGTCAATGGGATAAATTAACATAATGAAGTCGAAGGGACGAGAACGCGACATTTTCATAGCATGTGTTTCACATTTTCTCCCTCTCTCTTCGTTCAACATCGACAATCTTGATTTACATCGGTTACGTGTCCATCGGTTGCGGTCACGTTTCACGATCAATTTGCGGCAATAGGGTTCGATTTTGTGCATAACGAGTAACCATCAATGATTACAGGAAATCTAAACGGCTCTACACCGAACCGCAATGTGTTATCATCGATACTTGGATGGCGCAATAAATTTATCAACTTTCGCTCGGTGAAATAAAATCCGCCAAATTATCGAATATTATCACTAATTCTATCACTTATTATCAACGTTAATTATTCTTTATTTGATTTTCAATTTTCAAAACTGCTCGATGCAATGTTTGCTCATGGAATATATTCCAAACTTTTCGGTGAAGTTAAAGAAACAAAATTTGAATGAAATCTCTATCATCGTGTAACGACAAAAACGCAAGACGATTCTAATAAACTTTTTTTTCGAAATTCCACCAGATGTTCGCGAATCGGATGCGTGAAGAGGCGTGGAATCGGAACGCGTTACGAGTTCGACATCATTGACGGATCGAGAACGATATTCGCGCGTTGTTCGTTTGGAGGGGAGTTTTCAATCGAGTTTTCCGCGCGGTATTTATTCATCGTGCGCAATTTGCTATGCCTCCCCCCTCCCCCTCGCGGTAAATCCACGCTAATGCCGTAATTAATAGCGCCCCGTATAACGATCGGTTTTTGAAAAATTAATTTGAAACGCTTTGTCCTTTCCTCGTTCAATCAAATGCATTGCGCGCAAATATTTTCAATCGGCGCAGCCTTTCGAATCGCCGGTTCAACCGCTCCTCATATTCGATTGAACACTCTTTAGTGCAGAGTGCGCGGTAAATTACAGTGCTCGATGAAAGATTGTGCTTTTGAACCGTGAAACCGTTTTAGCTCCTAACTTTTTCTAATGATATTAATATATCATATATGATATATCGTAAAATGTACGATTACAATTTTCTTTTATTTGTAAAAATTTTCTTTTATTATATACAATGGATGCAGAAATGGATGTATATGATATTCAAGTAACTTTCGAGTTGGGGAAATAAAGAGACGAAAAAACACGAAAATGAAGGCGGGGAGGGATACAGCGGATGCGAGAATTTTACGATTGGACGATTTGATAAAGTTAATGGTATCCTAAAGGGAGAACGGTTATTGCAACCTCTTAAAATCTTGATGATCGTTCTTACATTTTGGAACGATCATTTTACGTTCGTTCTACTTCTACCGTTTCGTTCCATAAAATAAAATATGAAAATATTTTCTACACAATATATATATAATATGTAATAAATTTTTTTATACAAGCTTTTGTATAATTTCTCTTTCTATCGAAACGAAACTACACCGATTATTCATTTTTTTTACACCGATAAATTCAACGTAACTGGAAGAAAACTAGATGAATGATAAAAAAAAAACGCAAAACTAAAAAAAAAGTACATTTTTTACTAACACAATCGTGCACATTAAAACAGTGAAAAAAAAAAAATCTAATCCAGCTTATCAGAAATTTTCACGTTACGGCACGAACAATAAATTTTCTCTGATAAAACCGCGGATTAAACAAAAGAGACGAGCGAAAGCAATGAGAGAGAGAGAGAGAGAGAGAGAGAGAGAGAGAGAGAGAGAGAGAGAGAGAGAGAGAGAGAGAGAGAGAGAGAGAGAGAGAGAGAGAACCTTAACGATAAACGCTATAAATAGATAAAAGGGGGAGGGGAATGATTCTTCGAATCATCGATAACCGCAGTCAGTTCGATATTTTCGTACGCGACTCGATTAATCGACAATTCTCGCCGACAATTCTCTGATCGCCCTGTTTCGATATCGCGCATCAAGTGGAACGATTCTCTCTGAAAATCTCGACGAGACTGACTCGTGTCACGATATTATCACGATATGATCCCCGAGGACAGATACCGGTGGAATATTCGGTTGTCGAATATCGATCGTTTTTGTATACCCGCGCATGTAACCGCTTGACGTGCTTTGTAAAAATATACGAAACGATACGAAACGAAAACTAATTTTAATTAATGACTCCTGGAGAGTGAGCGATTTTTCTTGGAAAATTTCTTTCGTTATATTCCATTATGGTTTTGTGCGAATTTCTTTTTATTCTATCTTTTCAAATTTTAATATTCTTCCATTTTCAAGAAAGACTATTTTCGTTCAAATCTTTGCCTTTCGTGATAATTGATTCCGAATGGTTTTTTTCTCAGTTATTTTAAATTTAAGCGTAATTCGAGTTACATTTTGAAAAATTTCTAATTTAAGTAATTAACAGTCGATAAATGTGTATTTATTTTAGTTACGTATTTGTAAAAAAAAGTACTCGGCTATAAAATTCAATCACTTCGACTTATAAATATTTTTACTTTCATCGTTACTTTCTGGAAAATTGTAATTTAACTAGTATTCGATAAATTCGATATTCGCACACAAACTCTGTTTTTTAATAATAAATATAAATTTTAATTCCTAAATTTATTTTCGAACAATTCCTATTTCAATTAATATTCGATAATATTTTTCCTCGATCATATTTAATTTACGTTTTTATTCCACATTATTTAAAAAAAATTTATCCTACTATTTGGACGAATTTCGAAGCGAACCGCGACGAGTATGTTAAACGAATACGTAGTTTAAATACGTAATTTCGGGATAGCCGATCTTGATCGCGCGAAAATTCATCGCAACGCGAGCCACCTGCCGAGAAACTCGATTGCGCGAGTAATGAGACGCCACGAAACATTCCGTCACGCGGACAGATTCGTCGAACATTCCGAGTAATCCAATAATTCGCCAGCCGTAGTGCCAGAAATTGAAATTTAACCCAATCCGCGGCACAGGTCTAAGTGGCAATTTCGCGCGTAAGGCCGTCACTCCCCTCCCTCCTTCCTCCTTTTCATGCAGACAGAGTTTCTTCCATCCGAAAGGATCCATCCTTTCGATTAATTATTCTCATGCTGGTGAGAAAAAAAAGTAAATTACGCTTTTAATCGTGCATCCACGGGGGAAAAAAAGAAAAAAATGGCCGATAGTTTTTTCCGCTTTCTGCTCTCCGTACAATCGTCTTCGAGAAGGCTATTAACCTTCAAGCTGTTCTCTGACGTCAATGATCTCTTCTCTGTTCGACGAATAAGAACATCGCGAATAACGAGGCCAAGACAACGATCCTCTTTATTCCGCATTATTTCTCCGGATGAAAAATACGAATTAAGGGTATCGTGCTTCTTTCCTCTCTCGAAAATATTTATTTTTAGCTCGTTATTTCGTCGAAGAACACCTACGTTCAAAAGTTTTCGCACAGTTCCTTATGAGAGTTCAATTAAAAAGTTGCATTATTAAAAGTAATAATAATTCTGTTTTATATTGTATCATACATGCAAAAATTTCTTCATTAATGAAATATTATTTCGAAATATCGGTATTTTTAAACATAACCTCATACAAGATAAACATATAAAAAATTTTAAATATTTGAACTCTAGTGTTCTATTATTTTATTGCAAAATATATTTCGAAATTGTATAAAAAAAAAAATACGAAAAAAAATGATAAAAATTATTATGATCTGTATGTACGGAAATTTTCCAAAATAAATGAATTTCCTCGTATATACCACGTACATAACCTATGGATAAACGTTCACTTTCCACGCGATCATTAACGTGTTTAAAAATACGAATAAGGTTACGAGGTACATACATGGAGAAACACGTTCGTATTTTAGACGTTTCCTCTAATTTCTGGAATCCTATATTTAACGTAGGAGCACTAACTTATCAACAATTTTGCGGACAACTTTAAGACAAGTTTGAATGTTACCTAGTACGGAGAAAGGTCATCACTCTACGTCCAAACGGAATCCAGAAATTTAATTAATTCGAGTTGAACGTACATACATCATATTCGCTTGACGTGTAAAAATCTTTTTCGTATTTCCAATCCGAATTTTATGTTTATCGTGCATTATATATTATCGATCGATGATAATTTATATTTGTTTTATTTTCACTCGATCAAGAAAATAAAAACACTCTTATTAGAGAAAAGATTGTGAAATGATTCGATTAAAATGAAGAATATATTTAATAAAGGAAATGTTCTACTATACTGGGCTTATTATATCCTACGACGGTTCAAAAGGAATCACGCCCAGTGATTCAATTGTCAATACAAATGTATAAGATATGAATCTTTATATATATATAAATTCAATATACTATGATATCATATATGTAAATTACTTTACATACATAAATAAATTCTTAAAAATTTCTTGCCGACAACTTTGGTTAACGAAAATTAATAAACCTAACCTAAACGATGACTTTTCCATCGTTCGAATTTAATCCTAATCTCTTCGATATTCTTTCTTCGAAACTATTCACACTTTTCAAATTATATCATCGATATTCAAATTCAATTAAAATTTGTTAACTAATCACTCGATGGGGCTTGAAATTAATTAATGTACAATAGAACGAACCGATTAGCTCGGTTATCCTTACTCGACTGAATTTTTCATCGAAGAAATTTTTTTACACTCCCTAACATTTTTTGACATTCTCTTAAAAAAAAAAATTGATTCTCACTTTTATTCGAACGAAATGTAAAATACTCGGTTGAAATTCATTTTTCTCCTCCGCAAGTTTTATTTTGTTATATGTCGAATTACATGATTGTTGGGCGGCGTAACTGTCGCAAACAGTTGACTTTGTCGGTCGGAATTCTAGGGTCTTTCGCTCGTTTGATCAGGGAAAAGGGAGAGTGTTAGATTTGATCCAACACGGTAGGCGGGCTACTCAAACTGTATACGATGTACATGTAGACAGCGAAAACCGCAGCGAATGTGGCCAAAGTGAACACGGCTGTTTCGAATCCTAAGGGAACAAAATTGTGAGTGAATTTGGTATATTATTTACAGCTGACTATTATACAGTCGTTAGAAATAATAAATATATCTATAGTGCTAAATTTTAAGAAAATCAGTCTTAAAGACTCTAACTCTTTAGATTTCTTACGCTCTTAAAGGATGAGAATAAAGAAAGGAATAAGAATATTGAATTTTAGAAAACTTACTTTGAATTTTTATATAGATTTCTTAACAAAAAAATTAAAAAAAAATTGATTTTAAGGATTTTTTGGCTTTTACGTAGATTTCTGAAGTTCTCGATCCTTGATATTAAAAACGTAAGAAGGAAGAGAAATTTTGTTAAATTTTAAAAATCAGCGACTTAGCGACTTTGCTCGAGTCCTTTACCAAAACTTTCAAGCTTTCAAGTTAAAAAGAGAAAACAAAAAAGATAAGAAGACTTAGTCAAGTTCACAATCGTAAGATATTATCTTCTATATTTTATATATATATATATATATATACATATATATATATATAATATATGCTTGTAGAATTTTTCGCAATTTACCCTACATTTAAATCAAACTTTCGAGATGGATCGAAGGATGGTATTAATAAGACTGTGACGATAAAATTCCTTTACAATGGAATTTTAGCTGGTTGGAGATCTTATGAAATTTGACAAAGCCGATTACAAAGGCGAGCGCCGCGTTTTATTCGATCTTTCGGCTCTCGCCGAATCCCCAACCTTTAAATCCTTCCCTACTTGCAAAATTTCGCAAAGCCGATTAAAACTCCACCATATGAAATATTCGAAAGAGGAAGACTTTTCCCTTCCAATATTCGCCTCTTATCATCGTATCCCCCCTCTATCTTTCTCGAAGAAATCAACATTTTTTTCCTCCCTCCCTCACTTTCTTTCGCCTCCTCGTCCCACGGATCCTCTGTTAATTCGTTTTCCTGCAACGGTGCTTCTTCCGTCGCATTAGATGCTTCCTCCGTCGGATTAGATGCTTCCTCCGTCGGGTTAGATGATTCCTCCGTCGTATTAGTTCCTTTCTCCGTCAGATTAGACGTTTCTACAGGATTAGACGCTTCTTCAGGACTAGGTGCTTCTTCAGGACTAGGCGTTTCTTCAGGACTAGGTGGTGCTTCTTCGGTTGTTTCTACGAAAGATCACGGGACTATATTTTAAATTATTCTCGACGATTGTCATTTTGTCCCCATTTTATCACCGTTGTAAAATAATCGAAGAATTTTGAAGGAAAGATGGAAAAAAAAAATTTTAAAAATGGTTTTCTTCGAAATGATATTTTTCGAAATGGAACAATTTATTCGTCTCTTTTTTTTTTTTTTCCAATTTTTCCACATACCGTCTAATAAAAGTTTCGAGTAGATCGAAACTTTTTATTAGAATTAATTATATTTATACCGAAAAACGTATGGTAATGGTTAACGCGACGAATCGAAAACTTTTCGTGTAACGTTTCGCAACTACATTGCGGACGTTCGATACAAATTAAAATTTGTTTGTACGATCACAGATGAATAGGAAAATAAAAAAAACTCTGTTTCTACGATACATATTTTTTCTTTGGAATTGTTACGCGCGTTGAAATTTTCCATAAATGCATGAACCATCCGCAGTCTAGTTATAACTTCGAATAACGTGAAAAATTCGCGATTCGCACGAATCGTCGAAAAGAAAAGATCTTATATAGACGCATTACGTTCCGATACCTTCCTTCTCTTCCTCTTCCTTTTCGTTTTTTTCATTCTCCATGTCCCGAAACCGATCTTCCTCGGACAAAAGTTGATCGAATTCTTAAAAGCTGGCTTGGCTTTAATTCAGCCTCTCGATCTCTCGATCGCCGTCATCGTGAAACAACGATGAAAGGAAGGGGGGGAAGCAGCAAAAGCACAAGGGATTCAAGAGACAAGATTCAGAGAACCGGTTCCAGTCGGAGAGGGAGCGGACGTGAGGTAGTCACGGATGTAGCGGAGGTCGGTAAATTTACCCAGGGACTACGGTTCTGATCCAAGCTGTCGTTTTAAAACGCAAAAACCTCCTCCTTTCTCCCTTAATTTTTCGCCTCGCCTCTCGTCCTCTGCCTTTCGTTGGACAGGGCTTTCGAGGCTTCTCCTCTTGATTATAGTCGAATTAATTCGACTTCGGTTGATTACGCGGCTAACGACTTCTCTCTGTCTCTCTTTCTCTCTCTCCCTCGTCGTTTTCGATTTTCTGCTCGAATCATGTAAATTTATGATAAGCGCGTGGCCGTGATCGTCGATCAAAGCAAGCTCAAATAGAAAACAAATAAGGACTAATTTTAAGGGGTTTTGATCGGCAAGAGGGTGTTATTAAGTAATCGAGGAAAAACTTTTTATTCAAGTGTCAAGAGAGGATTGATAAATATATGATTTTAGAAGGAGGGAGATGGAATGAATCTTCATGCATTGGTTTCTTAAAATGACTTGATTTGAAATCAAGTTTTAATATTATTTTTCTTTAATTGTACGATTTAGAGGAAATTATTTGCAAACTTTTAGACGATTATGTATTTTGAGAAAGAAATATTTTTGAAGAATAAATGTTATTCTCTCTCTTTGTTAACGCGTGATTTTGAAAACAATTGTGATTTTTTTTTTAGGGAATGAAAATTTTTCTCGTTCAACTCTCTATCCAGATAACTAAATATTTTGGGTATAAATATTTTTTTGTTTTGTTTATTATTTCCCTTTGAAAAATTTATTTCTCTATTTCGATATTTGCAATTTTTGTGGAAAGTGGAAGGGGAAGACTATTTACGAACGTTCCATGGAAATAATTGGAAAAGAGTCAAGAGTCTCGAAACACGATTTTTTTTTTTTAAATATGAGACAAGTTTGCGAGAAACTCTCTTAGATCTTTCTAAATGCAGATTGAAGTTTCGAAGATGTCGTTTGAAGTTCGATTAAGGTTGCAAAGTGTCCTCTTCCTCTCTCTTTCTCTCTCTATCTGAAGAGTGTTTTTCTTCCTCGGTTAAAAAAAATACATAAAGCGATTTGAAAACATTTTTCAATATTCCATCCTATTATCCATTATTTTTTTCGAATAGAAACGCAACAAATTATCTATCCCTCGTTAAATCGTTTCCACCTTATATCAATTTCCCTTTAATGTAATATCATATAATAGCCTGGAAAAAGAAAAGAATAAAAAAAAAGCATAGAGATCACCAGAAATCAATGCACGAAGATAATTTCATTTTTTGGTTTAAGCGTTACATCCCTCTTAACGATATTTACACGCTTTTCTGTTTATACAAAAAGAAAGAAGAATTCGATGGGATGAGAAAAAAAATGAATACCCACACGTTAGATTGAAAAGGGTCGAGGATAGAATATCTTTCTATTTCCTTAACCTTTATATACGGTTATATATCTCGGTTGTTGATGAATTTTCAATTTTCTTTCCGTAAACCTCCTCTCTAATCCACTTCCTCTGCCTCTACTTCTTCCTTCTCTGGAGCTGTTTCGCGCAGTTGAAGCGGGACTTCCGCCTCTTCGATCGGTCCTTGCTCCACTTCTGGCTGCTCAATGATCCTCGATCCCCTCACTGACTCGTTCGTGGACAGTTGGCTGGGCTTCTTCGGATTATGCGAGCTCCCCTCCTCGCCGCTTTTATTCTTCTCTAGGTTCGAATCCAGTGGAGTGTTACGTCGCTTGTATTTCACACATATATGTACATCTGTATATCTATATATCTATATATGTATATATATATATATATATATATATGTATATATATATATATATATATAGCTTTTGCGTGCTTTTTAAGGATTCGAAGAAATGCCGTATCGAAATTTTTACGTTTCAAATTAAATTTAAAAATTTTAAAATTGGCTCGATTAATTCAGAATCGTAAAAGGATCGATGATATTTAACCTCGACGGGTTTTTCACGCGTCTTAATAATAAGATAATGTACGAATGATTTCATACATCTTCCTAATAAACGAGTAAAGAGCTAAAGAATTTATTCACGAATCAATATACCGCGTTTTTATTAATTGGAGATGAGCATAAATTTTGAGATTTAATTTTTTAGAAAATCATAATTCTCTATGTTGAATAAATTCGTTTCTCGTCGAATCGATCGATTTATCAACATCGAGACCGACAGGCAAACCTGCTAGATATTGCTCGCGCATCTTTGCTTTTAAGAATGCAAGTTTCTTGCAATTGTTCTCCTTGGTGCATCCAATTATAGGCATCTTTGACCCGGTCTCTTATAAAGGATCTAAAAATGAAATTTTCAACGTGAGTTTTTTTCCTACTTCTTTTTTCGAGGACAATTGAAATCAAAAAAAAAAAAAAAAAAAAAAAAAAAAGAAACAAAAAAAAAATTAGAAAAAAACCTTCGTTCGATGCTTTAAGTTATCCCAAGAAGCGTCTCTCCTCGGAATATGGATCAAGAACAACTACTCCACCATCCGCATTTACCATCCGCTTGACATTTACTTTTCTTTTTGCTGGTCTCGTATTTGCACCGTGCTTCACAAGCGGGAGTTTCGAACGTTGACTGTTTCCAAAATGCGATAATTATTACAATTTGTTCATCACGATCAAGTTGCAACAACTGGGCAAATAACGACCCTGAGTTGTAACAACAACAACAACAGGTTTCTGATAAATGCGTAATTTCGAATAATTAATTATTAATTAATTTCTGAAATATTTAAACGGTCACATTTGAATCACGATAATTCTTACTGCTCTCATTATAAAACGAATCGCTCTCTCTCTCTCTCTCTCTCTCTCTCTCTCTCTCTCTCTCTCGAAATTTAATACGCGAATGATTAATTAATAACACGGCTTTCAAAATCGAATATAAATGTTATATATTTTCCTTTTTTCTGCTATACTTATATCGCAGTTTTCTCGTTTACCGATAGAGAAACGTGAAAAGAGGTTATAAAAATTCGGATATTTTCTCTTTCTTAAATTCCGTTCATCGTGCGTAGTAAAGTTTCGCCAAGATTTCGGTTGTACGCTCGCACAATTTCCGAAACTTTCGGAATAAGAATTTAAGAGGGATGATTGGAGGGATTGTTCTCGATAAAATTGGTATTTATCGAATTAAGTCGAGCGCATCGAGCGCCCCCTCCGAATATCCCGTACGTCGCAGTCGATGGAATTCACCTCGTGTTTCATAATCGAAATACTTTCGAAGTGCATACTTTAACTCCGAACGAGCAACAAACCGGTGATTTCAAAACGAGATTCATGGAAAAATATCTTTTTCTTTTTCTTCTTCTCCAATTTTTCGTCCTGAGAATTTTTTTTTTTTCTTTTAAACGACTCTCGTATCGATCTTTCATTTTACCAATAATACTCTATCGTTCATTCAAAAATTGACGAACAACAAACCGATAATCTCGAAACGAGATTCGATCGAAAAATATCTTTCTCTTCATTTTCTCCTTCCTTTCTCCTCGTCTTCTTGTCAATTTTTCGATATCGTCCAAAAAAACTTTTTAAAAAAAAAAAAAAAAAAAAAAGAAAAAAGCAATTCTGTCTCGAATCGATCTTTCATTTTTTTTCGAACGATTTCTCATCGAAAAATCTTTCATCGAAAGAAAAAAAGAAAAGCAACCTATAATATATACCCTAAAAAAAAAAAAAACTTTATATTATATTCTAGCCTACGATTCTACGTAATCATAGATACAGAGTTCGTTTATTAACGAGTCGTTTTATTAATTTAACTACGCACGATCAGAGTTGGATCTTCGTCATTGGGGGAGACACAATCGGGCGCGCAATCGAAATTATCTGGCGTGGCCACGGTGCGAGAGTCGGAGTTTCCATTCGGTTGATCGTTCGGTTGATCGTTCGGTTGATCGTTCGTTTGTTCGCTAGGTTGATTATTCGAGTCTTCCTGGGCGGCCATTTTCTTTGATTTCAACCAATTTTTTTCTCCCTCTCTATCCACCGAGCATTTTCGGCGTCTTCTTCGAGAGAGAGATCTCCTCGCCAATGGGAGATAAAACAATTCTGCGACTATCTCTTTCGCTTTCTCTCTTTTTCTCTTTCTTTCTCTCCTCCAACCGCCTCTTCAAGATGGATTATACAAAGAAAATTATGCTAGAGATTCGGTATTTTCGTTGTATGATATTCGTTGTCATTTTTTTTTTTTTTTTTTTTTTTTGTTATTCATACCTCGAAATTTTTATTTTTGGTTCGATCTTTGAAATTCGCGTTTGTTTCACACATTTGAATTTATGTTTTTTTTTTTTTTTTATATTGAGAGCATTCGACTTGGAAAAAAAAAACTTCGAATCTCGTGGATATTATTTTATTTCAGAAAAAAATTTTGAGTCGAAAATTCAAAGGTATTTTTTATAATTTGTACGCTTAAATAATAATTTTTTGTAACGAGAAATTGATGTTACTTACATTGAATATTTTCTTCGAAGATTCTCTTCAAGATTGCAAAGGGGTTTTTAACTATTTGCGATAGTAACTTATTTTTTTTTTCTGATTCTATCAATTTTGAATAATGAGTTTCGAAAGTTGCATGATGAGACGGAAATTTGTTATTGAAGTTAATTGGGGGAAAAACGGAGGTGAAGAAAATGAAATGCTTTTTAGTCCACCATTTTCGTTATCACTATCGCGATTGACAACACGCGCTCGTCTTTCGTTTCCTAAACTGCCTCAAACTATTAAGTCTGGTACACAAGTCTCGAATATTCACATAACCGAATATTCATGAATGAGATCGATCGCTTTTCTTTAATTCTTTCGTTTCCGAATCGTAGAAAAATCACTTTTAATTATAACATTATTATTATTAAATATAATCGATTTCGTTTCGGTATTGAAGAGTTTCCAATTACACCTACCGAAAATTTCGTTGTAAATAAATCGTTTTCCTTATCACGAATAGCATGAAGTCCATCTACATGATGGACAATGTCGAAGAAACGAAGCCATTAATTATCATTCAAGAGTCTTTTACGAATTTTATATAACCGAATAGTTATATAATAAATATTTTGATTTAAAGTACAAAATTTTATCCGATAAGTTATTTTTCATGATAAATAAAAATTTAACCTATTTTTATATATGGTTTAAAACAGTATACGTGATATTTTATTTAATTTCGAACATTGATTTTTCATGTTTAAAAAAATAATTTAAATAACAAATGAGTGGCAATACTATTTTCGCAGCTGCTCGACTAACAACCTGCGCCAATTATCTCGCCAATAATAATCGAGGATCCTACGATTCGATAGAAATGTAATCGCGCTCGTTGAAAATTACGCTCGGAATAATTACGTTTTGTCGTTAAGAAGCAAACCATGTTCGCGATTGTTCGAATGAAAGGAAAAAAAAGGAAGAAAAAGAAGATAAGAGAACGAACAGCAATGGAATGCCACTTTCTCGATATAATATTTCGAATATTTGAATTTTATTAGGCGTGTTTTCGACACGAAAACTTTAAAAAATGGAAACGTTGATATATAATAACAGGCGGATAGATAATAGAGATTGGAAGATAATTTATTCCTAAAACGAGGAGATTGAAATCTATTTCCTGTCCACAATCATGTATTATTACGATAGAAATAAATAAATTATAAATAAAAGAATAAATTTTCTTCTCAATTTTTTTTTTCAGCTTCGAAATTGCTGAATGAAGAGACGATAAGAAAGAGTGACTGACTAATTGGAATCACAGCCTCTTGGTAATAATTCAATCTCGTTAAGCAACGTCACGGCAAAAGGACAAGGTGAGTATAGCTATCGTTGATAAAATTACGCGTCAAGTGCATTAATGTGCTCGTATTCATCCGACACCAATGTAATTAACGTCGACGAAATTTTAATGTCGTTTTCTGACCACCTGCGTTATGCCCGATAATTAATGTCCACGACAATTTCAGTTAACGCGTTGTACTACTCGCCACTATCGCCATCCTGCCACACATCGGCTTTTAACTCGAAAAAGGAACAAAAGATGTTTCTCCTTTTCGTTTATTCTGTTTGCGCGATGAAACACAGGTATAATATTTTTTTGAGAGAAATAAGCGAAAAAGTTTGAAATTAAACTTGAGAAAAAAGATAAAATAAGATAAAAGATAATTCTAATTAATTTACAGGTTATACAGAGCGATTGCTAATCCTGTAACGAATTTCTAGACAAGAAACATAGAATTTTGTTCATTTGGATGCCAACAGATGGCACATGATCTCTCGCGTGTTTACTGCGCAAGCTTCGATGCGAAACGACCTCTGTCAATATGGCTTCCTCCAAAAAGTTAGAACGCGCGAAATGGCAACTTCTGAAAGAAGCTTCTATCCTCCTCTTTTCGCGGATACAACTAAAGGCGTGACGAAAGGGAAGGTACGAAGTCTTAAAACCTTTTTAACGTCCAAGTTATAAGATTATATCCCAAGTGTTAAAAGTTGAATAAATCGCAATGTCGTTCAATCGGTAATCGTTCGATCTCTTTATAATTTACCGCGCGCTCCGAGAATTTCTAAATTCTACATTGCATCTCTCAATTCGATTATGGAATCACTAGTAAGGGATGAATTTTCATTTTCTTTGGATATTGTGCGCAGGAATAATTTGATATTGGGATAAGTGAAGCAATGGACGACAACGAAGCGACGCATATCACTCTCTAGATTGCGCTCTAGATTGAACGCTGTAATACTATAGTTCCTCGGTAACTTGTACGTATATGCTGCTGCCATTTCCACCGGAAACGACATAACCAACAGTTCCAAAGGCATTCGTGCCAATGGAACGTTGGAATTATCCTCTCGTAACGCGTGTACTTCAATCTTGAGTCACATCCATAGGCAATGAACTGAAGCAACAGCTACGAATTTCCTTTACTTGCCCGTGCTATGATCCAACGATTTATCAAGGAAATTACAGCCTCTTATCGTTTCGAAAAAAATTATCGGTGTATGTTTACTTATTAAAATATTCGAACAGTTTATTGCAGTTGATCTTCCTATAACCATGAACAATAAATTATCGAAATAATTTAATTCTTAACCTAGATTATTAAATTTTATCCATCTACGCGCGAAAGATATAAAATTGAAAAATGAGATTTTTATATTTGATTCCTAAATATATTCGAAACGTGAGATGGAGATTTTAATTTATAAAATCTTAAAATCCGGTTTCTTCGGTTTCTTTGATCGGTCAGACATGCGAATATACGGGAAAATATTAATCTCTGGTTTAAACGAAAAATATCCACTCGACGAGGGAAACGTTAAATTCTCGCTTTTTTTTTTTCTTTAATTTTTTTCAATTAAGAAAAAGTAGAAATAAAAAAAATTTATTTTCCTCTTTACGTATACAGGAATTAATTCTTACATTTTATTTTTTAATCCAACGATATCCTGAATATTTTTGCACATATTTTTTCCATATACTATTTGGATGAATTCGTTTTTTTTTTTTTTTGTTTCCACAAAAATGTTTTTTCCGTATGAATAATAAAGTTCGCGTAGCCGAGGAAGGGAATGTGTTTATCGAACAAACGTAAAACGCAGCAAAGTTTTGGAATAAATTTTATCCGAGCAGACTTAAGTTGTTGGAAAAAACAATTTTTCTCTCGGATCGATATCGGCAACATTTCTGTCATCCTTCAATTTCTATTAATTTCTTAAGAAAAAAATTAACTATTCGAGAATGTACATAAAAAAATTGCGTTTGACGGAGGAAGAACGGAATAAATTAAAAATTAATCGAACGGCTCAATCCAAAATTTAGCTTTCCCAAGAAAGCCTGAACGTTAAATTCGTGGATAGATAGTGAACAAGTTAGTTTACACGTTGACACGGCAACAAGCTCGGCTCGTAATTTTAAGCCATGCATTTTAAAACAAGTCCTTTCCTTTCATGGATAACATTTTTCGTGGCGATCCATGGATTTACGTATACGTATAAGATAGAAATGGAAATTTTGAAATTCGCGAAATTTGAAATCTTTCAAATATTTATTTATTTTTCTTGCGAAACATTTAACTTTCGTGCGAGTATTTTTCTTCATTTTCTAGTTTCGAAAAATAAATTACACATATCCAGGATTATCGTTTTTAACTTTGTTTCTCTATTCTCTATCGATTAATAATTTTAACGATTTTCTTCTATAGCCATTTTTTGAACAATCTGTAAAATTGACAACAACGCTCGATAAAATCCACCACATTTATTTTCGAATCCCAGCATCAATGACCACGAACGAACGAACTTTGTCGCCCTCTCACCGAAGGGTTCTTCGCAATAATTACCGCCGGTTCTCGAGGAAATTATGCTCGAAAGCGAAATGGCCGACGCTAATATCGTAACACGGTGGTGCATAATTAATGAAATTAATATTGGCTTGGTGGAAGGTTAGTCAGCTGGCTAGCATTGTGGTTCACCGCGGGTCAACGGACAGTCGCTCTTATGGGCAGGTTTATCGATTAATTTCGTAAAATCTACTCTTTCTCTCGATTCCACTTTACTTTTATTCTATTAATATCGATGTAAAACTTTGCAGGCTTGTGTGTACTCGAAATCATTTATAAATCAAGAGATGTGTGTATCTTAATTTACATAATTCTCCGTTTTAAAGAATTTTCCTCTGCTTGCGTATAAATTCAGAAAAATTTTTCTTGCAAATTGCAGAATATTTTTTCTGGTTAAAAGAAGAGAAAAATGTCAATTTTTAACGATTTAAGCGAGAGTCGTATTATTTTCTTGAAGTTAATTATTTCGATAATTTATTGTTCTCGAAACTTAATAATAATAATTGTAGTGTCAAATGAAAAGCGAATAAAATGTTACTCAAGTAATTACTTAAATTAACTTTACTTGAAATTTTTAACCAGTTATTACTTTTTCAACTTTGAGTTAATGTTGGGCGATGTTTTTAGAATGACCTTTTTCACGTTGTCGAAGTTCGTGCAAACAAATAACAAGCGTTTGGCAAAAAATAACGATTCCAGTAACGAACGGAATTCACGGTGCAGAAATCATCGAACGTTCTTATAGGCTCGCTTCGAAGATTCTCTCGAACGTTACTTTGCAAAACTACTGTTTACTGGTGGAAAGAAGCAGGGCAGGACGGCACAGAAGCAAGAGGAGTCCTTCGCTAGGACCGCCTATCCCCACTTCAAACGCTTTGTTGACATTCCTGACATTGCACGCTACATAACAGTAGATGAACTATAGTTTGAATATTCAAAATCACAAAAATTATTTTCATTTTCATAAAGTTACAATAAAATAATCATTCAAAACTGAAATATTTTTGAAACTATATATAATGTGTCTAGCTTATTTATACACTCGAATATGAAATTACATTTATAAATCAAACTATCGTTATAAATCGTAATTAACCTACGCATGTTAAATAATGAGAAATAAAAAAATTTTTATATCATATCGATATGTTTGAATTCTATTCTTCCTAATGCATCTAGATTTAAATACAGATCATTTTGAATTTATGAAAATAGGCGTTTTCCTTTTTCCTTTTTTCTTTCAAATTAACCAATCAAATTCGCATTCTTTCCACCAGTGAATAATAGTTTACAGTAAGTAAATTACTTGTAAGTAGACTCAGGATACGGAAAACGATGTTCAGGATTTTAAGACGTAATAACCTGGCCATACTTGCAACTAAACTGCAGGAACAACGTCCGTGGAGGTTAATTCTTGGTCTCGTCCAATAGCTGCTCCTACAATTGCAACGCTTGCTCTTCTATATAATGCTTATACATAATGCTTACCAATTACTTTCTTAAACGTGCCAAGGGGCGTAATAAATAAACGAATCGGAATTTGGTATTGAAAATCTTAATGGTAAAAAGGAAAAAGAAAAATTTGGAAAGGAAAAAAAGTATTTATCTTCTTCGTCGATCCTTTAGATTTGTTTAGAGACTTAATAACTTAATAACTTTCAAACCTTGGCACGTTGATTCCGCTGGAGAGTTACGAAGCTGTCACGCGCTTATTGCACGGATACACACCATTCGAAACGAGTATTACCAGACATATCTTACAATTTATCAGCTCGGTGATCCTAGTTTATGTCCTACACACTTGTACAGATCAGCTATATTCGAATATATATAATAAAGCCAATTAATCAAAACAACGTGCTGCTTAATCAACGGTAACATCTTACGTTTATCCAAGCATTTCCTGCGGATTCGTGTAACCAAAAGGGGTAGTAATTTCAAGATATCACGAAAACGCTGACGATGATATCCTCTTCCTTTCGACTTAATTTTACGAATAAAATTACGAGAAAGATTACGAACAATTTTTTTTTTTTTTCAGAATTGTCAGAATTTTTTAACTCTAAACGTCTCTGTTCAAAAAAAGAAAAAAAATTACTTTTCCACAATTTTACATAGTATTCAATAATTTTAATATAATTTTTCCATCAAATCGTCCATTTTACTATCATTGACCTATTTCTCGACTTCTGAGAGGAACTCTGATTATTCGTATATCAGAATTCGAACAGTAGAACACGTTTATCACGACGGTTGGTTAAATCTAAAGGTTTGTTTAGCATATACGGCGTTTTTTCTTTTTATCACGAGCCTTCATTCGAGCAAACGAAATTCACCCATTTCTCAGAGCACGGAATGGCAAAACTCGCTCTTTTCCCCTCCCCCCTTCTTCGAGTTATAACTCGAAAACGAGCTTCTAGTTGCGTTCCATAATCGTAACTGCAAACTACGTCTCCATGTGAAAATTGCGATTACCTTCTACTAAAATTTGAAATAACCGGGAATTGGGACAAACTTTGGCAAATTGTGGTTTAAAAACTGGCTCGTCACCGCACTGGACGAATGAAAATTTTGTCGTGCGGGTAAATAGTTATGAATCGTTCCCCTCCCTCTTTCTCTCTCTCTCTCAAATTTACTGTCTTTATCACGCGCCAAATCAAGTTCCGATTTTAAGATTAATTCCGAGTTTTTAGAATATCGTCAAAAAAGAAAAAATTTAACGTGTACATTTACCTTTACATGTGTACTATTTGTTTACATTACATATTTAAAACGAATAGAGTTGATTGGTTTCACTTTTATGAAGAATTGTGGAAGAAATTATTAAAAAGAAAACACATCGAAATGATACATATTTTTTCGAATACCCGAGAAAAGAAGAAAATTTCTATTTTTTTAATGGCGTGCTTTTTTATTACGAATTCTTTATTAATTCTTTTCAGTTAAAACATTCGTTCACGCTTTGTTATAATTTATGCCTGTTTTACAAGATTATTTATGACGTCCAATGCGATAATGATGACACGTAATATCGCCAATCGTTTTATATATTACATGTATTTATATTTTAACCTTTCGTTCTTGCGCGTCGTTTAAAGCAAACAATTACAGCATCGAT
Organism: Apis cerana; assembly: GCF_029169275.1. Classification (NCBI taxonomy): domain Eukaryota; kingdom Metazoa; phylum Arthropoda; class Insecta; order Hymenoptera; family Apidae; genus Apis; species Apis cerana. The sequence goes on from NC_083856.1 coordinate 12,412,765, forward strand.
GAATGGGAGGCGCGGCCGTTAAATCCGCGAATTGGATAAACGGTCAATTAAGGGGATAAAGGGGGTTTATCGAAAGTGAAATCTGGAACGCGAGGTGGAATTACAGGCGTGGATTTAGGCGAGGCGGGGGGAGGGGGCGAAATGAAATTTTATATCCCATCAGCGTCGCCTTCCCCCGTCGACAAGACTTGGTCCAATTCCCCCAAGGAAATTGTAGAATTCACCCATTACGAGATCGCCACGGACCGTTTCGCGTTCTCTCTCCTCTCTCGTTCTTAGATTCCTCGAGATTACAAGTTCACGATATTAATCCTTTTACGATTTAATCGAACGACTTGCCTCGGATTTGAGAATTCTTGAAAAAATTCTCGCGAATAGAATTACGATAAACTGGCAGTTAGAATGTTTAAAATTGTCCGTGTATCTTGAAATAGTATTTTGAATAAACTTGTAAAAATTCTACGATATCTTGAAGATTGTTTCGAAGTTGAATTTGTGGATCGATTTTGACAGGAAGACTTATTTGAAAATGTTAAAATATTTCGAATTAAAATGAATTGGAATTATTCCAGCTACGGGGAAAAGTTATGGATATTTCGCCTCTTTCAAAATATCTCTCCTTTTTTCTCCTGGTTGAATAATTTTTTCAAGAGAAAATTCAGCTAGACTTCTTTTTAGCATAAAAAATATATTCCGTCTTACTCTATTTAATCACGAGTTGTGAAACTGAATTCTTGCATCGGGTAGAAATCTGACTGAACAGAGCGAAATAATTTAAAAATGTCAAGATCTAAAATTTAAAATCTACGTACATCTGAAAATTAAAAAAAATTTTCTTTTCAAAAGTCGCGGCCCAACATTTTGCCTAAACGTAGTAACGCGTCGTAATTGTCCGCAATCAACTCAAGGACGATATTCCAGGGCTCGCCATCGCGATTACTTTCACACGCCACAGAATTTGCGCCGGTCGAGACGCAAATTCAGCGCCCTCTGTAATTTCGTTTCCCTTCCCACGCGTGGCGCGTGCACCGCAGGCCAGTTGGCTTTTCACTAAAATTTCGAAATTCTGATTCGGATGGAAAATGGGAGTTCGAAGTAAGCTGGTCAAGTAAATAAGTTTCCTCGAGCAACTCTCCTGTCATCTTCCGCTCGGTATCGAGCTTCTGTTAAAATCCGATGCGGATCGAGTGAAACGTCGAGAGAATCTTCTTTGAAGAGCGATCCGGTTTCACGAACGTGGCGGTGAGTGGCCACGTCGATTAACGAGTGATGGCACGACAAAAGCAAGAGTGGAAAATTATCGAGTAAAAATATTTTAACTTGTGGAAATTAGAAAAAAATTCGACTAAAAATTATAATTTGTAAGAAAACGCGATTTATTATTTCATATATTTGCTTGTCGACTGTATTAATTGGAGAAAATTAGAGAAAATACAATTTGCGAAGTGAAATTATAAGCAATTGAAATATTTTAACTTTTCGAAATTACGGAAAACTCGATGTTTAAAAATTGTAATTTCGATACATATTTTTTTAATTCTTTTTGCAAAAATTCAACGCGATTTACTATTTTATTATATACAATAACTTGATTAAAAAAAAAAATCTTTTTCATACTCGTACTTAAATAAATAAGAAATGAGGAAAAAGTAAGAAGAGGACAACGAAATCGGATCTTCTTCGAGAACGTCGTAAACGGAGCAAGACGGATTAAATCGGAAAGATCACGATACCAGTACGTTCCCTAAAAATATCCCTCGTCAAATATTGATCGAACGAGTCCCTGGTCGCTCGTTCTTGGGTCGAAATTATCGCTACCAGCTATATATAAATGATTCTCTCGAGGTGAGATCGGAGGGAAAGCGGTGGGAGCAATTACGACAAATGTTGTTTTCATGTTCCCAAACCGTGGTTGGTTGAAACGTTGCTTAATGCGTTTTTACAAGGAGCGACGGTTTAGGAGAAAAAACGTTGGGCCGATCCGTATTATCTTATAACGATCACGGTACTCTCGCTCCCCTCGTCGTTCTGTGAAATCACATTGACATTTTTTGCGCTCTCCTCGTCCTCGTCGTTCGCATCGGGCAAGAGTACGTTTCTTCCACTTCCTTTTTTTCGCACCGTGGATATAGTTAATGCTCGCGATTCGTCAACGACCGCTCAAGTAAAAAAGCACTCGTTCTACCCGTGGATAATCCATCCTATGCCGTCACCCGTCCATTCTCGTCCCTTGTACGATTATGACGAGGGGGAATCTCTTTCTCCCCCCAACGTAACGAGAAGCATTTTTAAGATTTATTCGCCTGGATATTATGTCAACGTGCGAACGTCTTTTTTAACGAAAAATTGTGGCGAAATTCGCTTTTATAAAAATTTTCAACATTTAAATTCGACGAATTGACATTTTACCAAGTGCTCGTCAAAATGTTTCCTTCGATTTAATCGTATTACGTGTATGGAAAGTGTGGTTTTTAATCATTCATTGTTTCCGTTTATAACTAATAAAATATACTTTATATTTTAACGATTGATACGCATCTCATATCTAATTATATTTAAAAAAAAAGAGAGAGAAACTTAATCTGTTCCAATATCCCGATGATAAAAATTCTTTTCACGTTCGTTCTGGGACAAAAGTAAATGCGGGTTCGGTTCCATTTAAACGGAACTATTTCAAACCTCCTCTCCCATTAGTTTTCGAATACAATGCGCTCGAACGGAAGCGAAACTGTGGCGAATGGATACGCGAACGCGGCAACATTGCAACTACCGGATTAAGTTCTTCGCCACGGCTATCTTAATCGAACATAAATTATTTTTATACCTTTCTCGATTGTTTCGAACCACCGTGTTCCCTCCAGTTCCTTACCATCTTCTACTTGGGATTCTAATCGCGGGAAAGAGAGAATCACTCCGTTCGCAATTTCGTCGAGGAATGTTGGTATTGTATGGAGGAAAGTTCCAGCGTATTCGACTTCGCCGAGTTAGTGGATTCGAGATTTTTACGAGCACGTTGAATCGCGCTAAACGCGGCGAAGTCTCGAGAAATGGCGACTGTGCAACGTGCGAGTTTACGTGCGGAACGAAATTTCACGACAATGATGTTATAAATTTTTACAACCGTCACAAATTATTGCGTCTCCCTCTAAACTTTTATTTAATATGTGTTTTATTTAATATATTTTGTATGCAAATTTGTCCCGTTAATTATTGATAAACGTAGGTCGAGTTCATCGAAAACATCAGTGGTTTCCTCGTATCAATATGTTCTGTTAATTGAAGAAACATAACTTGAATATCAACGATAAATAATATTATAAATATATTTGTGTTTCGATTTACGTATACACTTACTTAATTTATACTATACGTAATCTTTATCGTTAAAATCCAATTAACAAAAGACTTTTTGGAAAATTTGCGTTATATCGACAAAGGTTGATATAATATAAATATAAAAATAGAAATAGAAATTTGTTGTTGGGATATCTCGGTTTTAAAGGAATGACCAACGGAAATGAAAACGTGTATCTTAATAATTGTTTTTTGTTTTTGTCGGAAAAATGTTTTCTCGATACGACTTTTGAAAATGTTTGACATATAAATCGGTCTGTTTTTTCCACGCGAAATTGCTTCGAAATTGTGTTTTTTTTTCGCGGTCGTTTTAAAAAGCTCCAGCGTCGTTTAATATTTACGACGTTCGCCAATCCGCTTTCGGTCGAATTTCCGCCAGCACAAAAATATCCGATTCTTTCAGAATTTTGATTAAGAAATTCACATTATATAATTACTTACATTAATCTCACATTACAATCCCGTGAAAACTCTCATGATAAAATAACACAAGTTTCGAGCTGTAACAACGTATTAATTTTCATAGAAATGTTAAACCTCGTATCGATAAATTTATAGCGGCGCAAGATTTCTAGATGAAGAGGTAGATTTCACTGCGGGCAACATACATCGACATTCGATATTCGTTAGAGGAATTATATACCGATTTCGTGAGGAGACTGAACAGAAAAAAGTTTTCTTTGTTACACTCTTCTTTCGATAAAAGTGCTCGATGACCCGCGATATTCAAATTGATTGAATATTTGAAACTTACCCTTACGTTTCCAACAGAATTTTGAACTTAATTTCAAAATTCTTTATCTTCAAAGTCATTTATTCTCTTCGAGAACCGCGTTTGCTTGTAAAAACTGATAAAACGATGGACGTTTTGTCAGGATAGAATCAATTCGAAATGGCGGCGTTTGATTTTTTTTTGGAAAAGGAGGGGTGGGGGAAGAGAAATATAATTGGATGTTTTCGCTCACCCTGAAACTCCTTCCTGGCCGCGCTCACGGAAGTTACGATGTTGGCTACGTGTCCGAGCACCGTGGCGAATAACAGCAGGCCGAACAGCAGCTGAGCTATTACAAACAAATACTCGCCTTTGCTTCTTGGTCTGGAAAAAATAAAACGAGCGAACATAAGTTGTACGTTCTCCCGTAGGTTGCAAATATTGATAAATATTTGCAGAGAGATAATTTTTTAATTTCATATTGCACGAGTATAGTGGAGAAAATTCATTTTCAAATGTATATAAAATAATTTTTTCAATATAATGTAATAGATTAAAATACGTATACAGGCTAATCGATGGTCGTATTTCAACAGTTGAAAAGCATTTAAATTTAAATTTTGTACCGGATATAACATCTCGAAACATCTGTTTCAATTTAAATCATTGTAAATTATCGATAAATTTTTTTTTTTTTGGAAATTAAATTTAAAGTTAAGTAATTATTTTGTATCAGAAATTCGGGAGATATAACGATTCGTTCACGCGATAAGAGTACGAAAAGTAGAAACTTAACTTAAATTATTTTCAAAATTCACTTGATGTTCAGAAAAATATTTTTAAAAAAAATCGATCTTTTATGTTACATAGAATTCAATTCGCTTCAATCATCATGATCGTTTTAATCGGAATTTTCATATCTCTTGCAATTAAGTTTTTATAAAAACTCCAAGAAGAAGAAGAAGAAAAAGGAGAGAAAAATCGATAAATGAAATAAAATTACCTGGGAAGATCACCGATAGTGGTGAGGGCCAGCGTGCACCAGTAGTAGCTTTGCAAATATTGTTTCACCACGTCCGCGGTCTCGGAATCGCTGAATACCCAGTTCTTACTTCCGAACCCGTTGTTCTTATAAATAATGTGATAGAGGCACCCGTTCCAGTGAAAGATCACCAATAAATAATGTATCAAGGAGGTGGAGCGGAATAAATTCGGATAGTTGGTGTGTCGCTCGGTTCTGTCCATGAACGCCCAGAACCTGGTTTCGTAGAAACAACACGTCCGTCATATTTCGTTGTTATTCTTTTTTTCGAAAATAATAATCGAATTATACGAATTAAAAAAATATCAAATTGGCAGGAATTACGATCTTTTTTCTTTTTCTTTTTTTTTTTGATCACTTCATAGCGCGCGATTGGGATTAAAAAAAGGAAAAAAGTTCTTCTGCCTGCAAGTTTTTTTTTATTATAGAACGTAAACGAATATCGCGCGATATATCATTGTCATGGTGGGATTTTTTTTATCGTTAAAAAAAAAAAAGGAGAGAGAATTTTCTCGTTTCGATAAAAGTGTCGTCGTCGAAACTGAACTTGAAATTCATCGTTACGATCGTTCGTTGTTGCTTTATGATTCGAGTATCATTTCCAAATTATCCGATTATCAGGAAACAATTAACGAAACGACGATAGCTATTTATCGACGATTAATAATAATTATAGGGAAAATAAGGATCGACAACTTCCCCTCCGATTACAATGATTATTAATGGTTTCAAATGAACAAATGATAAATCCATTCGTTGATGTCATCGTTTGTTCACTCACCGATATATCTTCACGAGCCTAAAACTTCGAAGTATACTGTTGAATCCTATAGATAAGTATAAAAAATCGAGGGGCAGCAGGCACAGGATGTCCATGTAAAACGTAGTGCTGTTCGTATAGTGATTTCGTAGCTTGGTCGCGTCTGTTTGCAAGACACCGTCCTCCAAGTATCCGGTTCGGATGTGAAACACTATGTCCAGTACGTATAAAAAATCGGAGAAGTAGTCCAAGCAGAACCACACCCACCGCGTTTCGCCTGGACAACGGCAAAATAATAAAATATATATATATATTACATGAAAAAAAAAATATATACATTTAATCATTATTTTATCGAACGAAATTTTAACGAAAATTTAAACGAAACAAAATTTCAGCGTTAATATATTCAACGCGTCATCAAATATCAAAGAGGATATCCCCGCTGATATATCGAATTTTCGATATTTAAAAAAAAAACAATTTTGGAAAAATGCAAAAAAAAAATTCAAACGATGAATTGAACGTATTAAAATCGGAATATCTGGAAAAAACCTTTTATATTTCTCGAGAAAAAAATTTCTATATATATATGACACGACCGTGTACGTCATTCGTCGTATAATATATATAGGAAATCCGCCATGACGTGTACGTCCACGTCACCCGCCGCATTATAGGAAATCCACCATGATGCATACGTTCGCGTCACTCGCCGTATTATAGGAAATCCTCGTGACGCGTATGTTCACGTTCATTCGTCGTAGGATAGAAAATCCTTATAATTTACCAACAATCGTTACGATGGACGAAATATCCCTAGCAACGATTCATCTCTGCCCGATCATCGAATCGAAAGAAACGGAAAGAATCGAGTGGGAATCGCGGGAAAGAAGGACTAACCGTTTATTTCTTGAAAGGCGAACCTATAGATGATGACCCAGAAGTTGTAAAGGAAGGCGAGGGAGACGACCATCGACCAATAGTAACAGAGACGTCCCGCGGGATCGAAGATGAAGGACCAATTAGGGGCACCCGTACGAAAACCTTTCGTCCCCGCTTGACCCGGGTAACCTCTGCTACCGCGTTGCTGCTGTTGCTGTTGCACCGTGTACCTCCTAGGGAAGATAATTAGGGCAAGACGATTATGCGAAAAGTTACTAGAACGCTGCGATAGTTTTTTTTTTTTTTAATATCGACGCATCGAAAGCGGATTAAAAAGATAGGAAGAATACGTGTACGTATATTTTTTGAGAATTTTAAATTTCGGAATTTTCGAAATTAAAAATCGGATTTCGATATACGTCTGTAATTATTTTTCGTTGTTTATCGAGAACTGTTACAAAAAAAAAAAAAAAATGTAAATTTTCATTCTACGTCGGAATTTCGATACTCGTCAAATATATCTATCTCTCGAAATAATTCAGCGCGCTACTGTTACTTCGATTATTCCATTTCGAATGTTTGCTACATCCACAAAAAGCGTATTCGATATCTTTCTATCGTGCAAGCGTTTGTCGTTAGATATTTACTACGCTTTGGCTTATATGTAACTAGATACACGTTTATTGACGGAGATTTTCCACGTTAGATTCGCTATTTTGTATCGTTTCGTTGTAAACTTCGTGTCTCGTTTCCCGTAAAATTTCCAACATCTTAAATATACATTTGACAGAACTTAATACGATCAAATGCAAAATTGCTAAAGCTTTGCGCGCTTAAATTATCAAAACGTTACACGTATTAATCTTCCCGATACAATAATACGATTTCTTGCGATAGCAATAGCAACATCTGATAATTCATGTTTATCGAAGGAAAATAATCGGGCGATACTCACGTTTCGGTGCCATTACAGCTGCTATTACTCAGATGATTGACAGACGCCGGTGTGTGCAAATGTGATTGATCTCGCGAGAGCGTTACAGTATACGGTAGCTTGAATCTGCCCCTCAGCTGGTCCCTTCTCTTCGGTTTCCGACTTAGGTCGAACTCGCTCGCCCCTCGATTCACGTAAGCACCGTGAAGCGAGTCTCGGGACGAGCTGAAGTATCTCTGCGGCACCGAGTACACCTGTAAATCGTGTTTCTCGATTTGTCAACTGTTGATAAACTGGCATCGAAATTGAGAACACTTTAAAAAAGCGGTTGAACGAAGCCAGAAATAAGAATAACGATCGAAAGTGAACGTATCGCTCGAGAGAACGAAATATACTGTTCACTGGTGGAAAGAAGTTTCGCGGGACGGCATAGGGGCAAGAGGGGTTCTTCGCTAGGACCGCCCATCCCCGCCCACTTGAAACAGTTTGTTGTTGACTATCCTGACATCACACGCTACGCAGCAGTGAAAGAGCTATAGTTTGAATATTCAAAATCGTAAAAATTATTTTCATTTTCATACGTTAGGATAATCATCCAAGGCTGAAATATTTTTGAAACTATTTATAATATGTCTAGCTTATTTGTATACTCGAATACGAAATTACATTTATAAATTAAAATTGTTATAAATCATATATTGATGAGAAATAAAAAAATTTTTATATTATATCGATATGTTAGACTACTCTCTATATCTACCCATCGAGGTTTAGATATAGATCGTTGTTCTGAATTAGTATATGTGACAAATACCACAGTAGAAGAAAAAGTGCGTTTCCTTATAATATTAACCAATATTAACCAATCAGATTCGCGTTCGTTCCGCGAAATTTCTTTCCACCAGTGAAGATTAAAAAATACTTATTTTCGATTTTTATTCTTCTTTGTCTCAAAAAAAAATTATTTCTTTTCTTTCTTATTATCCAATAAAATAAGAAAATATAAGGAAATCTATATGTATATATATATATGTATATAGAGAGAGAGAATATACAAAGAGATAATTTTGGATTGGACAGCCGGTCGAGCCCGATGAAAAGCCGCACGATTATCGGATTAATTACAGTTGACCGAAACGCGAATCGAGGTTAATCCCATCGTCACAATAACGTAATTAGTATCGAGCCTATCCATCGATGCATAACTGGCGAAACATCCTTAGCTGAATGAACCTGGGAGCAAAGTACGATCAGGTACGATACCTGCTGTTGCTGATGATAGTAATGATGCGTGGGCGTGTGGCGGCTCATGCATTTGCCGCTGACCAGCTCCAACAAACTCTGCCTCGAGGGGGCGCCTCTCGACACGTTATCCGCGCTCTTCGTGTCCTCTTCCCTCTCCCTCCTGATTCTCGTCTTCCCGTCCACCATTCTTCCCTGCCTGTCCTCTCGAATCTTCTCGCCGCCGCAGCTCAGAGCGGAAGCGGAACCACCGCTGTACCGATCTCTCCCTCCGCCACCGCCCCCTGCGATTATACCTGCAACATCCAATGGATTTTCCTTAAACATTTTTAAAATTTTTTTTCTTTATTAACATTAAGAAACGCGACAAGTGTTTGTCAGGTTTCGTCACTTTTCTTCTTTTTTTCCTCTTCTTCTTGAGAGAGAATGGTTAACGAGCGAAAAAGCGTCGACGGCCGTCGATTAGAATCGGCGTGAACCGTTATCGACCGAGCATCGCACAACTGCGTCGAGATCGGTGATATTGAATTTCCTTTGGTTTGACGAACCAAGTAATAATTAGCAGGGTTGCCCTCAATCAAACTGCTTTATTACGTCGAACGATGAATCGAGGTAAACGGATGGAAATTCGAATATAACTACAAATCGTTTCGTTTTCTATCTACGGTGAAAAAGGATCGCGAACATGGCAAATAAAAATGCTTAAAAATGATGAATGATAAATTGTTTCACGGCTAATAAATCTGAAAATTAATAGCGATCTAAGAGAGCGAGAATGTTTTTTTTTTATTACATTACATAGCATAAGTTATATTTAAATGATATTTAATTCGCGACGTTTGGATTCGCGCTTCAAAGCGGAATTCGAGGGAGGCGTTGATATCGATCGATTCGAAACAGGTGCGAAAAACGAAAAAAATAAAAACTCGAGGAATTTCTCCAAGTTAATTGACTGCTTGAAAGCGAGAAGGTGACTAATTGGACCGAAGAGACCGCTTCAACTTTCCTATTTGCCGAGCAATTATTTGTTGCGCTTTGGATTATTTGCCATCCGGGAAGGAAATACAGCTAGTCGATAATTCTCTCGGGAATCGAGACTTCCGGAGAATTTAGTATCCGCTCGTAATTGGATATGCTTTGTCCACTTTGCTATTTATGATTCATCCGTTTTTCCCGTCGTTTAAATTTTCGTCGGTAAATTAGATCCCTGTTCTTGAAAAAACATCGTTCCGATAACCGATTTCACGCAGAATATATTTCTCGAAACATCAAATTCGTTTATTCGAGAAAGTGTTTTTGCTCGTATAAAAATTTATTATAATACATTTGACACAAAAGCGCGCTTTCTTTCCAAAAATTTCATCTCCGCGAAGAAATTATTTCGTTCGGAACAGTCGATATATACTTTTGAAACATTCGAAGGAAAGCATTGGCGTATTGACATTACGTTAACTCTATATATCTAAAAATATCATTCAATTTCTAAATTAATAATATTCAACCGCATGATTACGTGGTAAAATTTTACTATGGAATTAATTATTTTCCAAGCGAGAGACGCGATAAAACAAGTTGACAAAACAGAACCCGTTTCCCCTGGCAATTAGTTTATGGTGGATGCACGGCAAAGCTCCCCTTTTTCGTTTTCTTTGCGTGATGCTGTTTCAGACACCGCGCATACGACGACAATGGGCCACCTTTAAACAACGAAATTCTAAACGGCACAATGGGAAGGATCGTTTCAATTCTCGACTTCTGTCCACCACGAACCTCGCCCTTTCCGCGTCGTCCGGGAATAAAATTCAGATTTCATCGCGTTAAATCCTTCTAATTTACGAGCATCCGTTTACCACCCATCCGATTTCCATTCCTTCTTCTCACGCAACGCGTATTTCTCGAGGTCCCCCCCACTCCTTTATGAAACCCGTCGTAACTCAGCCCCTCGGTTTCAACGTCTTGGAAACGTCAACGTTTTATTGTAACGATGGTTGAGCGGACAGTGTCGATAAAAAAATTTACGAGAAAAGCGCGAAACGTGATTCTCCTCTCGAGAAGGGGAAAGAGATCTATCTATCTATCTATCTATCGTTGTTGCGCTTTCCACAATTTGGAGATATTTTTTTTTTTTTTTAGTATCAGAGAGTCCTCGGATCAAACGATCAAACTGCACTAGTACGTTCTAAAATAAAAAGTAAGAAAAAAAAATTATATAAACATAGGTTCGCGAATATTATGAAAAGCGAACGTCAATTCGCGAATTAATTAATTAGTATCGTTGAACTGAAGAGCAAGATAAAGATGAATATTCGAAGAGTGAAATTCTATTTCCCTAAGATGTCGTCAATTTCAGGAGACGCCATTTTGAAATGGTAACATAAATTTCTTCTTTCTTCTTGGAAGCAAATCTACGTTTGTACAACATTCTTTTATTATTCTCTACTCGTAGAACACGCAGTTTAATCCGGGACCATCCTGTATAAACGAGGAATTATTTTCGGATGTGTTTGTTGAAACTCTCCTCTCTCGATTCGAAGGAACTCTGCAATTTTGAAGTAGCGAAAAAGTTAAGATGACTTCTTTATGAATAATTCGTAATTCCTTTTTCTCATTAATTATTACAAACGGAATAACGAAACGAAAGAATTCCACAGGCGGAGCGGGATTGGACGCAAAACAAGTTTACGAGGAATAAAGAAGAATGGATTATAAAAAGGAGAGGGAGATTCGTTTTAAATACGCTATTCTTCGATAATCTTTTTTTTTTAGGCGCGCGCTTTTCTTCGAAACTTATTCTTTTCCATCGACATTAACCGAGCATGAAAGTGTTGGTAAACAAGGAAACTAGAATATCTCTTAATTTAAATAATATATAAATGTATCTCCATCTCTCCGAAAAACTACTATATATATATATAAATAAATATATAAATAAATATATAAATATATAAATATAATAAAATATATATATATAAATATATATAAATAAAAAAACAAATTGTTGCTAAACGAAACACACGCGTGCAGTTTTTTCTATCGGTACTCGAGTTACAAAATAATGTAACCGAACCTCTTCGAAACGGAACGGCGATTCGAACGAAGATAAGATAAAGAGAAACGTTTCTTCCACAAAAACCATCGAGACTTGAGCGTTAAACGAAACAAAAAATTTTTACTTCGATGCTCGAATGTTCAATTCGTTCAAGAGTAAGAGAAATGAGAAACTTGCAGAAATTAGAGTAACGAATTGCTCTAAGAGGTTAAGAAGAAAGAAAGAATGCGTCGAATTGGTATTACGAGAGAGTGAGAAACTTATATTAAATCGTAGTACGTGAAATTTTTGTTGCTCGGAAGAAAAACGATATATTTTCGAAACTATGAACTTTATTCGAAATACGAGCTTTTTCAACGAGATTCCATGTATTCTATTTTTGTAAAATTTCCTGGTTTTAGCACGAAGAAATTCTTCGAATACTGCGATTACAGTTTTTCGAGCGTTTATATATTTTATTTTTTAAAAACAACTGTAAATGGCGAAATATCCGATGGATTGAATAGATTCATGTATATCGATTTAACGTACGTTGTTTCTCAATCGATTTCTTGGCAATAGAATGCTGCTATCTTCTCGTTTCAGAAAACAAATTATTCCCTTTACAGACCACCATATTTTTTTTCGGCCGTAACGATGCTTTCAGCGTTTGTTTACGATTTTCATCAGCATTCAGTATCCGTTTCTCGTCACAGGTCATAATTCTATTCAAAAATAGAATTTGTGCCGTTTCGAGCGATTTTCGATTTTCCTTTTCCCAATTTATTCACTTTATCCATTGCACCCAAACTGAAAACTATCATTCGAAATACGTGTTTGAATTTATCTTTTTCCAGATTCTCATCTGAATTTTTTAAACGATTCCTCTAATCGACAGAATCTTCTCCGAAAGCTAACCTAATAATATTTCGATATGCTTCACTGTGCTTAAACTCGTGGAGGAATAACATTTTAAATTCACTTTTGGAAAAAATGGCTGAACTGATGCGAAAGAGAAATCAAAACAACGTTTGATTGTCGTTTATTATAATATTGGTGTAAAACTATATATAACTATATAGAATAATGCAACGATTTATTTCCTCGAAAGAGATCGAAAAAGGAACGAATTAATAGAAGTTGGGAACAGAGTTAACGATAATGTTCTCTACGAGGAATAATAATCCCCCGGGTTGTGGTCTAACGAGGATGGCACCGCGTTTTTTCAGCGGGGCGTAAATTGAAAATGGGATCGATCGAACTATCTATTGGAAGTTGGTACGTGGTCGCTGTTCGTAACAATAGGTGGCGGTGGCGCGATTTCGATCCCAAAGAGTCCTCTAGCTCTAATTGCGCTATTATAGATTTTTCCACCCCTTTTTTTTTGAAAACCGAATTTCGGAACGAGGACAGATTTGAAAGCGGTTCCACTCCGCTTTTTGATTTCACGATTTTCCTATTGCGTTTTTACGCGATAGAGGATATTTCCCAATTACACAGCTTTCCTATAAATATTCGTGTAATAAATTTTCTTGATAGAAGAAAATCTTATGAGTTCTTCCAAAAGTTTTGGTTTAATCGCATCATTCGATTTTTTGAAAAACCTTGGAAACACCTTCGTATATTATTGAATTTCGATTTTATTTTTCTATCGATTAAAAGATTCTGAGGATTTAACACGTAATTTATATTCTTACATCTTTCACAAAATTTTTATTTATTTAAATTTATTTGATATTAAAAATTTTTCTATCAATCGCGCCATTTTTTGAGAAATTTTGAAAATCCTCTTACATCTTTTACCTCTTTCATCATCAGCAAAATATTTTCGTATCCCCGTAAATTTTTTCGACACCGCAACGCATAAAATCTTGGAGGTGAAAACAAGAGGTACCGTGATACGCGCGGAGGAAGTTGAGTCGATTTTCTGTGCAAGCGTATCGTAGAGGAAAACGAGAAATTTACACAAAATTGCGCGATAAAAGCAAAAGCGAAGAGTTAACACAGTTAACGCGAATGTGAAGCATCCATTCATTAAAATATTAACTTTGATATGGACATTTTACTGTACATCGTATCCTAAATTGTTAATCGTGTTAATGGAATTTACTCGGTCGGTACCAATGTTGTTATTGTTATCGGTCGAATCGGACAAAAAGACCGAAGCGATGCAAATCGGGTAGTTAGGCAAACGAGGAATTATTATTTCAGGAGGAGATGGTTCACTTCTCGAACAAACAAGGAAATTATTCCCAATTGTATCCGAAACGAATGCGCGATATCGATTTTCAAAACTGGCCGAAAAAGAAAATTAAATTGCTGTTCGTTCCACACGTGTATTTAGTCGCGTATTAGTGACTTTAAGCAATGTGAGGATAAATCCCCCCAATGTTTTCATTACATTCAACAAATTATAACGATAACATAAGAAAAAAAAAATATCTCTTCTTGTATTAGCCTTTTCGCTTCCTTTGAATTTTTCACGCCTACCATTTTTCACGCCACCACCATTATTTTATTATTTCTCTTTTTTTTTTTTTTTTTTTAATATGCACTTTCGACGCCACTCGATTACACGTTCGTATTATACCAATCGATAATCGATGGCCATTCATTTTCACATTATCGAGGCGGACAATGGGTCGAAAAGGCTCTTAGGCACTTGTCGATTGATCGAGGCGTAAATCTGTACGTACGTACGTACGTGCGATTAACACGCGCTTAAACACATCGCAAGCTGATCCTCAAGACTAACGCGGATAAACGTGTACGACCGTAATGTATTCTAGAATTAACCGCTCGGTTTGCTTTAATTAAAACCCTTTGAGGAACCCCTGACTGCGCCGTGCCTGACCGCTTGAGGAAACAGCTCCACGTGTGTTCCAAACCTTTATTATTCATACCTTTGTTTATCTTGTACTTCGCGTATCCAAAATGTACACCAAGTGACAAATTTATCTTACCGAATTTGAACTTCAAAAAATTCATTCATTTGCTTATATATATAAAGAGGAAGAAATTTTCACGTTTCAAAGTTATTTAACATTTTAACATGTAACCTATCCAACCACGTTGATTCGACACTGGAGATGAATTATCGCTGCACACTCGCGCCAGTGAAAAGAAATATCTATGCTGCTCCTCGACACGTTCCATTGTCAAAACACTATCGACGGATGACATATGGGCTGGCGCATGTTAAGTCGACAATGCTTCCACGGCAAACATACTTTAGCGTCGCATTACACTCTTTCCGACATCAGAGGTTCATTGTTGGCGAGAGGAACGGTAAGCGTGCCGATTACTTTTATCCAAGAATAGATGTATCTCCAACTTTAGTTTATTTATTAGGTCGAAGAGAAAGGGAAATCGAAAAAAGACTTGGATCACTATTTCGGCTGAAGTCATAAAAATGTGTATATGATCCTTTCAAAATTTCATCGACGAAAAGTTGAAGATTGCAAGAGCAATTTTTATAAAGGATAACAATAATGAGAAAGATAAAGTTTTTTTTCGTGGTAAATAACGAGTTTCTTTGGGAAGAAACAAAATTTTCTTGCTTACGTGTTGAATACGTTTAATGCGAAAGAAAAAGAAAAGAAAAGAATTTAATTTTACGAGCCATCAAACGATCGTGAAAGACGCAATATATTTTTTAAACTAGTAATAAACGTTATTATTTATTGTTTATACTGCATAACCGTGTATTAAAATTTATTAATTTATTACGATTGAATACGATCGAAATGTCGTCTTGAAGAAGGTAAGAGAAACAAAACTAAGAACAGATGTATTAACAGCTTACTCGTTGGGTCGAAGAGAAGGAGAAACGACTAGCAAAAAAGACTTGGGTTACTATTCGGCTAAAGTCGTAAAAATGGAAAGAAAAAAATTTTCTTAGTGTGCGCAACGAACGTGTCGAACGCGTTCCAGCTTTACAAGCCAGCATACGTTATATTTGCTGGACTATAAATACATTGCCTATTATATATAATTATATTACACTATATTATATATTGGCGTATATTAAATTCTATTAATACAGTCGATCGAATATGATTGAAATATTATTTCGAAAGTAAGAGAAACAAAAGGAGGCAAGGAAGTATTCTTTGGAAAAGCGAGCGACGTGAGTAAAGCTTGTTATAAATTACTTTATAAACCTCGAGAAACTTTGCATAAAAAGTTTGATCAAAAAACTTGGAATTGCACTAAGGATCGACGGTTTTTTTTTTTCGAACTGTCCGCATTAGCGCGTGGTTTGCGCGCTACATTTATAACTTGGGGCCGTGCTCGCCGCAATTGGAAACAGCTTAACCCTATTAGTCGTAATTGCGAGCTGCAATTTCGTCCTGATCCTTTATAATTGTGTCACGCGGGTGCGGTTATCAATCGCATTTAGCGTAACCTGATCGCCTTTTCATCGTTTCGCTTCCAATTATAGGCGAGTATTTGCTCTTTTAGAGTTCCATCCGAAACTTGAAGATTTTTCAACAAAGAATTAAAAGAAAACGCGGATAACTATAATGAAAAAGATAAAGGGGAGAGATAAGTTTTGTTTCTTCCCGTGGTAAGTAACGTAAGTTCGCATTTGTACTATTGTAAATTTCTACCAAGCTCTTTCCAAGATTAAATTTCTGGGAAACGTAATTCTCTGATCTTTCGTGGCTCGTCCGATGATTTTTGACACCGATGTTCCACGTTTAAGTTTATTGCATCCTATTTTCTCGAATTTAAGCCGATTTAAGAATTTCCATACTGGAAGTACGAAGGAAGAAGGTATCGATAAAGTAAAATACTTCTTGGAAAATCGATTATAGAAGTCGAAACTTTTACTGTACACAAAATCATGCGAGTAGCGAACGATCTCTCACAAATTTTCCAAATGTCGCGATTATTCCTCGACGCTGTTTCGAAGGATAGTTTTTCTTCATGCTGAGTTGAAATAATTTTCAAGGTTAAAGTCGGCATTAATTTTTCCTCTTCGTCTATTATTCTCGTAACGATGATGCGTAGAACTTTGTTATTCGAATAATCGAATAATAATATTCGTAAATATCGATTATTACAAGGAAGCTGGGAAAAAAGTATTATCTCGATTTATCAAGTTTCATACGTTATTGTTTGCCGCAAAAAAGAGAAGAATATTTTAACGACGAGGATTAGCTTATCGAGGAGATGTTGTGAAAGAGTATCTCGCTCGACTTTGATATTTATAAAGGTGAGATCGATAAGCCGATAAACACTCTTAATTTCTTCCGTAATATACGGAAAAAAGATTGTAAACAGCACGTATAAATAATTCAGGATTGAACGATTAATTGCAATTTTGCTTCATCAATTAGACGGATTTCAATTTTTTTTTTAATGCAAAATAAAGTGAATTTTCGAATAAGAAAAATAATTTTTCGAACGAATTTTGGATTTTCAATGCTTCGTAATTCTCGATCGATAAAAGTCTGAGAATTAATTAAGCTCCGTTTTATTGTACCGAAATAAATCCGTTACTTGGAAAATATTTCTCGTGCGAGCGCGAAAAGTTAAAATTGCCACGCTTTGAAGGAAGAAAAAATATTTAAGTATTTTCGTCTCGGCGTACAAGCGACTACGAAACCTGATGTCGCTCTGCTTTACCTCTCGAGGGACGTTCGATCGGTTTTGACGATTCACGAGATAATTAATTATCGAGCGGATGGAGAGATGGAAGACGAGACAAGCGATAGTGGAAAGAGTTTTTTTAGAAGAAAAAAAGAAAGAAAGAAAGCGTTATTTACGTCGATGGATACGTTATTTTCGATGTAAAGTTTCAAATTTGTTCGAAAAATAAAATTGTTACATAAAAATAATGATTTTTATATATAAATTTAATATATCAATATCATCATACGTTTCTTCGAAAGTTAGGTTAGGTTACACGTTTAACGAGCGAGTAAGAACGTGTAAGAAAAATCTTTGTAACGTTGTTTGGCGACGACGATGCTCAAGATATTCTTTGAATAATTAATTTGTAAAATTATTTACAACTTTTGAGATTGAATTTAAAAAGAGGTCTCGAGAAAACTTACCTCGGTTACATAGCGCGAAGAGGAAGAAAAAGTAGAATTTTGTTCTCTCGTAAAATAACTCGCAGCGTTCAAAGTTGTAGAAATTGTTCGACTTGAAAGATTATTTCGTAAATAGCGATGGGGGTTTCGCATTTGAGATCAAGGGGCAACGCGAATACCTTTGCACACTTGGATTCGGTTAATTTGCAGAGAGAACGGCTTCCACTCTTGCCTTCATTCGGGCCGAGCATAAAGAGTTAAACGAGAATTGTGCTTTGCGTTAATTCTCTTTCGACGAGAATTAATTTTCCTAATTGCCACAACGTGGAGCTAATTATTATGAGAGATCATCAATTTTTTTCGGACGAGAATATTTTTGTCGAGTTTATATATATATATAAAGGTGCTTGTATATTTCCTTTATTAAATATTCTTTATATTAATCGAATCATTTCACGATCTGTTCTCTACGTATATTAATAATTTTTATTAATATACGTTTCTCTAGATTCTAAACGCACACAGGTTATAAACGAATAAGTCTTTTTTTCCTGTATAATTAATTGTTCGTATTGGCCAATTTCTATCTCTTGCTTTTTTCTCAATTGGATCATTTCCATGGAAAATTAACAGTCTAGGTCAATTAAACGAGGTCGTACATTTTTAGCATATTCGTAGAAATAGCTATTAATCAAAACGTAACAAATAAGTAACGAGTGGAATTTCCAACGGACAATAAAAATTCGACGAATAATTTTATTCGCGAGTTGGTAATTTTAACCTCTCATCGGGATAATAACTATGAACGATATTAAAATTCACGATCCGAATCTAATCATCGTTTCAAACATTCAGTTTCGATTTAATCATGCTGAATCTCGATAATAAAATAATAATATATTATAGTGACGTATAACGAAGAAAAAATTTTTTCCAATTTCCAATTATCCATCGAGTTTTTATTTAAAACTAAAAGTTTCGTTAGTTCAAGTTGTGCAAGTGTAATGTCATTTTAACGAGTTAATCAATTTCGATGGCCGCGCTGTAATCCTTCCTGTCGTTAATTGACCATAATTACCGGTTACTTGGCTAATTATAATCATTGAATAGCTAATTATACGATAATCATAATAATCGATAATCTTTAATCGTTAATTATCGTCATTTATCGATCGATGTCTCGTGAAATTAGCCTGCGTGTATAATTGAATAGAAATTTGAATATGTAAATAAATTCTAAACTTAAAACATTATCATACGAAGAATTCTGAATAGCAATTCTGAATATTAAATACACGTTATTTCGCTTTATTCGATAACACGACGAGTAAATATCATTTCTAGAATCAACGAATCGGATTAACCATAAATCCATCGAACAAATTTCACGTGTAAACGTATTTATACAATCATGCGATATTTGGCATTTGAATTTTGAACGCACGCCAATAGTTTTAACTAGCGAGCAATGACACGAGTGGTTCGTTATTCCTCTTTCTCTTTCTCTCTTTCTCTGTCTCGATGTATGAATTTTAACAAAATATTCTAATATGATATTCTAATATGTAAAAAATGAGTCTAAAAGAAGACAATCATCCAAAGGAATTATTATTAATAATATTAATTTACGAAAAATTATTTGTTTCTCAAGTTTTTTCGAGAGCAATCACGTTTTATAGATATTATTATTCAAATTCTCATTCGTTTATTAATTCTCTAATAATATTTATATCATAATTCATTCATATAAACAAGTTGTTCATATATAATAGGAATCTATATCAATTTTGATTTACAGAAGATGTTAGAATCTAAACTGAACGACTTTGAATATTGCACAAATGTGATACCTGAACTGATGTTATTACCATTTACTGTAGAATTATACTATCGTTTATGTTACAAGCTTTGAGCGAACAAATGGTGGTTTGCGGCTGATTGACGATTATAACGATTCTAACTATATTATGATACGAAACTGTATCGTTGAATTCTATCCGATCCGTATTCTATTTCTGTTCCAACTGATCCGGTCTAGAAAACTGTCGTCTTGGCCTTGGTCTTTCCTCCAATCATTACTTTTCATAAAAATACGAGCTAAGTGGGGATTAGAAGGACCAATAGTCGCGTTGGAAGTTTCGAAGGATGGGTCCTTTGTGGGATCACGTGTTACGACGCTTGCTTCCACGATGATCCGTTGCAAGGCGCTAGGCGCG
This sequence comes from Apis cerana, assembly GCF_029169275.1. Taxonomy (NCBI): domain Eukaryota; kingdom Metazoa; phylum Arthropoda; class Insecta; order Hymenoptera; family Apidae; genus Apis; species Apis cerana. The sequence continues at coordinate 12,432,982 of NC_083856.1, forward strand.
CAACTGTGAAATGGTCGTTGTTACACTATACTTTGTTTAAATCGAGGATCTTGTATATTATTATAAGTTTTATATATATATATAATTATTTTATAAATAATTAATTATTGAAAAGTTTGAATAACATTTATTCGTAGCTATTATAACCGATCTGCTTTTCATATAATCTCGTTTACATTACATTATTTTGTTGTTTTGAAGAATAAATTATTGAAGTAACTTATAGAAATAACTTTCATTCATAACTTTAACTACTAAATTTTGCCCATCATTTTATTCTTAACAGAAGAATATAAATATTTTCTCCGAAAGATTTAAAGACAAGTATAACAATTATATATCGCGGATTTGCTTATTGTAATTTTTGAATTTTGTGTAAACATATTCGCTTAATTAATCTTTTCAATTTTACGTATTTTTAGTCATACGCGAACGTTTGGATGGACAAGAAAAGTTGGCAAGAATGAACGGCATTAAGGATTCGTTCGTGTAAAAGGGAATACCAGAGAGTTAGAGACGTAGATCTCTTCGTATTTGCAGTGACGGTAAAGGGAATCGGTTTCGTCGCTACAAATCGGCGCGGCACGCGTGGATGAGTTTTTTTTACGAGTTTGGATTATGTACCGCACGAGGCGGTATGCTTTCACTTGCGAATCTCGAGGCGATGCGAGCGGGCAAATATTTATACGCGGGAACGTTGACACCGAGAATTCGTGAGAAACGAGGAGGAGCAAACGAGGAGAGTTGCGTGTCAATAGCGTCAGAGAGGTTGCACGCGCGCGATGCTTTGAGCAAGCCAGGCCTTTGTAACTTCGCCATTTGTTTGGCCAACGCCAGAACACATGCGTTCACGCAGTTACGCAAAGTACACGTTCTGTTTTATGATACGCAGACTATCATTATTTTTCGATATTTTATTTTGATAATGATTTCCATCACAATGAATTCCTTAATCTGGTAATTCTATTTAATTCTAATTTTTTAAAAACTGAAAATTTTAAATGTAGTCATTTTGGAATGTAATCGGTAATTCCATGCTGTAATATATAGCAATTTGATAAAATTGTAATTCATTCTGTTTAATTTTCTATCCCCTGTTTTCTTTAATCATACTTTGAGCAATAACAAGTTTTAGTGTCTGGAAATTCTAATTTTTCGAAAGATGAAAATTTATCCATCCATTTCTTAATATCAGTTCTATCCAATTTTAATTTTTCTAAAGTCGAAATTTAGGAAATATAGATTTGAATCGCATCTCATGCTCAATTTTTCATCTTCTTACAGGATGAAAATAAAACATGAAAATATCCAATTCGATACAAAGTTCTTTGCTTTAATCTATCTCCTATTCTCCACGAAAGGAGCAATATTTGCGCTTTAAGTTTAACTTTTGCTGAGCATCCATTTGACACCGGAAAGTATTGATTATTGATATCGCGTGCCGCAAGTTTGAAAGCTCGAGACCCGGGTTGAAGGGATCGACGATGTTGGAAGTTCTGCGTGACGGTGGCCCGAGTTTGCGATCGATTCTCTGATTTTGAGATTAGTGGTTCTGCATGAGGGCGCGTTAGTTTATCGAAGCTTGATTCGATTATGCATGATTGAATTCTGGCTTGATATAGATACGTATGATTTAGCCACAAGCTGGATCGATCGAATTTCTATAATCAGCCATTTTGCCTATTCCATACCACGTATAAATCGTTCGATAGCCATCTCAACTGTTCCAGGCTTCCTCTATTTGATCGTTTCTTGTTCGACTTGAGCGATAAAGCATAAAAATTCGATTATTTAAATGGAAAATGGAATTCGATTCGATCGTGACTAATTGGAGTGATTAATATCTAGTACTTCTTGGTTTAAGTTTAATAATTAGATAATCAGTATGATACAGAGTTGGAGATATTAACGCAAAGTTGAAAAAGTAGTTAGTTAAGTAGTTAAGTAATTAATTAAAAATTTCGAATAAAGTTATTGCTAATAAAGTAATTACTTATTAAAGCGCTCGAATAACATTTATTCGCTTTTCATATAACTATTTTACATTAATTATTTGCAATTATTATTACATTTCGAAAGATAAATTATCGAAGTAATTTTATTCTTCGATTATTAAATTTCTGAATTCTCTAAATTCCTCGCCGGTCAAAGGAATTAAAAAATTATTTTCGTTCTTACACTTATTCTTGAATCACGTTTCCAAGAATCACAACTTGAAACCAGTTTGAAACTTGAATCGATTAATTTAAGATTCGGTGAATATTTCGTTGATGACCTCCTTCCGTTTCCCTTAATAGCACAACCTATTCTTTCGGGAAGTTCCGTCCAATGATTTTTTAATAGATTCATTTCATATTTTCCGTCGTTCTATTTTCGCTGCATTAAAAAATCCTCCACTTTCGACCTCTTTGTCCCGATCCCTTCTAAATAATTCCACGCATCGCTTTTCACACACGTATAATTTTCCATCTAGAATTTTATTATGTGTAAATTATTTATCAAACGTGTTAATTCTTCTTCTCTCCACGCGTTTCAGGTTTTTTTCGATTTGATTGACAAATGAAATCCTGTAAATTCAATCGTTGACACGAGATTGATGATCCGGTTTTAAATAGTAAACTTTCTTATTGCGAACCTTTTCCAATTATCACACGAGCAATAGTGTTGCATCATACTTCTTTCTTCGCTTTTTAGTTCTTTCGAAACGTATCCTGATTTATGATTTTATTATATTTGTAAATATTATGCAAAAAATAATGCAAAGACTAAAATGGTGATCTTTGATTCTCACGAATCATCTTTCGAGTTTTTAATTTTCACAAGTTCATCATCAACTTCAGCAACACGCTCATTTCTTAATATTATCATAAATCATATCTTTGGAATTATAAGAGCTAGTACAGAGAATGAATTTTTACATCTCAATTAATTCGAAGTGTATTACGCTATATTGCTATATTCAGTATTTGGAATATTCGAAGCGACGAGGGAAGTAATTTTGAAAAGAATAGGATTGTACGGATATGAAAATTTGAATTTAAATGTCGAAAGATTTTATTTTCCAGAAGGCTTTTCGCTTCTCACGATATATAAAAAGAAGAAACGCATGTGAAATAAAAACGAGAATTTTTTTTATCCAATGTATCTATTAAAGACAGATCCTAAGGCTTGTAAAACGATCAAATATTATTCAAGTATTTTAATAAATTTTCAACGGATTAACTCTAACGTTTTCCAGAGCCTCGATTTAAACAGAGATATTAGCAGCAACGGTCACTTCACAGTTGCGCGCGCAGCGTCTTGCAACGGATCGTGGAGGAGTTCTGACCCCCACACGCTGCGATCCTATGAGGGCCCATCCTTCGAAACTTCCAACGCGACTATTGGTCCCTCTAATCCCCACTTAACTCGCATTTTCACGAAAAGTAATGATTGGATGAAAGGCCAAGGCCAAAGCGACACTTTTCTAAATCGGGCAGTTGGAATAGAAACAGAGTAGGGATCGGATAAAATTGAGCAACGATATACTTTCGCATTAGAGTATAGATAGAATTATTGCAATTAACCTCAAATAATTTAAATAAACCAGCATTCGTTCATTTAAAGCTCATAATATAAACGATTATACATTCCTGCAATTGTGCAATATTCAAAATCGTTCAGTTTCGTATTTATTAATTATTTTAACAGTAAGAAAGATTTGTTTAACTCGAGAAAGAATATTTCGGATAATGGGAATTAATGAATAATAGTATTAATGGAAAGGAAGTGAAATCGTGGCATGCTTTCTTTCTTCGAATTTCTCATCTAATCTTCCACTCTCCTTTTATCTTTACTTTCGAAAGATTAAATATTTTTATCGATTAAAAATATACGAACTGTATAAGGAGAGAGAACAGACAAAAGAGAAGTAGGGAAGTAAGAAACGAAAATAATTATTAAAATTCCCGGGAATATTTTTCATAATCCTACGAATTGTTAAGATTTAAGCAAAGAAACTCGATGATAACTTTTATTCTTTTCCGGCATAATGAGAAAAATTTTTCAAACATTTAATCATTCTTGTTATCATACTTGATTAAACGATAATTCAACAAACTTTTCCCCTCTTTCTCCGTTATTCTGGATCGAAAAATATCGCCAATCAATTCGATCCAATTTAAAATTATCATGACTATCGTATCGTCAATTACGCTCGATAAAAAAATAATATCCAAGCAAAAGGACAGAAACCTACGTGTAGTACCTTTCAAAATTTAATATTCTATTTATTTATTAATTATTATTAATTATTAATATTCTAGTTAATATTATTTATTAATTTAATATTAATCAATTGGCATAATGTCTCTCTCTCTCTCTTATTGATCATCTAAAGATCAGAAAAGGATTGATTCAAATTGCATTTATTATCACGATTATTTCGGCTGCGTGCATATTGCGGCATAATTCGCCAACGAGAAACAAGTTGGGAAACAACGTTGACCAAAGTTGGGTCTTGAAGCACATCAGAGAAATTGTTTTCGAAAGTAGCCCTTATCATAAAAGGTAGAGCGTAACAAGAGAGATGCAACTTTATAATAATAAATAATTATCGTTACATTATTTAAACGATGTTAATAAATGGAATGTAACGATGGAAAATTCTTTGGAATAATCGATCCAAAATCCTCGATCAAAAATATTTTTGATCATCAATCTCAATTTTGTTTTGGCGTCTTGAGATTGATGCTTCACGAATATGTATGTAAGTGAGTAACAATCATCTCGTGCTTCTTACATTTATCGCAAAATGAATTTAATATCTCGAGTAAAAGAGTCGAGATTTTTGAAAAAAAAAAAGAAACGTTGCTCCTATTCGTTGTTCTTATTTATATCGCGATCGAATGTGGTAGATCCCCTCCCCTCCCCTCCCCTCTTGTTAAACGAGTTAGCGGAATAAAGTTTGGACAAAGTTTGCGGAAAGCCGCGGTAATAAGTTGGCCGGACGTTCGGTTCAGAAATTGTTGGCAAGGTTCAACCGCCAAGGCGAGCCGTCAAAGAAGGCCACGAACCATGAGCTATTCGCTCACACCTTCGTTTCCCTTTAATTAGCACGTGAGAATATTTTCCCGATTCTTTTCAAGTTTTTTTCAACTTTGCCCGGCCACGCTAATTTTTCCCCCTTCCTGTATTTGGTTCAAAGTTTGGAAAAAAATTTTGATATTCGTGGCAACAAAGATTTTTTAACGATAAATCCTTTCAATAGTCGTGGACTATTAATAATTCGAAAAAAATAAGTGAAGGCACCACGATGCTTTCGTGAAGGCATTAGCGCGTCCTTCGATTGCTTCTCGAAAAAGATAAAATTGACTCGCTCACCAAATTTTATACGATATCAATCGATAATTCGATTAAAGATTATCGATTATTGTATAATTATCGTATACACCAAGTAATCGATAAAATTAACAGGATTAATTTTTAATTGAAAACTAACGAAACATTTAGTCTGAAATAAATTCGATGATAAATTGTTATCCCTGATCCGAAAAATACAACTTTCCTGCTACGCTTATGTTTGTAAACTCGTGCGACTCGTATTGTATATTTACGCGTGGATCGGGTGACATTGAACGCGACGTATCGAGCTCGGACTAGTAGAACAAAGGCATCGGCACGATCCACATCTACGTATTCTTTCTTGTCATTACTTTTGGTCAAATCATTTCATCGAGTTATTCTCCAATAGCTTATGTATTATTTTACGCACTATTTATCTTATACGCTATTAATTACTGCTTAAATACCTCACTACTTCACTATTTAAACACCTCACTACCACGTATATACAAATTTCGAAATGAAAAATTCAATCAAATTTTCTTTTCCTTCTCCCATCGAAGTTCATATAAATATCATATTGTCGAGAGTTTTCTATGAAAAAGGAAAGGGAAATAAGAAAATACTGGAGCGAATAGGTAACGCATTATCATATTAAAAATAAAACTCGAGGCAGGAGGGAAGAAGATTATCCGTTTTAACAAGGCTTGACTTGGTATACGAGAAAATCTTATCCACGACAAGTTTCTACCTCCTCTGAAATTATTTAACGTTTCATTGGGCGGAACGAATTGCCAGACTTTTCCCTCTCTCTCCTCGAGAACACTCCTATTTCCTGGCAAAAAAAATCGAATAAAAGAAAAAAAAGAAAAAGGAAAAAAACAGCTTCGTTATTTCCTCGACGCGTGAAGCGTTGTTCCCTACTCTTATTTTGCCACGTGGCGAGCCGGACCAATGCGATTTATTACTACTCGTTCGATCCACTTCTCTCTCTCTCTCTCTCTCTCTCTCTCTCTCTCTCTCTCTCTCTCTCTCTCTCTCTCTCTCTCTTTCTCTTTCTCTCTCTTGGCTTTGCAAACCGACGAACTTTTCATCGATAACAACATGGACGGATCGTGGAATAATCCAGTTGGTGATTGGGATAAGCCTTTACGGTTAGCGGCTCGATTTTTGAATATAAATCAGATGTCTCAAAATGTAAGTAAATAAAAGATAAAAGAAATATTTTTATAAAATATTTATGTATAATTTATTTATACTATTACTTAATAATATTATGAAATTAAATTTAAAATATTATTTATTTCATTAAGTTATAAACATAATTTATTATTTGTATATTAATTTTTTTTTATATTTTTATTAATAAATTTAAATAATGTATTTTTTCAATGATTAATTATAGAATATCAATTATTAGAATTAGATATGTAATTTTAACAAATTTCAAGAATATTTTTATTTATAATAATTATTACTTATTTAAAACCAATTTATTTTTTTAAATCGTCTTTAATTTAAATTTTTTAATTCAAATTATATTTTCTTCAAAAATTGGAATTTTTCTGTTTTATTATCGATTTAATTTATTTTTATGAAATAACAAAATGATATTATATATTTTTTTTATTATCAACTTTAATTAAATTCGTTCCAATTTATGTATTATATATTTTAACTTATTTTAATAAATTTGAACTGTAACTTATTTATTATTAAGAAATTTATTTATTTCTTTAATCACTTTATTCTTTATTTTCTTTTTGCAAAAACTTTTATTAACGGCCAATCATAGAGCCATCTTTGAATCTGGAAATTCTGATTGGAGCATCGATTACTATTTCGAATTGTAATTGGAAGTACAGTTCTTTCGAATACTCGTTTCGAAACAAAAAGGAAATACATACAGAAAATTAATTCGGATAATTTATTCTTTTTACCAGAATATAAACATTTTCAGACATACTATTTTCGAATAAAAGAAAATCAAATAATCGAATAGATTTCGAATTGCAATTAGAAGACGAAATCTTTCGAATAATCGGTAAGGAAGAAATTCGTGGATACGTTTCGAAACAAAAGAAAAAAAACAAAAGAAATATATCACAGAATTAATTTAGATAACTTTTTGTCAGAATATAAACATTTTCAGACACGTTGTGCTTCGAACGAGAGAAGTTCAAATAATCGAGCGAAATTAAATGGAATTGAAATCTTGGTTATATTCGCTTTCCGACTAGTTTGTAGGAGGCGAGATTTCATTGCGTCGCAGGCAGGGAAAAAATCCCTAGATTTTTTCCTTCGACTCTGAGAAGCGTGAAGCACGACAAGAAAGAAAAGCCACGGTTCGAAAGCATCGACGAGATCTTCTTATCGCCTATTCGTAAGTGCTGTTGTATCGCAATGTGATCTACCGTTGCCACGTGATGGTCTGGAACCATCGACTCGAATGGGGATAGAAGACGCGAGCTATCGCGAGGATCTGTGTCGTTTTTGTTTCCACCCGACTTGAACGTTCGCTTAAACCACGAAACGGTTACCTGTTTTTATAAATATTATATAAATTATTAATAATATATAAATTATTTTTGTCGATTTTCATCGTACGTATTAACAGTGCTTCGACGTATCTCTTGGTCTATTGAAGCACTGTCGAGGCACTGTCGACGAATCACATGTAAATCAACAGTGCAATGGCGGTAGATGTTTGGCGTCGATATTTCTTTCGCAGCTTCGATCATTCGTCGATTTTCATCTCTACTTCAAAAGTGATAGTGGCAGGATGTGTGGGATCGATATTTTTTTCGCAGTAATAATTTTTATCGATGACCGTGAAAGCATTTTTGACGGATCATATATAAATCAAGTGGATATTTCATACCTGCGATAATTCGTCTATTTATCGATACACGATCAATGGTAAATGTAGTAGTGCATAAATTGATTCAAATTATTATTTTTTTTTTTTTTGATATGGATAGATAGTAAATAAAAATAAATTAAATCGTTAGAAGATTATCAAATATCTTTTTTTTACAATCCTATTAAAACTTTCTCTTTCAAATTTCCAACGAATAATAAACTTACATAATAAAATCCGATTTGTCAAAAATCTCCTTACTTTATATTTAATCGTACGATATAAAATTCGAAAAGAATTAGAGAAAAATTTCGAGTTAAAAGTGAAACGTACATACGCGTGATTTCACTCACAGATAAATCCTCCACGGTGAAGGAAAAATGTAACTTCATAAATTCAATGAGACTCCTTGAATTCCTGTTTGACCGACACTTAAATTAAAGTCGTCGAGGAGAAATCGCATCTCTATTTACCGATCTTTAGAGTTTTCCAACTTTCCGTCCTCCTCCTCCTCCTCCAAGTTTAAAAAATTTATTCTTCAACGAGGACTTCGAATAAAATATGAAACAAACTTAGACGATGACTCTACAATTCTTAAAGGGCTATTGTCAATCTTTATTATTCCTTTTTTCAAAATTCCTCTCGTTTTGTTTTCGTTCGAACTCGATCTTTCTCCCTTTTTTTACTCGAGAATCTTCTTTCGATCGTTAAATCCAGCGAAGAACAGTTAAATTTTTATTTCTCGGGAGGATGAGAGAGGGCGTTCGATTTCTTCCATTAATTCGATTCAGATTGTTGGACGAGCAGCAAACGTTTTCGAGACTGTTCGAGAGGATATTTTGCAGAAGTGCGTGATAACGATTCCATGAAAAGGAAAAATTTAGAATCCCATTTATGGATAATTCAGAAGAGCAATTTTATAATCTCCAATTCTAATGAATTGCTGGTAATAAGTTGATCTCGAGGTAAAACATAACCTATTGCGCTGCTGGTATATTAAATAAAATTATAATTCCGATTCCTCAAACTCTGTTTAATTTAAACGAGTAATAGAATATACTTTCGTTCTATAATACGGATATATATTATTATAAGATAAAACGAAGCTCCATTTTATACGAATTAATTGAAATAATCACATCCTGAATTTATATCTTTTATAATATTATTAATTAATCAAAATGCAATATCAATATTTGGACTATATGATACATAGATACGAATAAATTCTGAAATGATTTGAATTATTAAAAAGATACCAAAAATTGAACTAAAATTTCATATGTGATTAATATTTATCGGTGTAGGTAAATAAATTGTAGAGATATAGTGGAGAGAGAGAGAAAAAAAAAAAAACAAATGAAATTGTCGAGGAAAAGCGCGATTCGTGATGAGAATAATTCTGGCCATAGTGAGTTTTTTTTTTTAAATTTTTGAATTCAAAAAAGCTTTTAAATTTTGCATATTTTGTAGACTCCGTAGTTGTTACGAAATTGCGGGAGATCTTACCATTGATACTTCAACTGCCACTGCTGCTGTCATCTGTCGACGAAATTTCGCAAGATATTCCCCTATATTTGATATTTTGATAGTGTATACCACCATTCAAAAGTTGAAAAACTTTTTCCTTCGTCCTTTATCGATCATTTTATTACCGTCAAGTATCTTTTCCTTTTTTCTCCAACCATCTTTAAAAGGAATATTAATCGTAGATCGATCTAATAATAAATATTAATCATAAATTCTTTCCTTAATTCATTCTTTCTTTTCTTCCTTTTTAAACTTCTCGATTCGTTGTATCAAAGTATTTTTAAAACATGTTTTTTAAAGAGACAAAAATGGATGTTAATCGTAGATCAATCCAATAGTAAGTATCAAATATAAATATTCCAAAATTATAATTATACTATTAACCACAAATTTTTTCTTTCTTTAAACCTTTCTTTTCGTTTATCAATTATTCGTTATATCGAACTTTTCTCTTTTACTTTTTTAAAATATCTTTTAGCGCTTGAACGCAATTCGTCTCGGTTTTCATCCTCTCGTTCTCGCTTCCTTACATCGTTCATTGCTCCCCTCCCTCGATTTTCGTCCAACCCACTGCGCTCCTCCTCCTCCTCCGCTTCCCCCTTACTTAATCGAATCCCGCTACTTTACCGTAACGATTTCGTGCTGGCCAAGCCTTTTACATTCGCTGAAAAGGGAGAGCTTTATAGCGAAGGGGGGCCTGGCCTTGCTTTTCACGATACTGTATCTTTTTCACACGTGTTTCTCATACACGATAACGCGTTACAATGGCGGTGGAAACTAATCAGCGAGTCGAATAAAAATGATAAATTTCGGTATACGAGAGAAAAGCTTCGATTATCGATCTCGAGAATATATATTGTTTTGTTCATAAAGAAGAAATTCAAGATGCTCTTACGAATAAAAAAAGTTTGTTGTCGAAAATAAGAATAATTCTATTTCTATATGATGGAGTAACTTTTTTATCATATCGTACAATATCATTTTTAAAATTTTCCGTATTATTACTTAAATATATATAATTTTGTAAAGGAAAATAAAAAAATTTCCTTCTGGAATATTTTTTGTACAATTCGGAGAAATTTTTTCAGAGAAAAATTAACTGTAAAATATATCACGAACAATGTGAATTATACATTCCATTATTTGCAAGGTTGAATGGACAATAATTGAGTGAGAAACTTGTATAATGAAAATACAGCGAATTTTATTCGTTATTCTACATTACCATTGTATGATAAAATCGGTAGGAAATGAACGATGCGCATAATCGTAGCGCAATAATGCGCGCGCACACTGTGCGAAAACAATCGCGATGGATCGGAACGAGTCCGATCATCAATTTATTCAACCATGCAATTCAACAATGTTGATCACAAACGTTCGACGATGTTTTGATTTCGTTAAATTTTTGTTAAGAATCGTGAGTTTCTGTAAAAATTCGATTCGTCTCGAATTCTTCGTACGCTCCATGAAAAATCCTTTTATTTCTCGATCTGCCTTCACGTTTAATCGATTCGTGTTTTATATTTCGCGTTGATAAAATTTTTCTATTTTGCTGAGGAATAAATATCTTGAAAAATACATAAACGTTTTAGAGAATTTCAGAAATAACGAAGGTATCGAAACACTCTTTCCGTATAATTCTTTTCCTTGCGAGAAAAACGAATATATACGTTTCCAATTTACGATGAATCGTATAGAGAAGAAATTGGATGGACGAATAGGCGTCAAATCTCGTCAGAGAATGTTTCGAAATATCCCACCTGTTTCGAAACGTTGGAAACGTTCGTTGTTGGATATAGGATAGAACGGACCGCATCTCCTCTCGTCGGTTAACCAGAGTGGATCTCGATCCAGCGCGTAATTCACAAGGATGGATGCGTTAATGACACTCGATAGTCGCCAATGTGTACGCACGTGGCCACGATGAATAGGTGGCGCTCGTTATAGGAAACGGTGTGCGTTTGACAGTTATAAGCAGCGTACGAGTAATTTGAACACCGGCCAATGTTACGCTTACCTCAATCTTGATCTTCATGGCTTTTTACATATTTTCAATGGATAGATCTCTCTTTTTTTTTTTTCATCAATCGTATTATTGAATACAAGAAGAATACTCATTACTTAATCAGATTCTACGATCATCGGCTGGTTTTTAAAATTTTGTTTTAAATTTTGTTGATCAAAAAATCAAAATCGTAGTATATTATTCGATTAACAACTGCCGTAAATTCCACAGAATATCTCGAGTTCTTTACAACAACTGGAAAGATAATAAAATTGCGTTGCATGCGAATGAATTAAACCCAAGGGAAAACACATCTTCGCGTTAATTGTTCCATGCTCTATGTTTTGCGACACGTTACTCGACACGTTATCTCTACTGTATATAAAGTATACACGGAACTTGACAGAGGGCGTATATTTCACGGTGATCAAATTTAAAATTCCTCCATATCTAATGTGATCTAATGGAATATTCTTTTGATTTTTGAAGCGAGATATTCCTTTGACTTCGAGTGTGATGTTTCAATGTTGAATCTTGTTAAACCTTGAAAGATGCGTCTTTGTTTGTTCGATGGATTTAAATTCACAACATTTAAATTAATCCGCATAAATCGATGCATGTAGCGCCACACCGTTTTTCCACCGTCCTTATACCTCTTTAAATCCTCTTTTCCAGTTTCAAATTATAATACGAAGCGCGTATTATACGATCAAACTGCACCAATTTGTCCTATAAAAATAAGAAAAAAATATAAACACGAGTGCAAGATCTGCAAACGCTTTATTATCACGCTTGATACTCTTCAGAGAAACCACTGTTCGAATTTCATCTTCATCTTTCATGAACATGTTCATTTTTATTACATAACTCTTTTATAAATATTTTTGCGGATATTCATATAATATTTTTTTCTTATTTTTATTCATAGAATATATCAATGCAGTTTGATCATTTAATTCATTTAATTAAACAGTCCGTATATGTATATATATCTGTGACGAACGAGGAAAAAAAAATTTTTCGAAAATCATTTTGCGCGCAGCCTGTGACTCGGGTCAAAAATTATATTTCAGAGTCGAGGCGTTGAGTTAAAAATGACAGCTCAACGTCGGTAAGGAAGAGAGGGGATCGAGAGAGGGAGAGAGAGAGAGAGATCGAAGCCGCCTTTAAGCGTGAAAATCAATGGACAGGTCTTATTTTATCCCGAGGCGGAGGGAAGCCACCGGAATAACTCGGTTTCTCACGGTTATCCGACCAGATCTCTTATTATTAATAAACCTTCTACATCACACAGGTGTGAAACTAGCGTCCGTGTTTGCGAACACGAATACGATTAGAAATAGATCGAGTACACGCGTACTGAATATTTTTTGCAAAAAGGAATCGGTTTGCGTCACGATCGAAACGATAGATATCGTTGAGAACCGAAATCGTGACACTGGTGGTCCGGCAGAAATTAATTTCGAGCCACTTGATGCGGTTAATGACCGCTTGGAGAGCTACCTATCTGTCAAAAAATTGTTTAGATTACTATCGATCGTTCGAGTAACCTTACAATTATTTAGTTTATTTTCTACATAAGGGACGCGTTGAAATGATATATTCCGGATAATAGTACGTACGCGAGAATAAATATGGGTGGAATGGAAAAGAGGTAAAACTGAAGAATTACAGTAGTATGTAAAACAGCGTATAAAATGGTATCTCGATGTGCCGTAAAAGAGAATGGTACGTCATCTTTACGTTTTCGAGATAAAAAACTGGTAGTGTTGATATATTTGTAGTTACGCATCGAAGAGTGGATGATCGGCGCGATGAATGATCAGAACGTTGTGAATAAAATTCGAACAAATATCTCGCAGCGTTAGAACATCTCGTGTTAAATATTTTATTATATTTCGGGATCTATTACGTATTTTAAAAAGAAAAAAAATTTTTCATCGAAGGTTTTTATAAGAAACTCAGTATAAACTCGGATAATAAATTTCTATGAATAAATTCGTACGTAAAATTTATCCAAATTTATTCAAACTATTTCTCCATTCATTGGTTCTTACAAGTTTTTTTTCAAAAATTTTTTTGCTAAAATTCGAGAGAAAACGTGCGATACGAGGGTAAAACACTCTCCTATAAAGAACATTTAATATTTTTGCAAGTAGAGAAGCTTCTCTGGTTTTAAAAAAGCTTTTCTCCTGCTAAAGATAAAATAGAATCAACCTAGGAAACACCTTGCTATTAAACTATATTTGAACTTTTTCAAAGAAATATTTAAAAAAAAAATGTATCTTTTTTTTTATGAATGTTATTGTATAAAAACGCGCAGGGACAACGCGTTTATTTCCATTCCATTTTTTACATTTGAACATCCCATAAATTTTCGCAATCTACTTATGAAGTACCGATCGATAAAGTGAAACAGTGGTTCCAATTTACCGATCGAGTCAAACAACAATCCGTGTCATTGAACAAAGTATTATAGCTTATCGATGGTCAGATCTTGGCAAATACAAAGGGAGAAATGGTTCGAGCTAATGCTTGCTTTTGACATTCACCACAATCTAACCTCTGTCAAACTGTCGCAACCTCGATTCAACCTTCTCTTAGTCTACCACGATTCGAGCTGTCTCTAAATAGCCTGCTTGTTAATCCACTTCAGAACGCGTGCCCAGAAGGATGTATCGAATACAAGTTCGTCATTGTCGTTTACAATCGTTGAACATTATTCGTAAGTCGATCGTCTGCTCTCCGTTCATCGTAAATTGTTTGAATAATGTGCATCGATGCTTTCATGGTTCTTTTTATAAAAAAAATGGTTCTCTTTAACGCCATGTACTGTAACGAATCCAGAATTATATTTCTAGTAATTTTTATTTATACGAATATTTTATAAGTTAGATTTATCTGAATAATTTATTTCATTTTGATCACTTTGTAATAAATTTGATGTTGATTAATCTGTAATTCTATATTTTGAGATAATTTAACAGCATCGAGATTAATTTAATTATCCAATAGGAATCTCTTAAAAAGATTATCGCAAGGTTTGTTCAATTTGAAACATTATTATAATAATTAATTTAAGAGTTTTCTTGAGGAATTATAAAAGAGGAAAAAAAAAAACGTTAGAATCCATTAAAGAATAATCTCTATTTTCTTTCCTTTAAATCCTTCTCTTTATTCCGGCAAAGTACCAACATTGTAGGTAATGCAGCTGTATAATATTTTATCAAGAAGCACGTTGAAAAATCTTCGAAGCCGTAATATTTTATTAGTAAGAACATCTCCTCCTTTCTACCAAATTGAAAACAAATTTTTATAATCCATACATGTTTCGTAATTTTCTAAATATACGTGTATAGTCTGGTTTAGGAAATAAAGCTTAATATACGAGTGAAATTTAAGCACGTTTGTCGAGGCCCACTAAGCGAGAACCATCGTCGAAGATAGAATTGAAATACACGCAAAAAAAGATATCTCGCACAGCTGTGACTAAGGTAATTCGATACCGTTCAGAAACTGAGCGTTTTAATGAAATTCTCTCGCCACTGACGATACCTCGACCATTAGCAACGTCGAAAGTTTTCCGCACACTTGTATTTTTTCGTTTCATCGAGGAACGATACCAAAAAGAAACAAACCCGTTTCCATCTTCCATTTCCAAGCTTTCTCGTTTATACAAAATTCTGTTCGTGGCTATATTCAGAAACGAGATGGATCATCTCTAAATGATCGTTGTTACGAACAGTGTTATTAATTGAAAATTCGGAAAGAAATATATTTCTTGCGATACATTCGTCGACAACTCATATATGTCACTCAACTGACTGTTCACGTGGAACGATATCAGATGAATGAACATCTCCTAAATAAAATTCAATATCGAAATCTATGTACAATAGGTTACTTAACCAAATTTTAACGCTTTTGTTCACAAGTGTTCGACTATTTTCGTGTGCTCATTTTCGTAAAAGGAATTTTCAGAAGAAAAATCATAACGAATGTTCGAGCTGTTATGAAAAATTGCAATACACTAATATGGACATTGATTAAAAATTATATCGATCATTGTTTCGATTAGATATTTCGATTAGATATTTCGCTTATAATAATTTTTTAATGCCACATTTATTCTCGAAATTTGCTTATTATTAATATTAATATTATTATTATTATTATTCCATGGAGTTAATTTAATTTCATTTTATAAAAGAAATGGAATACGTTATAATTCATTAATCCACTGCGATAACGAATGATTAAAATAATTTTCCTCTCTACTAGTAGTTAAATATTCTTTTTTTCTCTCGTTAAATTTTAATTATTATATTTTTTCATTTCGCAAAAAAAAAAAAAAAAAAAGAATAGTAATTTCGCCGAAACTATTAACTCCATCGTGAAATTTTTGTTTCCGACACAATACAAATTTCCGCTGAAAGAATTTTTTTTGATGCATCCACGAACGACTGAAATGTGTAGTTCCAATGTAAATACGTCTATTTGTATATACGGAAACTTCATTCTACTATGCATAATAACATGCGCAAAGCGGTAGAATAAAGGACAAATTTTGCATAAAAGAATACGAAATTAAATTCAAGAAAAATGAATAATATATATTTCCGTAAAAAATGTACATCATTTTTTAAAAAAAATACAAATTTCTTTTTCAATAATTAAGATTAATTAAAAAAAAAAAAAACACTTCGTGGATTCACAAATTCCACGAATTTAAAACGATCGAGCAAATAAATATCGAATCTTTTTCATCTCTTTTAAAATCGATCAACGAGACTCGTTGTTAAAGCGACTTTGAATATCGCAGAAAGACTCTACTTAAAAAAGAATAAAAATCGAAGAAAGAGCTTCGCTTTGAAGTTTCGATACAGAAAGATTTCAACGAGACTTTTGCAAAGACCGATTGATTTTGGATTTTTCAAAACCACAATGGATCCAACGGTTCACCTTACTCGCAGAAAGATAGACTCGACGCGAGATCGTGTCGAAGTGTGTGGGAACCAGATACGAGAAGAGCGAACACTTCTCCGATGCTCG
This sequence comes from Apis cerana, assembly GCF_029169275.1. NCBI lineage: Eukaryota > Metazoa > Arthropoda > Insecta > Hymenoptera > Apidae > Apis > Apis cerana. The sequence continues at coordinate 12,449,754 of NC_083856.1, forward strand.
ATCCAAACCAGGTCTGGCCAACTTCTCCACCACGAGTCTCTTAGACCATCCTCTCCTTTTCCTCGAGGAGTTCTAGACTTCCTCTCTTACTTAACCGATTCCCGAGCAAACTAACTAAGTACTACTTATACGTTCAGGAAATATAGAAAAGAATACAGAAAAACGCCACGTCCACTCGTAAACGATGACCAAATAAAAACTTGCGAAGCAATAAAATGTCGAAAATTTTTTAAAATTCTCTCCTAGTTTCTTCTAGTTTCATTATCCTAAAATAAATAATCAAATAAATAAAAGGGCCACAACAAAGAGACGAGACAAAGCGAAGGAAAGTTTGGATTTTGATCGATGACCAAACTCGGTCGATAAAAAGGAGAGAGACGTTACGGACGTTCATCCATTGGCTGATTAAGGTGGAAATTTCGAGGCGCGCGTTAATCACGCGTGCACGCGATCCTATTGGAGGGGGACGATCGCCCGTTTAACGTTTCAACGAGAGGAGGGGAGAGGGGAGAGGCCTTTTATGTCGGTTCCCTATCTCGAGCCAGAGCCACGAGACTTCCTTTCGCCGGTTACCGGTACAAAGAAGGAGCGGGTTGATCCGCGATTACATTACGGCCAGCCAATGGGGGTTAATACCACCGTCGCCGCGTTAAAGGATTAAAGGCCGTCGCGTTCATTAATCTTGGTTAAGCGTTTAATCGATCTGACACGGTGGAAACGCTTGTTTCTTCGCTTCGACACTGTTAAACGTTGATATATTATATAGGAGTGCAACGATCGCGGCAAGAATTGTACGTCGCGTTAGTTGGGAGTATTTGTCTCTTAAAAGAGGCAAAAAAATCTCTTTTCACGAGTACTCTCGAAATGGAAAAATTTTTTTATACGGATAATTGATGGAGCATTTGGTTTCATATTTTCTAGTTGTTAAGATAATTATATGGTTTTAAAAATAGTTAATCTCCAAATTGAAAAATAAAATTATTATTTACAATTTTACTGTTCTTTTTAATTTCATTAATTTTCAATCCAAGTAAGTATAAGTATGTATGTATTGTATGTTTTTAATAAATATCATGGTATCGAACGAAAAATTTGACTTTTTTTTGGAAAGTGCATCGTTAAATAATTTTGTATCTTATAATTATATTAACTTTTGTACGATTGAAAAGCATTTTTATTATATCTCGTATTTTCAATAATTTAATTATAAAATAATCTTGAAAAATAAATTTTATCCATAAGATCAGTGAAAAAAATAGTTTTTTCCGCTTTTCAAAGTAAAAAGGCGTATGAATTATTCAAGATATTTGAATGAAATCGGCGAAAAATCTACTTGCAAAAAGGAACAAAAGAAATTTGAATTGTAGTTTGAATACTTTAACAGAAAAACTTCGACGCCTTATATCAATATTCAAGAGACAATTGAATAAATTTAGAAAAATAGACAAGATCCAAAACTCGGATATTTCGGATATAGCAAAATTTACGTTGAAGTCTAAAACATAATAATAATTGTAATCAAACGGTCGAGATTATACGAAGAACGTTATATCAACTATAAATAAATATTATTCAAAAAATATAAGTTATATAAATCGAAATTTTTAACCAAGTTATTTTTCAACGAGTTAATGCTTGACTCTGCTTAACATTTTTTAAATCCTCGATTTAAACAAAGATATAATAGCAACGGTCGTTTCGCAGTTGCGCGCGTAGCGCCTTGCAACGGATCATCGTGGAAGCAAGCGTCTCGACCCCCACACGCTGCGATCCCGCAAAGGCCCATCCTTCGAAACTTCCAACGCGACTATTGGTCCCTCTAATCCCCACTTAGCTCGCATTTTCACAAAAAGTAATGATTGGAGGAAAGATCAAGGCCAAGGCCAAGGCGACAGTTTTCTAGATCATTTAGAATAGAATACGAATCTGATAGAATTCAGCAACGATACAGTTTCGTATTAGAGTACAGTTAGAAGTATATTATAGTTGATCAGCCACGAACCACCATTCGCTCAAACGATAGTACAGTTTTACGGCAGTAGATGGTAGTATCGTCGATTCAGACACTACATTTCTGTAATGTACAAAGTCGTTCAGTTTACCTAGATATCCCAATATTATTACGATGTTGCACGATCGATTCATTAACGATTCTCGCAGTTTTCGAATTGATTTATGTTGGCGCAGCGAGTGTTGTTCTCAACCTGATTAGTTTTGACAAAATTCCAACTTTTATTCAACTTCTCGCTCATAAAGAAAAATGTTCTTCTTTTTCCCTCTCGTTCCACTCGTTTTTCGTGCAACCACGTATCAAATTTGAAAGAAAAACTCGTCGAAGAGAGTAGAGCATTAAAACCCTTGATTGTATATCATGATTTAGTAGCTAATTTTTTTTAATCAAAAAAGAAGACGAAGAGAAAGCGGCTGCTGCCACTTTCGCGAGAAAAAGAGGAAGAAAACTCGGAGATAAAAAGCAGGGAGAAACGAGGAGATTGTAAATCCGAGAGCTTTAACGCTCCTTCGAAAACAGAAGAGTATATCTGTTCTTCCCTTCTTAAAACATGACCGTTGCGCATTTTCCATTCCTCTTCGAAACACGGCTTTGCGTCTCGTGTCGCGTTAATGCGCCCATCGCTTCGTTAACGTTAAATCGAATTGATGCACGCAGCAGGTGTCTGACGACGAAAGCTTTGAGCAATTTCCGCTAAGATCGCTGCGCGAGACTTATGCAAAGTTGGAACACCTTCGATCAGAACATCTCTCGCTCAAACAAAAGTGGAAAATTGTGTCGAGGATCCTCAAAAATAAGAAATTTGACACGGATAAATGCGTAATTCGTACGCATACACACGTTGTAAGATGTTATTAATTTTAATGTATCGAGGTGGAATTTGGCTAGCATAAATTTACCGACGTCGAATGCAACGCTGTATACAAAAGTGGACGTGGGGATGATGTATAGGACGTATTCACGTAAATATTTGGTGAAGATTGATTGTGAAAGGATAAAGCATGGGATCGTGGAAAAAAATAAAAAGAAATAATAATAATAATAATAATAAATCAATACAGATTGTTTGATCGAAGATGAAATGCGGTTTGTGAAATGGAAAAGGATCGAAAGAAAATCGTTAAATACACGTTAAGCACGTCCGTTTGAAGAGAAATATAAATCCGATACCATTGTCGAGGCCACGTTGCCAAACATTTCCTCTTAATTTCTTCCGCGATGTTAGATTGATTTTATCGGATAACGGATGGAAGAATTTTCAAAGGAGAGCTCTTTTGTCGAGCCGCGTCTCACGAGCGGGCTGCAGCCGGATTACACAACTTTCCAGTCTTCCCCCAGTCTTCTCTTGTGACGCGACCGATCAAGCGAAAACTCTTCACCTTTAGTTCGATGCTCGCCTCTAACGTTTCGTATTTAATACGATTTAATCGTATATTAGAAAAAAAGTATCCAATTATTTGTTATTATAGACCCGTCGACTTTTGTCCGTCGAGAGAAACGATTAATAACGAATTATAATATGTAACATATAACAATAAGAATTAGAAATAATATATTATTGTCATATTTCGATGTTCGCCGTGAATGATTCTAAATTGATCTAAGTTGATCTAATGTATATAAGTCATATTATTTCTTCGTCTTGTCAAACAATTGTTAGAATTGCTCAAAATTAATTAGATATTCGTTTGAAAGCAATCGAAAAAATTATCAGTTATTCACTCGCGAAAAATAAAAGTGATTTTCGATTCGTGCCTCGATATTAGGAACGAATTATTAGTATCGAATTAAATTGTAGATCATTTTACATGTATAATATCTCCATCTAATAATTTTCGGGAAGAAAACGTTTTCCGAGAATATACTCGTAAAATAATATCATATCGTAATATTTGCCGATATCTTTTTTGTGTTCGAGAAAAATTCGAGAAGAGAGCGACGGCGCACGGTCTAAAATTCCGTTGAATCGGCCGAGAGAGAGAAAATATTTTCGCGACAATGCAGACGATGCTTACGAAGCGACCGCGTTCACGATACAAATGGAGCAAGCGTAAATAGCGTGGCAACAGCGGACGAAAATCGCGCTGACGCAGGAAATTTAACAACTCGTCCGCGATTCGACAGTTCACGAATCTCTTGGATCTCGTAAAACCCGGATCTAAGAGACTCACTTATTGCGAACATTTTACATAGCACGAGTACAAATTTTCGTATTCGTTGATCGATATTAATTCCTTAAAAAGTAAGGAACATTCCATAAGTCGATATTCAAAGTACAACGTACATATAAGTTTTGAATTCGATAAAAAATATTGTAATAAAGAATATTCTGTTTGCATATAATAAATAATAAATTTGCTGTTACAATTAATCTTCTATGTATCTACTTCTTAAAAAAAATATCTAAACAAAGAAGCATTTCGATATTTTCTCGTCCAAAGATTCTTGAGATGTTTAAAGTCAGAGGAATTTATCACGTTAAAACTATGTTAAACCGGCGGTCCGTCTTTGCCTCTTTTCCACCGGAAATGACGAATAGATTTACGAATCTAGGAAGCTTACTTTGTAACGATTTAAAATTCGAACGTGACCGAAGGAGGAAAGAATATTGGCTCCGCGCCAGTTACAACCGAGCCCTCTGCACAGACCTTTTATCCGATTTCGCACGTTCCATTATCACCTCCGTCTGCGAGGCCTGCTACATCATTGAAAATTTAATGTGCTCGAAATACACTTCTGAATAAAAGACGTTTCGACACAAGTATGCATTTAATGATCATTTACAAATCTTCCATCCTCTTATGTGGATCGTAATCCCCTTATCCCCGGCTAGCTTCTTCTAATTTTTCCACCCAAATAATTGTTATACATTAAAATTTTAAAATCCTCTTTTTAAACGTTTTATCAAATTAAACAAATATATGCATATATAGAACTAATTGACAAATTTAAAGATTAAAAATTCTGCAAATTTTTTAAGAAGCATTTAAATTTTAATTTTAATAACATTTGGAAATATCTTTAGTTTAAATCGATAATTATAAATTATCGATAAGTTTTTTGATTTTTTTTTTAATTAAAATTAAGTAATAATATTATTCTGAACATTAGTTGGCAATCTTTTTATTCCTTTCAATCTTTGGGCAGTGTATCTTCTTACGGTATATTTTTCATTTTATAATTTTTCATCGTTATTTCGTTAAATTATCACTATTTAGGCCCACATCTGACCCATATCTATCCAAAGCTATAACTTTTTTTTTAATAAGCATTTTTTCCTTAACATCTGTTTCTTTGAAGTACCATTTCCAATTCTCCAGTTTATCGTACATTTATTAAATTATGATTTCTTTTTATATATATTTAGTTGTATTTTTATATTATATATATATTTTTAATGAATTAATAAATTATTTAATAAAAATTAAATCTCCGTACATAAACTTAAAAGCGAAAAATAATTTCGTCCAGTTAGCTCCTATTGCGTCGAAGTGTGCGGCGCCATATTTCCAATATTATTTCTTAAACTCTCGTTCTAATTTAACACTTGATAGAGGTACATAAGCATAAGGATACGCGCGCGCAAATAAAATTGATGGAACAACGGGTGGAAAAAAATCGAGAGAAAGAGAGAGGGGGAGAAAAAAATGGCGGAGAATGAACGAGAACCGATTTAATTGGATCGGTTTACGTTCACGGATCGCTTCAATCAAGCCGTGACACGGAGCGGTGGCGATATCTGGTGGATGGGATCGATGCGCGCCAGTCGTGAAATCGCATTAACGTCCGCGATTTCTCATCTCGAATGTATCGTTAATAGTAACGACGACTCGGTTGATTCGGCGACAAGATCATTAGCAGGCCTCGATTACGTGCTGTCCATCCCTACTGCTGTTAGCCTATCCCATTTTGCATTCCAATCAAATCGCACACGCGATCTCTCGTACATCTCGTCCAATTAGTCGAGACGAATTAATAATAAAAAGAAAAGTATCGACTGTGTTTGATTTTTGAAGTCATTACAGAAAATTCGGAATTGTTATTAGGATCGAAAATAATTGTATATTCTGTATAGAATATCTCGAACCGGATATCGAATATCGTCATTCATAGAAAGAGAGAAATTAATTTAATTTATTTAATAGATTGAGAAAAGATTGTTGCGCGGATGAATGAAACGAATCTGAAATCGATCGAAGTTTTTTTTTTTTCCATGAAGGAGATTTATTTTCCAAATCTCTTTCTTTTGTTTCACCTTTGTGCGAAGATAGCTATTGTGTAAGTTTATTATGCTCGCGATCAATTACTCGATTAATCCTGCCGAACCGAAAGAAAAAAAATTTTCCTATTTCTCTTTTCTAAAATTCCATTATAAAGACGCCATTCTTTACAGCATCACGTGTCAATATTTTATTCAACGAGAGGGATATTAGACGGTATATTTTGTACGACTTTAATAAGTGCAACGCCGTATTCTCCCGCGCAACTCGCGAGAAATATGCAAGGGAGAAACGTTTTAAATGAAAAAACATGGCAACGTTTATATATGCAAGAGGGAAGAGACGCATCGAATTAACCTACTCGTATATATGCGTATATTCCACACCAATTCGTAAGAAATTAGAAATTATACTTTTACGTCTTACAATTCGCGCGACTGGGCAAACGAGATAAGCTTTCCTCGACGAGCTATCGAAAAATTCTTCTTGAAACGCCATAACGTGGAATGTAACGCGTTTAACAAATCGCGGCGAATAATTTGCAGATAACATCTGGACGCAAATTGCAGAGAAAAGTGCTACTTCCTTATCGTACTGTTAGTGTGGCAAACTCCCGCGAGGAGCATTACCGGCGCTTATATTATACGTGCACACCCAGCAAACCTCTTTTCTGCGATAGCGAGCCACTACCGATGCGTTAGCCTCGGTAGTGCTAAATGCTTCGCCACGAGCAGGCGCAGTCACAGATAAAAATTAGAGCCGCCATAATGATTCGCACGAAATTGTCCATTACGAATACGCTCTTTCTTTCTTTTTCTCTCTTTTTTTTTTTTTTTGCTACGCCAAATGGGCGAATATGAAATTTATTCGACAGGAGTTAATTTTGTACTTGCGTTAATCTATTAGTCTAATATAACCTAACTCTTTGCGATTCCGTAATTGGACAGCGGTTTCAGTGAATTTTATTAGAGGTAAGGAAAATAAAAGTGAAATATTTTTATTTCTCCCAAATTTTTTCAGACTGGTCGAAATATATTCGTTGTGAAAAATAATAAAGGTTAATATTCGTATAAAAAGAAATATAGGAAAGTTACGTGGCCAAAGATCGTGAAAATATACCCGTCAGGGATTAAAAGAATTCAGAATGTATCGTTGGGGGAAGAGACTGACTGCTCCATGAATTATTCGTCTGAAAGAATGAAAATCCACGCGACATGGAATCGAAATAAATCTCTATCTCTCCCTCTTTATACGGTTACACATAACGCGATATATGAGAGAGAAAGAGAGAGAGAGGCGTATCGTGAACGGCGTACAATGATGCGTAGTTTTTTTCAACAAGAATTGTTGAACGCGAAATATCCCTCTGTCAGAACGCAAAGGCGGAAGAATTTCCGGAAACTTGTGAAAGTACAGTGACCTGGGAGCACGGTGAGTGCATTGCCTTTTATCGAGATCGTTTTCAAAAATTTGAAAAGAAAAGAAAAGAAAAAAAAAGAAAGGAGATTATAATAACGCGTCGAGATAATATTTTAACAAATTTATTCCTTCCTTTTTTCTCAAATCAATTCCCATCCATCTACAATTTCCATAGAAATGTAATTGTTTATCGGGTACATTGTTTACGTTAATTGAAGCGGTATTGTGTAACGGTAAACTCGTCGATATGATCTCGAATTAATATTAGTTAATGAATAACGTTAGTTCTTCTTGCATGGATATGGTTAATTAAGGGAGAATCTAAAATTTCCCTCATAAATGAATATTTACGCAAGTGGATATTTTGTAGGGATAATGCGGATATTGATCGTGTGGTCGCATCGAAATACTATGTTTGTATTCGTTATTTAAAAATATGGAAAAACAATAATGAAAAATGTCGGAACACGTGTAAAGCGTACATCAAGAGAATCTGACATTATATAATCCACTCGCTTATGGAAATCCTCGTTCTTTCCATCTTTTCTTTCAAACACTCAGAGAAGCAGGTTATCCGAATTTATTACCATTTTAAAAGAAAACGATACATAGACAATAACGTCTAAAAATAATAAAACACACCGGGAGGGGAGTTTACGTTTATAACCTTTCTACGAAAATGCTTTCTTTAATCAAAAATACAATTTACATAGCATCCATGTATAAAATTAATTCATTAAATCCACTATAAACTTAGCAACTGTTCCTTATTTAAAAGTCAATTTTTAGGGATAAAAGCAAACTTTAAAGTTTCACTCCCAATTTTATCCATATCATTTCATTTTTTAATCGTAATTATTTCAACCAAAAATTGTACGATAACACGTTCTGATGATAAGTGTTTAGATATAACCATAAAAATGTAACATAAAATGATAATTCATTTATTCTTAGTTAGAATTTTAAAGAGGTTGTTCAAAGGAGGAAATTGTGAAAAATCGGCAGAAATATTTCAAAAAGCATACTTAGAGTTTCAGCATCGTGATCCAACGTGAAATACATTTTGTTTCGAACAAAATCCTTATTTCTTTGGCTTGCTCGTTCGAGCTTATAAGCAAGAGCTAACATGCAGCGACATCCCTCGACAACACACATAAAACGGACATACTTTAAATACAGGCTTGACTCTTACCCCCACTACGCTCCTCCAACGGAGAACGGTAAAGTAAACAGAAAAGAAGTCTAAAGGAGTCCAACCAATTATTCACATATATTCACATAAGGAATAATTAATAATACACGTTTTAGAAACAAAGTTGTTAAATTCTCGTGGAAAATCGCTCACCTGATTGTGCTCCATGCGCAGGCGCAGCGGGCGCAGGGGGCACCAGACCGGCTATACTGTACAACGTTTGCCCGCTCCCGTACTTGAGGCCGCCACAATGGCAGGGTGTGGTGGGGGTAGGAAGGCCCTCGCTGCCCCTGATGGCAGCGCCAACCACCGAGATCTCGTCGAGCTCGTGACCGCTGTCGTAGTGGCACAATCTGGTCGCGCTTGTGCTCGCACCACCTCCGCCGCCCCCGCTTCCCTCCCCGCCCCCGCCCTCCCCCGCCCGCCGCTGCCGCCCCTCCCGCCACCGCTGCGGCCCCGAAGCGACTGCACCAGCCGCTTGGCGCCCGAAGACATTCCACGGAGGTGATCCAGCCTTCCGGTTCTTCGGTGCTTCCTGCCTTCGCCGAATACACCCTTCTACAACCCCGACGACATCCACCTACGATTTTAAATTTGATACATTCTTCGATTGGAAAGATACGCGATTCAACTTGTCATCGTGGTCATCTTCGATGTAACGTAAATCTTTGGAAGTTGTCCAAACAGATGAAACAGATCTTGTTCACACATTGGGATTAATGTGAAAACTGTTGAAATTGTTTTCAAAGATGGACACGAAGACGATCACATTCGTGGGAAAATTGAAGAAAATTGGTTCCAATTGATTACGGGTATAAATATAATCGATTTATATGTGCCGGATAATGGAATAATTTTTGCCGGCCGATATTTCGATATTTCGGACAATGCGGACAGATACGAGTCGGAAGGTAAACAAACCAAATCGAAATAAATAACGGATCCGTTGTTATTTCGTACTTTTTATTCGCGCGATGTTTACACGATCCCATGTTTTTTTCATCATTTCGTGCCCATTTATTTTTTTCGCGAGCAAATTATTACCCAATTTATCATTGATATTGAACAAGAGGCATAAGAGTCAATTAAATATTTTAATGCGAAATTCAACTGTACCCGTATTAATCTTTGTAATTTATATTTCAATATTCAAATTTTAACTTAATTTAGTCAAATTAATTGCATACTAGATTACGAATTAAATTATCGTTAAAATAATACAAATAAATTTTATATGCGCATCAAATTATAAGTAACGCATTACGGTAGATAAAAATTCAATTGCCAAAGTTTTCCAAAAAAATCAATTTAATATCGATAAAGAAATAAATCAAAAATAAGAAATTTTTTCTTACCGAACAAAGATATCCGTCGTCTCAGTGAGAGTCCACCAACTGGGAGTTATCAGCGAAGATAGTCACACGCACACACAATCTCGACCGGTGTCACCGGCCTGAGCGCACGATCACGTTCATGTTCTTTCTTCCTTCCTCCTACGATCGACCTCCTTCCTTTCGCGCGATCAAACTCGAAACTGAGATCCACCGATCTTAGACAGAGCCACGAAACAAGCGTGCACTCAGCAGTCGAAAAACAAAAGAAATTCGTCTTAACGGCATCACACGATTAGCACTCGCGATTTGCTCGTCAACGAAAGATCCTTGAGCACGAAACGCGGTTTCTCACGAGCCTGACTAAAAGGATATATCACCGACATGCCACGAGTACGTATCGAGGAAACGCGAGATTGAACGGAATTCACGATACGCGCATATACCTATCTCTTCCTTTTCTCTTCTTTCTCTCGCGTTTTATTTCGAACGTTGACTAATTTCGCCGCACCGAAGGAACACACCGTGTATACAAGACTCTTTAAGGGACAGCAGCCGTGCAACAAGTGTCTCGGGTCACGGTACTCATGTCACGTGCTTGCTTGTACTCCTTCTTCGACGAGCTCTACGGCGAAGCACTCAATGCTCCTCTTTGTCCTTCGCCCTCTCGCCAAAGCGATCACGATTTAACTTCCACCGAAGTAGTGTATAGCGCAATGGTACCTGAAAATAGTAGACAAGAGTTAGTTTGGAGCGTGTTGTTTGTCGAGAGGTGGATTTAGAATTGGGATGAAATTTTATTCGACTTTGAGAATTTATCGATCGAATTGTTCTTGAATGGAAAAAATTGAAAAGGAATTATGATCTTTTATAATATTCTGCGTATAGCGAATTATACGATATATGAGATATATTCTGTTACTAATTTTTAGCAATTTCTATTTTAAGCTGTGAATTTATAGCATTTGCTGGCCACGAAAAATGCTTACGCAGCGAAGCAGAGGTTATAAGATTTTTGCAGATTTAGTGAAAATTTTTTTACATTAGCTAAATAAATATATAAATCACCGTGTAAACCGCTGCGAATATATTATTCGTTCTATTTGATATAATTTGTTATAAATAAGTATTTATATTCTCACATTATAATTAAGTTAAGTTAGGTTAAGATAGACAATATCTAAAAAAAATAATTCGAATTATCAACCGTTACGACTAATTGGAATATTTTTGTGATTTTCTTGTGATTTGAAAAAAGTACTATATACAACAATAAGTAACAAGTAATGTTACAAATGAAAATAATCCGTTCTACCGTTCTTCATCCTTTTATTCGGAATAAGAAAAACAAGTAGAATAGCCAAATGAATTATAAATGAGGGAACAGATATATATGCAAAAACTTACACGATATAAGTGGATATCTGGTAAAATCGAACAAAAACATATCACTTGCGAAAAGTAAATCTTGTACAATAAAAAACATTTAATAGTATTGATTTAAGAAACATAAGTACGAAAAAATGTTGCGACAAAACACACGCTGAAACTACCGCTTCAAACTGAAGAACATCATGGCGTTCGTTTGGTAGCCATCTACAGGCTTCATTCGTTACTATTTCCAACAATTCGGAAGTAAATTCGCAGTAGATAACTGTAGGTAAATAAATGCTATGAAAATTGTAAAATTGTTTAAAATAAATAAAATATAATTTTCGTAGTTCAAATATATATAAAACAACTATATACATATATTTTTTTTTCTAATATCGTATTTTCTTCTTATTACTTTTTACTTTTACCAACAAAGAACACTACTTTAATCAAAAAAATATATCTTCTAATTACAATATTAATATTTCTTTTGAAAACGTACACGCTTGATTTACAGGACACAAACCTCTTGCACACAAATTAGACACATCATTTAGAAAGCATCCTATTCCATTTACTTCCAAGCTAAATATCACACGAAACACGTTTAGAAGCGGGCAATGTATCTTGTTCATAATTCGTAAGAGGAAATTTACGCGGTCGGATATGTTGTGAAGTCGAGTTATAATAGGGTCCACCGTTTGAGAATTGGATATTCGGTGCGGTGATGAGCGAGTAATGAGTCAGGGATTAGAAGAAACATCAAGGAAATGGCTAATATCAATTATCTGTGACCTGAATTGGATAGAAGGAAGGCTCGTGTGCCAGAAAGGTTTGAGGCAACGATAAATGACCGAGGTGAATGAGTCGTGCGATTTGATATTAACAAAACAAGGGTTTCGATTACCTTTGCCTGAACAGGCATGCTCTCACGATGAATTCTAGAGTTACATCCGACGCATTAATAACCCGATCAATTAACTCCGTCTTGAAACTTATTCCCCACAGACAGATTTCCATTAAATTACTTCGGTACGATGCGTAAAGAAGTTCTCAAGTTTCGCGATAAAATTTCGCAACTAGTATTCCACCAGAACGCTCGAATGTGGTAAGAAAAAAGTTTTCAAACGTGGAAGAACGTTCGATAGACAGATAGATACTACATCAATTGTGTCAAAGACAGAACCGCTATTATTCTAGAAGCGAACTTTTCAAACGTCAAGTTTACTCGAGTTATTTTCGAAGACTGATCTCTCTTAGTGTACATATTCTACTTAACGTAAAAGTAAAAATTTTTCGCGGAGCCATCTCGACGCGAGGATACGAAACGTGACGAGAGGATAAGAGGGGAGGAGAGAATGGACAAGCGCACCAGTGGAGCAGACCAGAACATTCAGCTGTCGCGTTCAGTTGGCTTGACGTATTATTTCCACCTATTATTCTCCCGTTGCCTATAAAAAGGACACTTTGACAGTAGCGATGACACTCGACGATCGTGATACGGGCAAAAGCCCGATATATCGAATTATTTCCCGTGGACAAAGGACGGCGAATATCTCGTCCTGGACAGCGTCCTCGGCAATCGTGGCCGCTTTGTTCCAGTTATTCCTTCCCGCGATAACCGGAATATTCCGGATCCGCTCGCGGAACAGATCGAAGAAATTGGTCGCGAGGAAGAAAAAAAGGTTGAAGTCGAAAATTCAACGAGGCGATAATTATTTCGATTCTTAGTTAATTTTTGAGATAAATAAATATTCTTTATAAATACAAATAAATAAATAATCGTTCGCTCGATAATGAAAATGGAAATGAAAGAGAGAATTAAAATTTTTTCGCGTAATATCTTGGCCAAGATGTGAAGAATATCTACTTGGAACGAGCAATGGCGATGATCGATCCATCGGTTACGGGATAATACGACAAGGGATCGCATTTCTGTTTCTCACTTAACGATGAATACAGCCTCTCGCCATCATCGTCAGCCTGATTGAGACGAACTCGATGCCGTCCAATTTCGATAAATTAAACGTAACGTTATATATATATATACGCACAATTCTAATTGCATGAAACTATAATCGTAGAATTAAATTTGTTGAAATAAAAATAGAATCTTCTCGAACAAAAAATGCTATTTATTGCTGCGCTTGAAAAATTACTTTCCAACTGGTTAAACGATTGTTCGCAATCTATCATCTTTAACATCACGTGTTGGAAACGATGCGACAAAAAACGTGGATTAGCGTGGATGTCGAGCAACGTTGTACACCGGATGAAACATTGAATAAAAAGTTGGAATCATTTTTCAAAAGGCTAACACTTAAAAGCTTCTAATAGTTTCGGCCGCAAGAACACGGCACGTAAAAGCTTCGAGAGTTTTGTTTGCAAGTTTTGCACCGCTTACAAATAGATAACTGTATGTTCTCGCCTTTTCAGGAATTTTAACCCTTCTTTCACGCCGAGTGAAATCCGTGTAAAAAGATGTTGCGAATTATTCTAAATACATCGAGAATATTTTTTTGTTTCAAATATAGTGAAAAAAAAAAAAAAGAAAAGTACAAAAGAAAATTAAAATACTAACGAACTACTTTTTTAGTTCTCAACTTCGTGTTTTCCTCTAATGTTAATTTACGCTGCGTTATAATTAGAGCGTTACGCATGTCCTTAATTTGAGGAGCTGGCTTACAATTCTACGTATCGATCTTCCTTTCGAATCTCGTATTCGCGCGAATTACTTGGAGAAAAGAGATTTCGAGATTGAATTTTAATTACACGTTTCTCCTTTTGAATGCTGGATTATCGACACAAATTTGAAACGCTTGCATTTGAAAAAGTAATATTTATTTCTTAAGATATAATAATTTATTAATTACAAATTGATTTACCGATATAATTTTCTTGTTTTTCTTCGCGAATTCTAAAAGAACTATTTTAAGCCCTTTTCATCACGAGGATATAGGGATTTATGCGGTATGGAACGTTGCCAACGTTGTTAATCGAGAATTCACTAGAAAATTCATTGGCATCTCTACATTCACGATTGTTTGACAATAAATTTTCATTTATTTACGAACTTCTCTAATATTCACTTCGTACCCGTTAAATAAAAATATGACGTAAAATATACGAGTTTCATTGCGAGTTATTTAAATTATTCATTGTCTCATAATTTTTAATATCGACGAATAAAATAATCGAACTATTAAAAAGTAACGAAATCCTTTTCCTATCGTGAAATGTAGAAAATTATATATTTTTCCACTTTAAATCAACTATGATTTTATAGACGTAATTTAAACCGTTTTAAAACTTGGACTGGAAGAAGAATCGTGAACTTATTTATAAGCATTATTTTGCTCGTTGAGCATTGGCAGAAGATAAACTGGCTGAAATGGCATATCCAACGGTTGAATCGTAATGGCGGGAAAAATTTGGACGCGGAGGTTGGAAAGCGAGGTTAATGCGACCGCTGAAAATATCCACGATCGAACGAGGTTTTGCTTTGCCTCTCTTTTACGACTGGCTTCGATATAGATATAAACATTGATACGTTGCAGCGTATTCAGTCGGAGTCGTGAAGCGTAGCCAGGATATCCGAGCTAATGGACGACTGGTGGTACACCAATGCGACGTGAAACGATTTAATGAGGCGTCGTTTATACGAATGCAAAAGTTTCGGGCTGGAATCGAACTTGCGAAGATCGTTGTTAGCGGTTTCAAAATAGAATAACCTTTGATTGACCTTTGTGGATCAATAACGTGTGCCATTAAAAAGATAAAATCGATAAAAAGGAATTTTATATTCTTTGATCAAATGTAAAATTTAAAAAAAGATTTGTCGCCAAAAAATATATACCTTATTTTTCATCGAGTAATTCTTTTTTTTCACGCAAACATCGAAACTTAGCCAAGAAATACAGAAAATTATAGACTATTCGGTAATTTATACTTCTTGAAAATGTCCTTCAAGATTCACGCATTTCATTTGTTTTGAGTTTGGGATAAGTCAGTAAGACGATATGTCTGCGAGCGAGATGTCTGCGTAAGGATTTGAATAACAAATAAAAATTACCTTTTTCTTTACACGATGATATTTCGAAAACTGGAAGTCGTATCGGAATAAATGAAAATGCGTTTTAAAGAATAAGATTTCATGCTTCTAACGATCTCTCATTCGTCGATTGAAAGTCATTATCTTCGAAGTTATGGCGGTTCAAAATTTTCTTAATTTTAATAGAATTCAATCGAGTTTTCGAAGTTGTTTCGAAGTTAAGCCCGAGTGAGGACTTGATAAATAAAAATAACCTTTCTCTTTACACGATGATATTTCGAAAACTAGAAGTCATATCGGAATAAATAAAAATGCGTTTTAAAGAATAAGAGTTCGCGCTTTTAACGATCTTTCATTCGTCGATTGAAAGTCACTATCTTCGAAGTTATAGCGGTTCAAAATTTTCCTAATTTTAATAGAGTTCAATCGAGGATAAGTTTACGCGACGGATACGTTTATTTACGGAAAAAAACATTACCTACTAATTATCGTCAATGCTCGATTTCCGTTGCAAACCATTCGTCTTCCGAGCAACTATCTCCTTAGCTGAACGGAAGCGTTCCGTTCAAATTCTGATGGAACGATGACAAAGGACTTAACGAACCTATCCTCATTGATCGGGAGCCGCAATTTCGGTCGAACGCGTTTCGAAACAGATTCCCGGCCGTTCGATCCGGCGAGGATCACTCTTCATTGTCACAAATATAATCACCGTTCTCCCCCGTGGTATAGCTGTATACGCTCGCTTTGTTACTCCGCGCTTCCATCAAATATGAAGCCATTTCGAGGTTGGATTTCAACACCGCCGCCGTGATTCCCCGTGGATCATCCGTGTACCGCGTATACACACGCGTCTTTGCGCCACATTCACGCGTCGCAATATTCCGTCCATTGGAACGGGGAAAATTATAATTCGAGATCATCGTTTCGTCGTTTACCAGTGTACATGCATACACGAGTCATCCATTACGCGCCGCTTCTCGTCCTCCCCTAACGTCAAAGTTACCAGCCCTGTGAATTATTCGTATATACGTGTTTGCCAGAGAGTTTCACCTATCGAGAACTTGGAACGAATTAAAGGTAATAAAGTCCCCTCGAATACATAGGCAATTCGATCAACCCTAATTAAACGTGGATATTAGAAGGAAATTGCGGTTCGTTTTGAGGCGAGGCGAGGCGAGCGACGGATCGATCTACGAATTGAAAACGTTCCAAAGGTATACGGGAGAAGCTTTTCTCCGTCGTGCTTCATTTCTCGTCGAGCAGAACTTTTAGTCGGGGATTTGATAGATCGGTTAAACGAATTTAATCGAGCTCTCATTCCATTTCCCTTTTTTCCTTTATAATAATTTCACCGGCGAAATTGAAACAGATATATTTAACGTAATGAAAACAAAAGTTTCGAAATATTTCACGCTGGGTTGAGGGGCTAATAATACAGGAATGGGAATTGTCTTGCTCCACGAAATTCCTATTTACACAATGGGAACCTCTTCAACATGAAGCTACGTAACTCTCGTCCAGTAACGTTGTTTAAGGCATTTAGCAACACCAGTGATGCGTCAAGATTTCTCCCAAACTTGTCTAAACTACACGCTCCGCGGAGAGTTCCCACGTTCGCTTTAACGGTCTCTACTTGGTTAAGTATTCCACGAGTACATCTCGTTATTCGACACTACTCCCCATCGAATATCACTCCTATCGATCCATCCTATCTCGTCCTACTCGAGAAAAAAAAAATATATATAAATTCGTAAAACAATCCTGCGATTACCTTTCTAAAAGAGTGCGGAAAAAAAAGTATTTTTTGGAAAATGAAAATTCACGACAGTTTGTGGGTGTCGTGACGCGACGACGCGTCAAGACGATAGGATCATTTCCGGTGGGGGTCCGGTGAATAATTGGGCCAATATTGTCTGGCATTCGGAGCGGGTGTTACGCGAGGACGTCTCTCGAGGCGTCGGCAGAAGCGCCTGTGCGTACACGTCCACGTCTCCGGTTGCCATAGCGACTCTCTTCCACGAGCGTATAGCCCCGCTGGGCTTTCGTATATCCACGGAACACAGCCGTGCTACATACCAAGTGCCTCCAACAATATGACATCTCGCTCTACCCATCGCCGCTTAATCCATTGTTTACGATTTATTCCTTTTTTTGCCCGCCATATTCGGTCGCTCGCGTTCCCATCGAGCGCGAAACAATTTTTTTTTTCGTTTGAACGAGCAAACGTAAGTTCTCCCTTAACTATCAATCGAAGCGTACGAACTTTCTTTCTCGGTCGGTACAACAGTTGCCCGATATTTTATCCGAATCCGGTTTCGCGCGTTTCGCAAATAGAGTCGATCGGACGGGGCGAAGGAATGGAGAAATCCTCGAGAGCGTCGAGTTTCGAGGAAAGGTATAAGCGTCTCGAGAGACACGCATCGTCCGTCCACGCTTGGAAGAGTTTGAATCAGGAAACGCGCGGCTTTGTCTCTCCATTCGATTCGGATGAAACTTGCATTTTCTCGAAGAATTCGAGGAAATTTAATCGGGATAAGAAACGAGAGACGGAGAAAGAGGGAAAGCGAGACTCGACTCGGAAATTGGATTGCGTGCGAAGGTGGATACGCGTGCGAAACGAGATCGATTAACGGAGAGAAAGCAGGCGTCGCGAGGCTTGCCAACCTCGAAAAACTCTTGCAGCTACTGTTCGCTGGTGGAAAAAAGCCTCGAGGGACGGCACAGGGATCCTTTGCTTGGACTATTCTCACTTCAGACGCTTTGTTGACAATCATGACACCACACGCTACTACACAGTAGTGAAAGAACTACAATATTCAAGAATGAAAATAAATATTATTTTATATGTCCAGCTTATATAAAATTTCATTAAATTAAATTATCGTTACGAAATACTAATTAGCCTATTGATGAGAAATAAAAAAATATTTTATATTATATCCATACGTTTACTTATTATATCCGTAAGTTTAAATATAAGTCGTCGTTTTGGATTAGTATATGTGATGACAAATACTATGGTAGAAACAAAAATACGTGTGAAATAGGCGGTTCTTTCCATGCTAACCAATCAGATTCGCGTTCGTTTCACGAGACTTCTTTCCACCAATGAACAATATTATTCGCTGCTGAAAAAAAGTCTCGCGGGACGGCACGAAGATAAGACAAGTTCTTCGACGCTTTGTTGACACCAAGCTACGTAACAGTAAAAGAACTAAAATATAAATCGTAAAAATTATTTTCATTTTCGTGAAATTACGTTAGAAGTATCATCCAAAACTGGGAGTTGAAATATTTTCGAAACTACCTATATATGTCCAGCTTATATAAAATTTCATTAAATTAAATTATCGTTACGAAATACTAATTAGCCTATTGATGAGAAATAAAAAAACTAAATTTTAAAAAACTAAAAAATTAAATTTCTCTGGATTCTATATTTAATGCATCGAAGTTTAAATATAAGTCGTCGTTTTGGATTAGTATATGTGATGACAAATACTATGGTAGAAACAAAAATACGTGTGAAATAGGCGGTTCTTTCCATGCTAACCAATCAGATTCGCGTTCGTTTCACGAGACTTCTTTCCACCAATGAACAATATTATTCGCTGCTGAAAAAAAGTCTCGCGGGACGGCACGAAGATAAGACAAGTTCTTCGACGCTTTGTTGACACCAAGCTACGTAACAGTAAAAGAACTAAAATATAAATCGTAAAAATTATTTTCATTTTCATGAAATTACGTTAGAATTATCGTCCAAGACTGGAAGTTGAAATATTTTCAAAACTATCTATATAAAATTTCATTAAATTAAATTATCATTACGAAATACTAATTAGCCTATTGATGAGAAATAAAAAAATATTTTATATTATATCCATACGTTGGAATTCTCTGGATTCTATATTTATACGTTAATGCATCGAAGTTTAAATATAAGTCGTCGTTTTGGATTAGTATATGTGATGACAAATATTATGGTAGAAACAAAAATACGTGTGAAATAGGCGGTTCTTTCCATGTTAACCAATCAGATTCGCGTTCGTTTCACGAGACTTCTTTCCACCAATGAACAATATTATTCGCTGCTGAAAAAAAGTCTCGCGGGACGGCACGAAGATAAGAGTTCTTCGAACGCTTTGTCGACTATCTTGACACCATCAAGCTACATAATAGTAAAAGAGCTAAAATATAAATCGTAAAAATTATTTTCACGAAATTACCTTAAAATTATCATCCAAGACTGGAAGTTGAAATATTTTCAAAACTATCTATATATGTCTAGCTTATTCGTATACTCGAATATAAAATTACATTTATAAATTAAATTATTATTATTCGTTATGAAATACTAATTAGTTTATTGATGAAAAATAAAAAAACTTTTACATTATATCGATATGTTAGAATTCTCTGGATTCTATGCTGGATTAATACATCGAGATTTAGATACAAATCGTTTTGGATCGGTATATGTGCCAAATATCAAAGTGCAAAGCCTTTCTTCGCCATTTCAAAGACTTTCAAGCTCTCTTTTAAACAGAAAGAAAATAAAATAGGACGATGGAAATATTACGATCGAGTGAAAATTATTAAAAAAAAGATAAAAAAGAAAGAAATAGTCGTTATTTTGTCGTCCTTAATTCATAAAGACTGTCTGTACTTTGATGCCCGTTTTATTGAATATTTACAACAAGCTACGATTTTCTATATAGAGAGAGGAAAAATTTGGCAAGTTATATACGTATCATCCCGCGTGAACAACAATATCAATTTCATTTCGTGTCAATGCTAATCGTGCACACCGGTTTATATATTCAACTCGGTTTATAATCCGCAAATATTTCTGTAGAGACAGGTCTATAATTCTCCGTTATTTAATAACGCTCGTGCAAATTCGCCGAAGGGATACGCAAGTCACGTGGTTATTCTATCCTAATTCTGTTTGATTATCGCAAACATAATGAAACAAATTGAAAACCGCCTACAGGAATGCGGGCTACTATTATAAATTTGATATTGAGAAAAAGAAAATATTGGAAGAAAAAAAATTCATTTTTGCCGATCAAATAATTGGGATAAGTGACTACTTCGATGCAAAATGGTATCTAGGTGAAAGTACTTGCGGCGTTACTCGATCGAGGTATAATCCATCGTGTAGCTCGCTCAAAGCAGTTAGAGTGTGGCGCACAATGGAAACTTGGCAGAATATTCCAAACATGACATTAATTTGAACTACACCATTATCCAAAGGACAATACGGATTTAACGTTATCGTTTAATGGTCTAGTCGAAATAACAATAATGATCTGATCAATTATGTCAATTATTAACGATAGTCACATATAAATAAATTATTTTTTTCCATACATTTTTAGATATTCGTTTACTTAATCTCGATTCTTTCAACAAGGCAGTCCTTGTTCTTAATTAAAAATTTATTATACAAAAACAATTTAGATTGAATCGATGATAAAGATTAAAAAAAAGCTCGACCTAATTTAAAAAATTGTTTTTCTTAACAACTTTTTATTTTAAAAGATCATCAAATTTTTTAGCAAATATTTATCAATTTATTTTTAAAATTTTAACCAACTAATCATTTCTCATGAATTTACGAGGTCCATTGGCGACCAGAAGATTAACATTCGTCACGAACAATGGTTGATCGTTTCAATTTTAAGTTAAAATTCCACATTTTATACGCGCGATGATTATATATCATAAACAGCTTCCCTTTTTTAAAAACTTGTTATTTATCAATCTTACTTGTTGCTCTCGTTGCGCGATTCACTTTTAATCTCGAAAAATTCACAAGCCAACATTTCGACGAGCACCGGGGAAGCACACCACTTAGTCGGATGAGAAATAGTAGTCCGTTTCCTTTTTTTTCCCCTTCCTCTCTTTTCTCTCCTTATTTTTTTTTTATAACGATCCATCGGCGTCCACGACACGTATTCAACCGTTCCTTTCAAAGTTTCGCTTCTTTCGTGATAAATTATCCGAAGGATCGAGTACTAATTCGAAGGTCCTTTTTGTTCGTCTCCCACCTTCCTCTCTTCGCCATCCTTTCTTTCTCCTCTCCTTCGATCTCTGCCTAAGTAATTATCGATCCCGATAGATCACTTAAATGATTGAGAAGGGAGACGGAAAGGGAAATGCAACGTATTTAAAGAGAATCGTGTTTGAAGCTTCGGCTCTATCTCGAACGAAAACTTTTGGAAATTGGAAAACGTTGATTCTTCCTCGATTCTTCAGCCTCTATTATTTCCCATTGTCGTTCAACCGTTTCTTTTCAACTCTCTTCTTCGAGTATCGATTTTCAAGAGTATTAAAAACTTTTAATTGAGCCATGATCCTAATTCAAAGGTTTCGATTTAACGTTTATTTTTTCGTAATTCTTTTTAAACAAAGGATAAATAAATTCTTAAATATAGGATATCGAGTTATAAAATAAGAGATGTGCGGTTATGAGAAATTTATTAAAAAATATATTTTTCCATTTGTTAATTCCATTTATAGAATTCTCTCCTGTTTAATATGGGTAAAGATTATCTCTTCTTTACTTTAGAATGATAAAACTCCTTAAGAATGTACTTTCTTTCAACGATTCAATATTCTAAAGAATCTTATATATATCTATATATATACGCACGATTATTTCTACAAGCATCCGTTAAAGGCTAAACTAAACGACTTTGAATATATTGCACAAATGTGAACCGATGCTACTACCATCTATTGTCGCACGACTGTAACAATCGTTTATATTATGAGGTTTAAGTGAACGATTTACTTCAACTATTTGCTGTTGATTCACGATTGTAATGATTCTATATATAACTATACTCTGACGCGAATTGTATCGTTGTTGAATTCTATCCAATCTGTATTTCTATTTTATTGTAACTGATCTGATCTACAGTTGACCTTGGTTTTTCCTGCAATCATTATTTTCAGTGAAAATGCATTAAGAAAAGATTAGAGGAACCAATAGTCGCATAATATATTAACTGGACAAAATTCATTTTCAAATGTATAAAAAATAATTCTGTAAATTTATTAAAAAGCATTTCAATTTTTATAACGAATATAACATCTCGAAACATCTGTTTCAATTTAAAATCGTTCTAAATTGTCGATATGTTTTTTTGTTTTTTTTGTAAATCAAATTTAAAGTTAAGTAATTACTTCGTACTAGAAACTCACGCGATGTATGAAAATTAGAAACTTTCTACTTTTTTTTATCGTCATATTATATTTGCAAAACTATATTAATAATTAATAAATATTCGTTGGATTATCACTGTTTAGATATCAAAAAAATAATTTTGTCCAGTTAGCTCCTGTTATTGTGAGTCGCGTAGAGGTCAAAATATTTGCGCTCGCTTTCACGGTGACTCGTGAAATGGCCATTGCTGCTATATCTCTGTTTAAATCGAGAATCCGAAAAGTGTGCCCGCTCGTAAATTACTGTTGGACTATCGAAAATACTCGAGTCGTTGAAAATAAAATCCAGTCTATCCGATCGTTTCACAAGTCTTGGCTATCAACAATATCGGAAAAAATTATATAAAATTTTATAATTTCACATAAAATCACTTTTCTCCTTTATTCGATACAATGAAAAAAATAATAAAACGATCTTGTACGGAAGAAAAAGAAAATAGAGAAAGGATAAGGTAATGAAAGATTTAAACAAATTTTCCAGAAAGAAAAAAGAATTCAATCCAACGGTTTTCTTTTTTAAATCGATCCATTCCCAAATTTTATATTCTAATTACCAACAGCGATCTCCGGTCTGTCGATAGCTTTATCCACTTCGCTTCCCACGGGATGAAATTTCATTCCTTCGGAATGTCTAATGATCGCCTTTATAAACTCATCCACCGGTTAGTTATTACATACTAGGACGAAAATTTGTGTCTCGCTAATGTGAGCGCATCGCCTCGAGGATTGATCGCGCAGTCTCGTAGCAGATCCAAATGTGCTTACAGAGGTGAATTAAGGTCGATAAAGAAGAGAGACTTTTGGCCAGGCAAATAGGACAAGTAATATCTCTCTTCCGATAAGAGGAAATTAGTGAACGTAAAAATGTCCAAAGGGGGAAAAAGTTAAATGGTTTAAAGAGGATTATCTTTAGAAATCTACTGCTTTTCAAACGCAGCGATGCACGCACAAAATGCTGATAAAACAATTTTTTTTTCTTTTGAAAAAATGAAAAATTTCTTCTTTACACCTCGACTCGACTCGTTTCGATTGTTTTGCATATTTGTAATTGCACGGGGTGTTGGTATATTCATTTTTGAAAATGCATTAAGTTAGAAACAATTTCAAACATACTTTATTCGTTTTAATTCTGCCTAATATTTTTTATAACTTAGATTTAAATTGTATAAAATGTGTCAATTTCGAGATCAATTGTGATAGAAAGTCTTCGTCGAATGAATAACCATTTTTTTTTCATGAATACATCAACACCTCTTGTACATGTATATATAAATACAAAATTTTTGATCGGGTAAAATATAACCGATATTTTACTTTCCAAGTTACTCGAGTATACACAGTCATTCGAACTATAGATAGATTCCTTTGTTCGACCTCTTAGCAGCCTTCCCTCCCTTTCCTCGAACGATGTCCGTTAAAAGCGGTCGAAGTTTGCTATTCGAGGAGAAAAGGACGAGCAAACGTGCCCTCTCACTCTTGCCGATCATCCACGTAACGAGGGATAATTTAGGAAACGCGTCAAACAACGATCAAGAGTGGGCTCGACGCCGCCGTTATTTCAATTCGAGTTTCAATGAAAATTCCCCATCGATCGTGTTTGGGAACGTATTAACAACGGGAGATGGGAGGTATAATTGCGACGTGTTCAGCGGAGGATACGTTTCACGGCTTAAATCGAATACGCTTTCGATCGATGATGGAATTTCGAGTGTACGCGTGTTATTATGAAAACGTTTTATAAAAGATCGTGGACGGTTAATGTCGCATTAAAATTTCGAAGAATTGATCGAATAGAAAATAAAAATTACAAAGTGTAAAAAGATTTCCATTATTTCCATTATTAATTCGAAATATTCGATTGAATTTAATAATTTAATAATTGATTTCATCGAAAAATAAAATCGATCGAAATATTGTTAATCGAGAATACGGATATATATCTTTGGCGACGAGCATACAACACGATTGTAATGGTTGAACGATTGTTGGTCGGAAATTTAAAAAAAGATTTCACCATCTGGAGAGGAAATATCTCGCTCTTCCATGATGTGAATCGTCGTTTTTAATTTCCACGGAATGTGATAGAGAGAGAGAGAGAATGCATTGACAGTTGTGTCGGTAAGTTATCGTTTCGTCGCCTCGATGACTTTTAGTCGAAAAATGGTGTCGATCTCGTGTACGAAACTTTATAGACTCGAAGCAGATCTACTTGGATCGATTGGACTTTAAATAGCTCGAAGGCCGGCTCGCGAGAGATTAAAAATTTCGCCATTTAATTTTTATACATCCTTTGAATATTTAATAATCATCCACGGCCACGATTAAAATAACCACTTGAGTTACTTGTTATCGATCGTAAAATAAAAATTTTCTTAGCCATTACGTGCGCTACGCACAAAGGTTAAATTTATCGGCTGCTTGTACACTCTATTTTAATTATATTGAACGATAAACGGTTCGAGGCGTTGAAGTGATATTAAAAAAAACGTTATGTATTAAATCACTCCACGAATCAGAAATAAATTATAATACACTGGGATCACATCGAGTTATTTCGAATAATATTACACTAATAAATTATAACAAAAAATTCTCACTTGCTTAAAATATTTCGATCAAAAATAAATCATACGAGTTAGAATATTACTAGAATTATCATTTGATTCGATAATAGAATAAAATTACGGTATCTTTTCACTTTTAATTTAATAAAAAAAGATATTTCCTGATAAATCGATGATTTCGAAGTGCTCGTAATAACTCTTTAATTTTTAAAGACTAAATATATCTATTCTTAGGATAAAATAATTTGGCGCTATTTTACAGCCTCGCCTTTTTGGTTAACCGAATCGAGTTGACTGTCTGTTTCTTCCAAGACTACTCCCTTTACACCACTCTCGAGGCTACCTACCGACCCAATCGGCGTTTCCTTCCATCGTATAGAGAGTTTTATTACCCATGCGTATTCACTCCCACCTTTCGACCGTAGATTCTATCCGATGAACAAAGTACTATTCATTGGTGGAAAGAAGTCTCGCGGAAGGAACGCGCGTCTGATTGGTTAACGAAAGGAACCGTTTATTTTTGTTTCTACTGCGTATTTGTCACGTATACCAATCCAACAACGATCCGTATCTAAACCCTGATACGTAACGTAGAATATTTTAACGTACCGATATATTATAAAAATTTTATTTCTCATAATATTCGTAGATTAATTACGATTTGTAATTTAATTTATAGATATAATTTCGTATTCGAGCATACGAATAAAATAGACATACTATAGATAGTTTCCAAGTTTTTATAAATATCAAATTATAACTCTTCTACTATTAGCGTGTCATGGTCGAGAAAGCATTTAAAGAACTCGTGCCTCTGTGCAATCTTGCGAGACTTCTTTTCACCGATGAATGGTATATATTTTACGAAGAAAATTCCATTTTTGCGGGATAAAATAGTAAAGCGGCAAAATTAAATCGAAGAGGAAATAGATTTTTGATAAATGCGTTACTCGTGTTCTGTATTCGCGCGTAAATTCGAAGAATCCTTTTGCCTCGAATCTCCGACGGAGGTTTTTCAACTTAGTTTCCATACCGTTATGCGCCATTTCGTAGACGCGCGTCTGCATTTCCCTGCGGACGTGAAAAGCGAAACGTAGCCGTGTAAACATCCGTGGAATCGAGCTCGAAAGCGTTGGCGACTTCATCTTTCACCTGTAACGGTGAACAGAAAGAGAAGGATGTATAGGGAAGAGGGAAGAGTATAGAGAAGAGACAAAAAACGGATCAATTTTTTTTTTTTTAATATCGTCCACACGTAAAAAATAATTTCCTGTTTGCGTTAAACGTATTTCAGAATTTCACGTTTCGTCTAAAAATTATTTATTTATTTATTTATTTTTTTTTACATCACAACGCGTAGATAGGATACCCTTATGGTGGAAAAAACGCAGCAGCAGTGTCCTCGTGTTGCGAATTGCACGAAACAGCGAACGGTAGAGCAAGTGCCACTACGCTCCATTAAATTCAAGCCGATCCCTTGGCTGCGTCCGCGTTGAAACGTTTTTTTCCTTTTTTTTTTTTTTTTTGCGTTATTTGTAATTTTCCACCGTACCTCGTCGTCGCTCTTTTCCAACCGTGTCCTTACGGATAAACAGTTGTGCAAAAATAAAAATCTACACGCCACTTTTCCCAGTTACCACTTTTCTTTCTCCTGTACTTGAATTAATTAATCGTTTAATTTTAATCAACGCGCGTAATTCGATCGGGAGAGAATTAGGAAAAAAAATAAAAAATCAACGTCGATCGAATATTTTTAGATTACGAATGCGATGGACGAATAAAAGCATCGATACGGCAATAAGAATCGATCCGAACCGGTTTCCACGATTTTACATTTTTCATTTCTGAATCCCTTATTCATCATATTTTCGTTTGCCTCGTTTTTCCCCATCTCTCCCCATTCTTTCTTCTTCGTTGTCCACGTTGGTCGGTCCAATTGAATATCTTTTTTGGCCATCTATCCTCCACCATTCGTTATAGATGTCCATACCATCCGAGCCAGCTCTAATCGTTTCTATAATATCTTTATCTATTCGCGGCTTTTTTAACTTTCTCTTTGGTTAAAAAGTACACTGTCTCGTATAATTAGCTATACAATTCATTTCAACTTCTTCCTCGCTTCTTATTTATTACCTCCGTTTTTCTTCCACTTTATATAAAATATAAACTCGTATTTATTGTACGCACGAGTCTGCTTCATCTTCCAAATGCGAATAAAATGGAAAATCACGGAAAGCTCATGATTTAACGATCGAAAGAAAAAGAAAGAAGAAGAAGAAGAAGGAAAATTACGAAGAAAAATAAAGGTTTCAAAATTCAAAATAAAATTATGCGTTATTCCTTATCCGCAAAGATGGCCGCCATTTATAAAATTGGGAGTTTTTACGGGAAATTAGCCAAATCACATTTTCATCCTTTCGATTCTTTTTTTTTTTTCGCGATGAATATTTCATCGTTTCAAATTTTGCGAGAGTCGCGTTTAAACGAAAAAATTGAACGCGATAAAGGAGCAATACGTGTACGACGAGCTCAAGCGAATCAAGCTTAAGGGAGTATCGAAAATGGACGTTAAGATCGAATCCGCATGGTTCCAAACTTCGATCCAAACAAAGATCCAAGATATTTCGATGATATTAGAAAGAAAACGTATTATAATATTGGAGGATCGATTCAAAGCAAACACAAAGATATACAAAAGTGTCGATTAAGATTTATTTATTCGATAAGTAGAATGCAATTGCATCTCCCTTTTTCGTTTTTCCAAAGGTAAACTCCACGAATATATATTTACAGTCTCTATAATTTGACTTATCTCGCAAATAGAAAGAAAACTACGAGATATTTAAATCTTACAAAAAATATCTCTATTTTCTTCTTTCTAAAGATAAATTCCATGGAATATAATAATTTTTCTTGCTTTATACAAATAGAAAGAGGACATACAATAGACTACGAGACATTTAAACGTAAAAAATTAAGCTTAACTATCAATTCTGTCTTCGTCTAACGTTTTCCAAAGGCAAGCTCTACTATCCGTATAATTTTTTTTATCTTGCTTAAGTAAAAAGAGAAGACTGCGAGATATTTAAATATTAGAAAAAAATCTACATTTCTTCTAACATTTTCCAAAAAAATAAACTCGACGAATGTAATAACAGAATAATTTTAAACTTATTTTATATAGATTACGAGATATTTAGATATTAAAAAAAAAATTTCCTCTAACTATTTTCTAAATATAAATTTCATGGAGTATAATAATTAATTTATTACATTAATAATAATTTTTCTCGCTTCACATATTTAAATATCGCAAAAGATAAGTCAATCGACGATCATTATTATATACACGTATCTTGATCCACGATAAATGTTTATCCCCATTGTCTTGAATCCATGCCCAAATTTCGCATTCAAATTCGCTGACCAATATTTTGCGTAAGCACTTTGCGATAAACTAGTCTCAACGTCACAAAAGCGGCCGATAAATGATATCGACAAGGGGGTACGCGCAACACTGTGCGTATATACGCCGTTGCTTCGAATAAAACGAGATAATGCCTCCGATAGGAGACATCGACCAGGGACCTATAATGCACGTTGCTTTACCCGCAGAGACAACGGTGATTCCAAGGGAAATATCCTCGAAACGCCAACCTATCCCTTCGTGATTATCGAAACGTGGATGGAGAACGAGATACAACGAATTTTTTATACATATAATTAAGTACTCGTGATCGCTTATTTATTTTGAAGAGCTCATTTTTTAATTCGAGAAATTTTCCTTTAATTTAAAAGTCGCGAATTATATACCGATATTATTGGTCATTATCCTGTTCCGCCTGAAGAAAAACTGAAATCCTTCCTCAATTCAATTAAACTAGGGATTTTTCTAACTTCACTTGAAATAGACTCTTATGGTAAACAGATCGTACTTTGACCACCGAATAAGACAAATAAATTGTTCTAACACCACATCGTGCTCTGACCGTCGGATACGATTATCTATTGTAGCTTGAAAGAGAATCTATCGCTCATAGTCTGATCGGCATATAGATAGTTTCTTTGTAATTATATATCGTGATCTTATGTATCGGATAGAATCATCTATCGTGATATCGTGAGAGATCCAGTTCTCTTGTAGACACACGTACCGCACTTAAAACAATCCATTCCTCGTGAAGAAAATACATCAATAATCACAATAAGCACCAGTTTCTTCACATGTACAGCTCAGAGAGAGTATTTGACACATATACATACACTTAACGATCCACTATTACTATTACTGTCGACGCACTAATTTAATCTAAACTAAACCTAACCTAATTTATTAATCTTTTTGTATTTCTTTATATTTTTAATCGAGTACTTATTTCCTTGTCGATATAATAGTTTCGATATCCGGTTTGAAATTAGAAACGGCGAGGAATAACGCGGGGATAACGTCGTTTTTGGAAAAAACGAACGAGTGACGCGATCACGAAAATCAACGAAGTTACGCGAAAAGTCGGCCTCGTCTCGTAAATCTCGATCGAGTTTCGAGAGCGCCATCTGCGACAACCTGGAAAAAAGCTGATTTATTATTTCGTCGAAAATCGATGCGACTGCTCGATTTATCCTCGTATAATGCATAAATTTCTACTACACAGGGAGAAACAAAAATGAAAAGAAAAAAAAGAGAGGGTGAAGAATTAAAAGTTGGAGATAAAAATAAAAACATTCGCCTTCTTTCTTTCTTTCCTTCCTTTCCGTCGCAAAATGTGTGTTTCACAGAACTGGTGCGAAAATTCTTTTTTTTTTTTCTTCACATATAAATATCAAACGCGAGACGCTCTTTTCCGTAGAATAAATCGAGGGTAATAACGCACGAATCAAACGAGGGAAAAGATTGGAAGCTATCGCGTTACGTATTATTTAGCTTGATTCGGCTTTGAAAGTTACAAACGCCTACGGCATAGAAGAATGTCACGAGTAGTAGCTCAATAGTATACTCCTTCAATCGAGCGTACGCTTCAAAAGCATGTAGCAGGACTTTCAACTTTCGAACATTGTAAAACGTGTGTCTCGAATTTCTCCATATCCCCTCTCATCCCTTACATATGCATTGAATTATAACTTTAAAACAGCTCGATCTCTCGTTACCCATCTCCTTTTATTCATTCCACCTTCGCGAATATGAATGAATAATTTTATTCATTATCCACCGGCCCAATTATGTATATTCGCCGGATGAAACACGACTTTTTTCAAAATTATCCTCCCCGGTTAGAAAACTGGAAGCAAGTTTAATAGAAAAATTGATACGCTTTCAAAGTTGGGAACACAGTTTAAAGCCGTATCTGTTAAAAGTTCATAATTGAATCCTCCAGGACACGTACGTAAACTTGTATTCTCCAACGTTATTTTATTCCATCGTACAATTTTTCTTCGAACGAATTCGAATTAGAAGAGGGAGGGATTTTGGTTTATTAATAACAACCAGAAATTATTATATCATATCGTCTTCTTATTAAAATATCAATCATCGATTCCTCCCATTTCCCCGATAAGTCAGGCTTAAAACTTAATCGCAGTTTTTACGACTGACCTGGCTTCGTTCAATCCGGGAGATATCTCTTTCGGCCGGATATCTCGCTCCTTATAAATTTGCCTGAATTTTTATCGCCTCTATCCATTGATCGCCCATCGATCGGCTCGATAAACGATCCAGAAACTATAATCTTGCGATTCTTCACGGATGAAATGCGGCTCCTCCTCTCTCTCTCCCTCTCTCTCTCCCTCTGCTTAAAGAGTTCCCGCGCGGAAACTCGACGATCGAATTTCCTTCGAGCACCGTCCTCGATCCGAGCTTCTATGCGAGATTAATAAGCCGCTTGATTTCACTTTACGGTCACATTCGTTCCGATCCGGATTCCTTCGCGGGATTTCGTGATACGAATGGCGAATAACGGCTCGGCCGCGCCATTCGATACCGAATTCGGGAAAAATTCCTGCGAATCTGCGTATTGAATTTGCGGTGAGCTGCACTCGAATTTCGAGCGAAGGGAAAAATTTTGTAAATCTTGCGTAACATCTTGCCACTCTCGTACGAGTTGGCGTTTTAAATTGGGAAAAACTCTGCAATATCCCGTGTAACATCTTGATATCGCGCGATGAATTCCGCGTAATATATATCGCCATTGACGCGAGTCGAATTTTTATACGAGTTCTAAGCGAGATATTCTAGGTAACATCTTGCCATTAATATCGAATTTTTAGTTCTAAAAATTCTGCGATTTTGCATAAAATCTTTCCACTGATACGAATTTTTATACGAGTTTTAAGTGAATGAAAATTTGCAAATTTATTTAGCTTTGCCGCCAATGCGAATTTTAAACGAAAATTTCTACGATTCTGGATAATATCTTGTCATTAATCGAATTAATCGAATATTTTTTGGATGAAGGTATAACGTTCAATGATTTTTTAGTATTTCAATCGTTTCGACAATTATTAATAATGTTTAATAATTGAAAAGAGAAGAAACGAAGGTTAATTATAGGCAAATGAGAATTTTTTCAGAATTATTATTATCTTTCTACGTTCGAAATTGGACAAGGGCGATAGAGTATTTATAAAACAGCTTTGAGATATGACGATATATTACCCGCGATATTCACAGCGAACGCAGTATCCGTACGGTGTTAATAACGAGTTCACGTTTATTCCTATGTATTACGTTTATATAATATTCGTTTGACAAAATTCCACGCAGTTTCTCTCAACAAGAACAACGTGCTTGAATAAATATTCCATTGTCTCTAACGTTGTAACGATGTGTTGTCTCCTACCTCTGTGTATCGTATCCATGGAAGGAGAATTAATTACCAAACAGTGGATGCAACGATGCGAAAACATTGCATACTCCATACAACCAATTTAATATTTGCACAAGAAATCAAATTTCGGAAAAAAAAAGAAATGTGTTAAATTATACACAATTAAGAAAAATATTAATGCACAAACAAGTAGTTTAATACTTTTAATTTATCGTACATCGAATATCAAAATTGTCATATTCTCTCGAAAAAATTTCTCAATCGATTTTACGCTATACAATCCATCCGTCGATAAATATTAACTTTGCCTCGAAACGAAAGCAAACGCGATATATTAATACACAGAATAGTTTAAAACTTTTAATTTTCCATTACCTACGTCGAATATCAAAGTTTCTTCCATTTTGTTATATTCTTTCAAAAAAACTTCTTTCGAAAAGAATCTCGATCTCGAATCGATTTTACACTACCTGTACAATCGATCGTCGATAAATATTAACTTTGCGTCGAAAGGAAAGCTATATATAAGCGGTATATTAATACAAAATATTAATTTAAAATATCATATTCCTTCGAAAAGCGATCTCGAGTCGATTTTATATAGAATCGATCGTCGATAAATATTAATCTCGAAACGAAAGCAAACGCGATATAATGAAAAGAGAGAAACGCGATCGCCTCCATTTCGAAAGAGTTAATACCGTTTAATAGAAGGACAATTAATACGACACGTACTCGTTGGATTAAACCGGTTCGATGGTGGTCGGTTGCCTGTAATAACGAGCTACTAAGTACCTAACCAGTATCCACGGTTATATAAGCACGCACGTGAAAATAGATGCACTGAGCTATATCCCCAATTTTAGTGATTTTACTTGTAACAATTTAAGAATCGAAACGAACTCTACGAATTAAGGATCTCTTTATTTCTTCGAATAGAATCCCTCCAATGGTTAATCGAAAAGAATCGTTAGAATTAATCCCTTTTTATTATTTTATTTTATAAAAATATCTTTAAAATAATTTAACGAAACGCACGTGTGTGAAACGATATCATACGTACCGATCCTCGTTGGAGCACGTTGCGGTCGCAGGACGAAATGATCGATCGATCATCGAGCGACACACTAGGCGCGAAACAGTATGTGTACACGTCGGTTGGAACCCACAGCGACACCAGCGACGAAACACATTCACACTCGCGGAACAAACCTCCTTCACTTATCTATCTTCGTTTCGCAACAAGTTGAGTTTCCGATTCGACACTTTTTTTTTCCGCGAAAAACAAAAATTCTCTCCACCCGTTGAGAGAAAAAGTTGTCGAATGAACGATTCTTCAGAGATTATCACGTAGATATAATTGCTATGCAACAAAAGATAAAAGTTTTGTCTCGTAGCGCTGATTCGTTCACGCGAACCTCCGTTCGTACAAAGTGTAGGAAGCTGTCCCTTCGAATATCGCTATTTGATTGGCTTAAACTTTAGTTTAGAAGACACTTGAGAATCGCATTGAGAATCGATGAGAAATAGAAGATGATGATATCCGTGACGTGAAACTTTGCTCGACTCTCTCTCTCTCTCTCTCTCTCTCTCTCTCGTCGAGTAGATCCGAGCCGTTCGAAAGGTTAAGGTCGGCAGACGGAATCGGCGGGCCACAAAATAAAATACGACACACCGTGGATCCAGCGTGGACGTCTCGTTACGAGTGTTATCGATTCGCACGTTGCACAATCTCGCGTAACTTTTTCGCCGTCCAATCGGGAGTCGCGAAACAACACGACGCGTAAATGGCCGCTTTTACATTCAGCGAGCAACACGTGCGCGCCTTCTCGACACCTTTTCTCCTTCCTTCTCACCTCTATCACCCTTTCGTAACAACTTTCGTAAGAATCACGGTGGTAAGAAAAAAGGTGGACAGAAATACGAACACCGCCATCCTCCTCCTCTGTTCGACAAGATTCGAGAGGAAGAAAAACGGAAAAAATTATCTTATTAGCAAAGGGAGAGAAAGTTCGAATCCTCGTGGTGGAGACGAGTCACGACGTGGATGGTGCACGCGTTGGAAGGCAGTGTGGATGAATGATGAGCAGCATCAGCGGGAGAGGGGGGAGGGGAGGAGGGCCACGTTCTCCTCCTCCTCGCGTCGGCTCGAAGCGTCTCTCGTCAGTGGCGTGCGACAGTAGCGTCGTTCTTCCTCCTTTTCCTCGCCAAAGAACGTGGACGAATCGACGAAGCGGCGCGTGCACTCATCGCGGAAACGGGGAGGTTGTTGGACGCCTCGAGTCCACGAAGCGGAACGACGACGTTGCCGCGACGACGAGCATCACGACATTCTCGACCCAACACCACCAACGATCCGGGGCACACGCGCGAGAAACGTGAAGCGTCACATGATCTCCGCTACGACTACGGATCACGATGCGACACCTTTCGCGACACCGAGAGCAAAGGAGGAATAAAGAGGAAGAGGAAGGAGGAGGAGGAAAGCGAGCAGCTCGAAGAAGAGAAAGAGAAAGAGAGAGGGGAGAAGGAGGAGGAGAGCTGGTTGCGTGCGGGTCGGTGGAAACGTCGCCGAGGAGAGGAATGAGCGTATTCGCCGGTGGCGCGGATCAAAAGAGAGAAAAAGAGAAAGGAAAAAAGGAAAAAGAGAATGGTAACGCCGGTTTCTCCTCCTTGGTTGGCCGGGGAGCGGCTATGGCGGTGGCCTGGCTCTTACTGCTGGTGCTGGTGCTGCTGGTGCTGCTGCCGGTGCTGCTGCCTGCTGCTTCCCTTGGTGCGGGGGAAACGATTATCTCGCAGCATCCCCATCGCGCAGGACCGATCCGTGGCGGCGCGAGTGCCGAGTCGAACGAAGACGCCGAAAAACGGAGTGAGCCAAGTGGACGAAAGAGGGCGCTGGTTGAACAGAGACCGTACATCCTTTCCTAACCAGTCGAAGGGTGTATGCTCGAGCGTGAAACGAATAGAGAGAGAGAGAGAGATCAAAGCCGGATGCTTTGAGGGATACGGGAAGGACAAGGATGGGGAGAGGAAGTAACGAGACGGTGGGAATAGATGATGTGGATTAAAGAACGACGGGAACGAGGTGAAGGACAAAAACAAGGCGGTGGGGAAGGGGGGAGAGGGTTAGGTAAGGTCGTCGTCGCAAGGAAGCGACGGATTTTTAATCGGCACGCGTCATTCGAATTTTTCGTCGAAAAGAAAAGAAGAAAGAGAGTCGCGAGCAAAGAAAAGGGGATCGTAACCGATACAGGTATTAATTGGACAAAAATTCATTTCAAAATAACGTAAAACATAATTGTTTCTTTGTGTAACGTAGCGGATTGAACAAAAACAAAATACGAGCATATAGGCAAAAAGAATTGATCGGTCGCATTTGAATAAGTGGAGAAGCATTTAAAATTTCAATTTTGTAACAGATATAACATCTCGAAATGTTTGTTTTAATTTAAAATCGTTATAAATTATCGATAAGTTTCTTTGTTTTTTTTTTCCTAAATTTGTATATTTATCTATTTCTTTATATATCCATTATCGTGTATATTTAGTCATATTTTCACGTTATATGAACATTTTTAACGAAATAATAAATTATATAATAAAAAAGCAATATCGTTTTCCAAAGATTAAATAAGCTCAAAATCAAAGAGAAAAAATAATTATATCCACTTAGATCCTATTATTCGAAACAGCTGTGCGAAAAAAGAAAAAAAACTAGCGAACGAAACTTTGCCACGCTTGGAAAATTCCAAGGGAGAGGGAAGAGACAAGATTCGGGATCGTATATCTCGTATGACGTAATACTTTACGTTTTCGAACGGAAGAAGCGTATGCGGCTGTTTAAGACACTCTTGTATTTGCCCCGGTATTTCCAAAGAACGGTTATGGCGCGCGATCTCTTTCGTATCGGCGTCTACCCACGCAAAATAAATGGATTGTCGCGTGATAAATATCGGGGGAGGAGGAAAACGAGCAGAAGCAAAATACTCGTCTTTACCTTCGAATCTATTTTCCACGAGTATCCTCGAATGGAATACGAATACGCGATTGTTCGATTCCTTCCCACGCCTCGCTATTGCTAAGT
This sequence comes from Apis cerana, assembly GCF_029169275.1. Classification (NCBI taxonomy): domain Eukaryota; kingdom Metazoa; phylum Arthropoda; class Insecta; order Hymenoptera; family Apidae; genus Apis; species Apis cerana. Next base: position 12,486,057 of record NC_083856.1, read on the forward strand.
AAAACCGAAGTAGATAGTTGTACACGAGAGCGTGGTTGACACACAAAGAAGAAGGAAGACACGAGGTCGTAAAAAAATCGCATAAAATCCCTCTTACTCTCTCGAGATCAAAAAGAATAGCCATTTCTGGAGAGAAGCGGAGGATGAATTATATTTTCCAGGAGCAGTGATGGGCAAAATTTAATAGACGAATAAAATTATTTCGATAATTTATTCTTCATAATAACAATTGTACGAATAACGAGATTACACGAGAAATGAATCGATTATCGATAATACCTACAACGAATAAATATTATTCCAAGCATTTTAATAAATAATTATTTAGCTTTATTCGAAATTTTTAATTAGTTACTTTTCCAATTTTGCCCTAACTCTATCCAGGGGAAACGGTAACTGGCCAATGAGCCTAATGTAGCGCGCGATAAGTCACGTCTGTATAATAGGATCCAGCTGCGTCAAACGGCGCATGAGCAAACTTTGCACGCGTTATATCTTGCACGAGCGCGAGCCACGTATCTTTCGCGTCGATTCTCTCTTAATGAGAGGATTGGAAAGAAAATTCAACGCGAGGAATGTTGACGAGATCTGTGAAATATTCGTAATCTGTGAAACATTCAGGAGGATATAGTTAAGAGATCTAGTATCAATGATACTAGAGAGTCGGTCTCCTTCTTTTCGGCGTGGTTCCATTTCGTTGACGGAGATTCGAATGCAATTAAAGCGGATAGAGTTTTTTTTTCGCGCGCGCGAGAAATCGATCCGCGCGAGAAATTTAATTCTTTTTTTTTCTAGAGATAAAATTCCCAAAATATAAGCGAAATTAGAGGTAAATCTTCGTGTAATTAGTATGCCAAATTTGTTCATATATTATGATATCATCGAGTAATCCATCTTTTCGTTCAACGAACGTTAAATGTCACTCCCTCCAGTCTCACTCTCTTATCTTAAAATCAAATTTCGATACAAATATCAACCCCCTCCTTCGAAACACGGAGAATAAAATTTCCATCTTTTCGGAAAGACGGTAAATGTACGCGCTCTGTGATGGACGGGGAAAAAATAATAAACTACCTCCGAGCGAAACGTCAACGGATCGTAACGAAATTTGTACACGAATACATCGAACTTTCACGATGAATAACTTGGAAACGAATGCGTCGCGACCATGTATCATTCCATCAATGTTATAAATCCAGAGACACATTCCCTACCCCTCGACTTGAAACTCGTACAGATGATACAACTTCTAACGAATCTCTTTACGAACACTGTACGATGGATAACCAAAATTATCGACAGAGCACGGTAGTTCGAATGATGTATATTAAGTGGACAAAATTCATTTTCAAATTTGTAAAAAATAATTGTTTCTTATACGTTGAAATTTTAAATCCTTTTTTTTACAGATTAATTAAAATACGCGTATATAGGGGGAGAATTAATTCAATGAGTTGTGAATTCTGTAAATTTTTTAAGAAGCATATTTAAACTTCAATTTCAAACATCTGTTTTAACTTAAATCCTTATAAATTATCTATAAGTTTTTTATTTTTATTTTTTTTTTGTAAATTAAACTTAAAATTAAGTAATTACTCCCTGTATTTACTGATTTTTTTTCTATTTTATTCCAAGTTATATTATATCTTTCATTTTTATATATATATATACACAGATTTATATCTTTATGTACACATTTTTAGAGACGGTAAATCATAATAAAAAGCAGAATATCGTTTTCCAAAAGGGAAAAAAAAAGAAAAATAATTTTCTCCAGTTATCTATTCGAAATTCACTGTGCGATTATGCTAAATACGTTGAATTCTCTCTCGACTGGAACGTATAGGAGTCTGTAGTAATTGATCAGAGTCGGACCGGATTGATCCTATCCGGTCACCGTGGTTCGACGAACCTTGCCGCAAACGAGAACCGCGGAAAATTTATCGATCGTTTCCATGCTTCGCTTCGAAAACAACGAAAGGTTTCGAAAAGACTCTTTTACCGTTTCCATCCATCGATTCGAACGACCTTGTCTCCTTTACTCCTTGGCGACATCGTGAAATTATGTAGCTGAATACGTACTCGTTAGACGCACCCTTGAGAATTAGAAGAACCAGTCTCTTTCTCTCTCTCGCTCTTCCTGTCTGCTGTCTGCTTATCTTTGATTCCTCGAGAGAGAGAGAGACAGAGAGCGTAGAAATGCGCGCAACGGTTACTGGCGATATGAAAATTGAAAATTGCGGAATATTCGCGTGGAATTCGTTACACTGCGCTTCGTCACTACGAATCGTACGTCCGTAGATTAAATCTTCTTCTGTTTTCGAGAAAGTGAAAAATTTCGATTTTTCTTTAAACGAAATGATATATATATATATATATATTCGACGTTCGAAAAGAGAAGAGGGGGGATGTAAATCTGCTGCTAGAAGGAATGTATATAGAAGGATAAGGATAAAAATCCTTCCTTTATTAAAAAGATATTACATCTCAAATTGAATATATCGAGGGAGGAAAATAATTTTTGGAAAAAGAATATCCGATATCCCGCGGATGCACGGATTTATTCATTCCCCTCCCACACTCTTCTCATTTCCCCCCTCCCTCATCGTTTATTCCCTGTTATCAAGTTATCGATTATTGATAGCGTGCATTAGCGTCGTCGATGGTTATTCTAGTATCGTTCGTTGCCCGATGCTTTTCAATTACAGGAATATCATCCAACAGTTGCCAATATGGCGGTCGTAATTCGAGACAATGGAGTCGTATGAATTAAGCCACGACTTGTTTGCTGTATCGGGAAAAATCGGTTGGATATTTTCAGAAAAAGTTGGAGAAACGACGAAGGAGAAGAAATTCTCTCTCTCTCTCTCTCTCTCTCTCTTAATGTTTCTCGTAACCTACTCGACCTGGTTCCCGACCTGGTTGCGAAAGAAGTAAGATACCGGCGACATCCGTGCTTCGAAAAATTGCTCCTCTTTTTTTCCTTTCTTTCTTTGCGGTCAATGGGTCTATTCGAAACAGAATAGATAGAAATCTGTATCGTTCGAATAATTTCGATTTGTTTCGAATTCCTTGCAGTTGCAGTCATTTTTTCTTCTTTTTGTATTTGCGATTTGATAACGTTTAATGAGTGAGATTATACAATCGTCATTAATTGGACGATTATAAACGTTGATACATAACAATGAGCATTCGATGCTCGAACGACTGTAACAGTCATCGGTATACAGCGAGCGTTCATTACGATGAACGATCATATTTAGTAGACACCGTTGGAGAACTATATTCGTTAGTACGTAACGAATATATTGGACGAGTGTAGATGTCGTTGGTGTAGAACGAGTCATATTCAATGCTGGAATACACAATGAATATTCACAATTGACTATAGTATAGTATACGGTGGATAATTATTCAGACATCGTTAATATACAGTAAGCATTTATTATTGGACGACTATAGTTAATACACAATGAACGTTCATCACTGAATGATTATAGTTATTACACAGTGAACATTTACCATCGAATAGCTACGTTCATTGTTACTACACAACAAGCATTCATCATTAGAAGATTATAGTTGGTATACAATTTACCATTGAATGACTATACTTGGTATCAAGTGACCATTCACCATTGGACGATTAATAATGAACATTCACCACTGAATGTATAATTAATACACAGTGAACGTTCACCATTGGACAGCTATATATTAATCTTTAGTACATAGTGACGATTACAGATGTCGTTAGTACACGGTGAGCATTCAATGCTGGACGAGTGCAGTCGTCGTTAGTACAGAACGAGCGTTCATCATAGAACGATCGTTTTGGTTATATCGATGAATATAATATGATGTATAATATATAATGTACGTAACGCATAATAATGTACGATAAATGTTTGATTGCAATAGCCATTAATACACATAGGATTCAAACAAATCGAAAATAACATTGGAAACAATGAAAAATAAACTTCAAGTCATCCTTCCTTCGAATCGTTTACCGATTATCTTTATTGCGTGCAAATAATGAATAGGACGCGTATACGTTTCCCTGGAACTTATTATCTCTCTTGTTCAAATTTTCAAATCGAATTGTTTGCGACTCTTATTAAATCATATTACATCCTATTTTCTTGGTAAACGATGTTTGTGTTCTCTCTCCCCTTCCCAGTTACACAGAATTCTCATGGGATAGGTAGCGATGCTCGAATCAATAATCTGACGGGGTAGTTTTCCATTTCCAGAAGAACAAACCAAGAAGAAAAATCTAAAAGATATTCCGCTCACGGTTTTCCATTCTTATCCATCACTTTTTTTCTTTCTTTTCGAATTTCGATTAACAACACGCTATAACTCTTGCCCTACAATTTTGGTATCTCTAAAAATGGCGGATCGTATTTCCACCTAGCATTTTTACACTTTTCACTTGCGTAATGGAATCTTTCTTCTTTCCTTTTTTCTTTTTCTTTTCATTCCTCGATTTTTTTAAAAAAATTTCCCAATACGTTGATACTTCGATGATCAAGATTTTTTATTTTCGTCAAAATTCCCCCATAAAGGGTTCAAAAATATCCATTATTTTTTTTTTTTTTACAATATGTTAATTACTCGATAATCGATAATTTTTCCTCCTCCAAATAATAATCATTGAGGAACAATTTTGTAGCCAGAGAGAGATTTTGCAACAATGTAATTGGAACATTGGAGAAGATCTTTCTCCTTGATCAAATTAATCCATCTGGATTTCAACAAATGGCGCAATTTCTAATCGAATATCATTTGGATAGGGGAGAAGAGGAATGCCAAAAACCTTGCTTCCGGAATCCTTAATCTCGCATGCTTATGAAACTTTAACAATCTCGAAGCCCGCATTGTGCGCGAGATCGAAATCGAGTGACTTTTAATGCTTTTATATCGATTTAGTTACAAATTTTTTGGTATTTTTTTTAAATACCGGACACGATAATTTTGTTATAAAAAGAAAAAGAAAAAGGAAAGGATTCGAGTTGATTAAAAATTATAATATTGCGCGCGATACTGAAAACGCGCGAGACACGTTGAATCTTATTATTATTTCCATCTCGTAGTTTGTTTGCTTCGCGACAACGAGTCGAGATTATTGCGCGAGATATCGAGAAAATTCGAGCCGCGCGGATCGTTCATCACCGAGGACGATGAGATGGAAGATTCTGATAAAAATTATGAAGATTAATCTTGTCTAAAGTGACCTCGTTTCTTCGTCAACGTCACTGCCGTTGCTTTTTAATTTACCGATATTTGTCTTCGTTGCTTAATTTCGGTTAGTTATCGGATAAGCAGTGCAAGGAAATACGTATGTATCCTCCTCGCGTCAATCAACTTCGTCATAACTTCGAATTGGAAGATTATTTTCGTGTTTATTTTTAAAGATTCTTTTAGTTTTCTAATTGAAACGTATTCGAGTATTATATAAAAAAAAAGAAAAAGTTGTTTTTAAAAGAAAAAAACGTGAAAAGAAAGTAAAAAAATTTTATTACGAAAACTTGGCCAGGAAATAGAGAAAATCGTGCCGTTGAAGCCATTTTTTGTTTTATCCCGATATCTTTATCCGTTGCCGAGATATAAGGATACAAAGTTTCTGTAACGTTAACACGGTGCAGAAGTTATGAATGGTCCTAGTGACTCGGATATTTTAAAAATCGCGCCTTTCGCTTGTTTCGAGTTTGGGATAGGTCGGTAAGACGAAGTGCGAGCGAGAGATCCGAGCAAGCGACGAAAAAGAAGACAATAAACGACCAAAAATTATCCTTTTCTTTACACGACGATATTTCAAGAACCAAAACACTTATCTGGATAAATAAAAATACGTTTTAAAGAATAAGATATCGCGCTTCTAACGGACTCTCATTCGTCGACTGAAAGTCGCTATCTTCAAAATTATAACGGTTCAAAATTTTTCTAATTTTAATAGAGTTCGATCGAGTTTGTCTCGAGTTTGAAATAAATAAGAGATGCAAGCAAAATGTTCGAGTAAGGAGAGTGGATAAAAATCATGTTTTTGTTTACACGATGATATTTCGGGAACCGGAAGTCGTATCGGAATAAATAAAAATGTGATTTAAAGAGCAAGATTTTGCATTTCCAACGGTCCTTCATTTATGGATTAGAAATCATTATCTTCGGAGTTATAATGATTTAAAGTTTTCCTAATTTTAATAAGATTTGATTACGTCTAAACTGAATGATCAAAAATTATTCTTTTACACGACTTCAGGAACCGGAAGTATCGTAATAAATAAAAACACGCTTTAATAGAATTCTATCTAGTTTTAAATTATCGACACGTATGTACGAAAATTATAATATTTAAAGATATATAACAAAAGTTAGTTGCGCGAAAATACTTATTTATGGAAAATGCAAAAAGTTTTTTATTCTATTAATATTTTCAAAACACCAAAGTTTTCTCACTTTCAGATACACACATTTCAAGTTTTTCAATTTATTCGGAAACAATTCTACTAAGTAAAAAGTTTCGTCTTGACCTTTTCTCGGTACAGCACAATAATGGAGAAGAGAATTGCGACAGCTCTTTATACCGTGGAGTACTTTTCAACTTATCGAGCAATTTATCGAAATTCTTTCGTATTTATATTAAATAAATACATATTATGAATCTTACCATTAAAAATCCAATTGTAAAGCGTTACAAATAAACTAAAAGAATTACGTTTCTAAGAAGAGCGCCGTTCTCTATAATTTTTATAACAACATCGGGTCGAAGAACTTAAATTTTCTTAAGCTTAAACTTGGAAAGTTTTCGTTTTGATGCGTTCGTGAATCACGCTTCTTAACCATGGGCTTTCCATGGTTGCTCGATTAAAGGTGAAACAAAAATAAACTCTCGTTCGAATTGTTCTTTATCACGAGAGTTTGAACTTGGAGAGGTGAACTTGGAGTTTCGATTTCGTTAAACGCTAATTAATTTTAATTTATATATTTTATATTTATTTTTATATTTATTATTATATATTTTAATTTTTATATTTTAATTTAATTAATGGTAATTTATATTTTCTTAATCACTTATGATAACATGATCATCCTCGTTACCAAGATAAAATAACTCATTAAAATTCATTTTTTATCTTCAAGCGACTTTTAAATGGCCAAAATTACAAAAAAATCACGCGTTAATTTTAATACCAACGAATGAACCGGCTTTGGAAGATTATTTAATTTTTAAAAATCGGGCCAACACTTCTAATATTCTTTCTTCTAACCTGTTTCTCCATAAAGGAGATACGGAAAGAAAAATAATAGGAATTTAAAGGGGATTGGTTGCTATTACGTCAATTATCTGCATTATTAAAAACAGCAACGAGATAAAAGTTTCACCGTAAGAAGTACACGAATTGAATTTTTCTTCTGGCGTGGCGCTACTGTCTGCCATAATTTCCAGTAATTTCTCGACCATAACACGATATCGTACCAATTCCCGTCGAATAAGGTGCCTTGAGTAGCTGGCTTGAACTTCACCCGAATATCAGAGCCAGCCACGTTCACGTCGATTAATGCAACTAATCGATCAATCTAATTTGTCGATTCAACGTAAAGTCGAATGTTGCGGACAGTGGCGCACTTAAGTCGATTGCTTCTTTGATTTACCGTCCAACTTTCCAATTTACGCTCGAATCACCGTATTCGTCCGTAATTAATTCTCATTTCCTGAAAGACAGACGAATAAATCGGGAACGTGGAATCAATTTTTTCGATAAGAATTTTAATTTAAAACAAAAAAAAAAAGGAATAATTGATTCACGATCAGGGAGTGAAATCGAGGGGCTCGATTCGATGACGAATAAAATCTTATGATACAATTTGATTTTTGTTGTCGACGAAGAAATTTTTTTTTTCCAACGGATATTGAGATTTTTCTTTTTTTGGAAGCTGTGTTTTTCCTTCCTGAAAAAAATACGACGAATATCGCGTTTATACGAATTTATACAAAAATTGCACTAACAAAATAAAAGAAATAAAATATGCATAGTGCAAGTATTGATTTTTTTTTTCTAAACGAATAAATACATATGTAAATATAATAGAAGTATATTGAGAAGTGTATTGATATTCTGGTGGTGATTTCTTACTCTTCTCTCTCTCTCTCTCTCTCGATCAAACGTAATTTAATGCAGAAATAAATGTTTCAACTGATAATCAGATAAACGTTTCTCCGACAGTTTGCCGATACCACGGCTGGTTAACTCGGATAAAGACATTCGGAAATCTCACTTTCGCCTGCAATAATCTGCTGTCAGATCCATTTCCCTGCGGTCCAGTTACCGCATGCTCTTTTATCAGATCAGAGATCTTTTAACCTTAAGAAGGATCGAGATATCGAAATGCGCAAAATAGCTCTTTTTCCCCGCTTCTTCCGCTTTGCCTTCCATTTTTGCCTCTGTGTACGTGTGGCACGATGATAATTTTTTCTCGATTCCACTTGAAAAAAAAAAAAAAAAGGAAAAAGAAGAAGAAAAGAAAAGTGATATTAATTTTGAGGAAAAAATTCTGGAAAATTGAAAATTTCACGATTTTGAATTTTCCTCGAGTTCGTTTCGATGGAATTGTTAGAAAAAAAAAATAAATGTTGATTATTTATTAAATGGAATTATTATGGAAATTATTTAAATATCTTTTAGGAATAAATAATAAAGAAAAACTTTCGTTTTTTAATGCAATTTACTTTCTAAACGAGAAACGAAAAGGTGAATTTCACGCCCCAATTTTTAAAGAGAAAAAATTTTTTTCAATTTTATTTCTAAAAAATTTTTTTTTTTCACGAATTTATTTTTTTCCCCTCTCCGTCTTTCTCTCTTTCTCTTTCGCACTCCCTCCTATTTCAATGTTCAATTTTTTTGCAGAGAAAAAGCGTCATTATTCTCTACACTTTACAACGGCAAATGTTTGAAAAAATTCCATAACCCGATCAGCGTCTACCTCTGTTAAAAGTTTTTAAAAGTTTCACCATAAAACTCTTATTAACCAACCTTTCCAACATTCGATAAACGTTAACATTGTATCGCATACGTATTTCAATTTTTCATCAAACGCTCATTTTTTTATATTATATTCCAAGTGAAATTAAAGATATAACGATGTAAAGGAAAGAAGTTTATAGTTTTACACCGCCGGTTTAATTTTCGTTTAACGATATGCATGTGGTGGCACACAGTTCGTTCCATTCGTTTAACCAAACAATGAATATTCCATTAACAAAATTACACGTGTATGTACAATCGTGCCGAATATATTTATGTAAACATCTATGCGGATAATTAAAATTACAATTTGCAAAAATGTATAATATGCATTATGTATATATATATATATTAAATTATAATAATCACAGTTATGGTAAATAACATTACGAATCCAGCAAAATTTACAATTTGTAACGACGGAACACGTATTCTTTAATAATTTTTAAATCTTCTCTATTAATCCTGTACGAACTTTATATATTATTCAGAATTATTATTAACTTTTGCGAATACCTTCCAGGTATACATAGTTTCCAATATCAAACTTTAAGTGCACCTATGAGAGATAATACGAAAGTTTAAAACAACATTAATGCTAGATTCTGTTATCCTAGTTGCGGCATATATTTCGTATTCTGTATGTAATATCGTCTCTTCCAAGTATTCTTTTTAATTATATACCTTTTATTATTACATATTTCGATTATCTCGATTTTGAAAAAAAAAATTATTGTCATCGCGTGCAAACGAATTATTTCTTAAGAGGTTAACCTCACTTTATTCTCTTATCTTTACGAAGCAAAGAAACGAATAATTTATGGTTATGCACTTGCGTCTTACATCCCTCTTAAGTTATATCTCACCACGAATTTCGAATCGATTCGCCTAGATCCTAATTTATTCAAACGCACGATTCGTTTCATTTTCCCCACGATTTATCATCATTCCATAAAAGTTCACGGCGGACATATTGACACGCCGAAAGGATACAAGAGGGCCGAAACGAGCGCCGCATCGATTTTACGCGTAATGCAAGGCTGATGAAATCACCTGTTCGACCGGCGGGAAATTTGAATTACAAATACGCGCTCGATAATAGAATAAATGTTGTTTGGCCGAGAGCCCGATTAATCTGCAAGTTGGAAAGTGCCGCGTGGCCTGGCTTCATTGTATGCCCCGCGAAACTAGTTCTCCGTTTTGTTAATAGGGGCCGCGAGGAATAGGACGTTGGCCTCGGAACAAGATTGCCTTTGTCGGTTTCCAAGTTGAAACTTTCCACAATTTTTCTTTTCTTCTTTTTAACGAGATAACTATAGTCGTCATAGCTATATAGACATTTGTGTAAATTGAAATTTTGACGAGTTTCAGTTTTCGTTCTCTTTATATTTTTATCTTGAAAATTGATCGTATATTGTTCCCCTTTCGAATACGTAAATACGATGTACGACGTTGTTCGCGGAGAAATTTCAACGGAGCAGCAATCGAAATATCAGGAAAGCGGAATTTCGAAATACGAATGGAAACAGGCTCGAACAGCCGCGCTACACTTGACAAAAGTGGGAAACGTTGAAACGAGTTCTCGTCATGGCATGGCAATCGCGCGTACGCAAATGGAACAGATGGACTCGAAACAATTCGAACGAAACGAAATAAAGTGTTTTCGCGTCGCGCGAAATAAAGAAATTACTTAAAATATTCTTTCTTCTTTTTTCTTTTTAAAATTTTCTTTTTTATAATTTAATTTATACCAAAAACTATCCAAACTAAAAAACGAAATTTTACAATTTTATTACTCGCGTAAATGCGCAAAGGTTAATTATCAAAGTTAATAATAGGCCAAGATGTAAAACCTATTTGCTCGTAATTCATTTGTCCAGAGAAGGTGGTTTCTGTTCAAAATGAACGAGCCAGCGCGTCCGTTATCCCCTCCATCTACCGTTTCCACGCTGTCTGACTTTTCTAACACCGGTGCCACTTCTACGCGTGGTCTGACCATCGACGCGCTCTTCCACTGCTCGCCGCAACAATTTATACCACTCGTTTAAACCCGTGCTCCGCGTTAAATCCCATAATTCTTTACCACGAACGCTTCCACTGTTCTTGCCATATACGTGCAAAATACATGTTTATTTAGAGTGCTTTCGTTCCAACTTCCATTTATTTAGCCAAGAAACTTTCAAAAATTCGTTCGACGATAATTACAATGGTTGCAATTCGCCAAATTATTTAAAAAAAAAAATAAAATTTAAATTATTATCTTCCATTTCTTCTTTTTCTTCTTCTTTCTTTCTCGTGGATGAAAAATTGATTAATTGGTGTTCATGGCTCGATTTAAAGATTTTATTAATTTTTCGTAATTTAACGTAATCAAAGGGGTGAATTTAAATAGTATTCACTCTAAAATTAATCATCACAGATTGGATGGTATTTTAATATGCAAAATGAGATTCCCATAGGAACGTGTAACGTATAAAGATTTGCTATTTCGTATTTCATTGGCCAAAGCTATAAGGATAGTTTATGCTTCCGATATCGTACAAATATTATCAAAGTAGTAAGTTCGATGCACTCTGTGCACCGTGCATATTACATAGCCGATACACCAATATTGGAACATTCTTGGCAAATATTGCGGCCAAACTAACTCGAAGATACGAAATTTGACGAGAAAGTGTGTGCGAGCGACATGCTCGTTTCAAGAAGAAAAAAAAAGGAAAGAGATATTAAACATCGAATTCGATCGAAAAAAAAAATATTCGATTGTGACAAAATATTCGTAATGAAAAAATTCAGTCAGAATTTCTTCAATTAAGAATTCAATAATCGATATTTTCAAAGATTTTATTTCTATTAATCCTCCTTCCTCCTTTTCGACATCTTTATTCTCTTTTCATATCGAACCAATTACAAGTTGCCAACGCCTGATCGATACAACAGCTCCTTCGCGCGAAGAAGAGGCCGCGCTTCTTCCTTTCTTCTTTACAATCTTTTCGAGATTTATCGCGAGCTCTCTTACTCGAACCACGCGAGTATCAATCTTGGGAGGAAACTGGAAGCTGTCTATTATCTTTATTATCGCTTGTTGTTCCGCGAAATCTCGGAAGACGAGAGGAATCTTGGGGGAACAATCGAGAAGCAACTTTATTCGGGATTATTCGGAGGAGGGAACAGTTTTTCTTTCCCAGAATACAGAGAATAGGAGACGGGACAATGGTAAGAAAAATGGCTCTTCGTTCATCTACCATTCTAACGAACAAAGGGAAAAATCGTTCGAATGGTTTATTCTCGAATAGGTGACAATATTCCTCCAATTTTTCTTCTGTAGCGTTTCAATTCCTATGATCGATTAACATCCGTGAGAAAAACGAAGAATATGTGTGTAATTCGAATTGCAAATGAGCTTTTGTTTAAGACAGTCGTGGAAATAATGAAAGAATACTCTTAATTGCTCCTGATATGTGAATATAAACATTTAATCTTTAATAAATAATAATAATAATAGACGTAGCCTTTAATTAAGTCATCACATATCCATCCATACGTATATTCTGCACTTATACTCTGTCCGTTGGTATTTCATATTTTTCTCGATAAGTGACAAGATTCGCTATGGACGTTATACCGAAACGCAACCAGGCGGTAAGTAGAAGAATTAAGTGCAACGACGCGTCTCCCGACACGGATATTACGTTTTATGCTCGAGTCACGTCTAGTCGGGCTCTATTGTGACAGGCAAAGTGCACCACTCCACGTTCAAGCGCTCCACCTATTGAAAATTCATGTCAACTACGGACCGTGTAAAAATTTTAACGCATCTCCGCCACATGGAAAAGTCGTACGCACAAATCTTTCTCCTATTCTTTTAATCACGATCCTTTAATTTTCTCTCCTATTTTCCAACACTTTTCAAAATTGTTTTCGACCATGACATCGATAAAAATATCACGCGACGAATTTTCATTAATCATTCGGATATTTTATTCCAATCATCCATTCGTATTTCTCTTATTATACCTTATTATTTTATCTTCCATTTCGACTTTGAACGCGGAGAGTGACGCGATAATGCGACGTGATACAATTGCAGAAACCATGTGGATGATGAAACGTCGACTGTTCGTCAACCGCAATACGCATCAACCTCGTTATCATCCTGCAGGACGTTCTTGGCGTTGCGACAGCGCGCGCGTTTCCGCTGGCTAAATCAGTTACTGCTGCTGTTCGCGTTTCCTGTTCGGATATTCCACCTCGATACGGATCTGTCGCACTATTTCGTGCTGCTCCATTCACGAGAATGGATTTCCCCCACTACTTTTATCCATTTTCCATCCATCGATGAGTTTGTTGCTCCTTTCCTTCGTCCTTGTTGTCGTGTCAGTGATTCAAAGATTTTTTTTATCGTGTGAAGTAGCATGACATCTGAAAATCTATCAACGGTGGGTAACAATGATCGAAGTTATACGAAGAGCGGTTAATTACAATAATAGTAGTTGGGAATAAATGTAAATGAATTAAATAACTTAAGTAACTAAAGTTATTTAAATAACTTTGCTCGAAATTTTCAATGAATTAATTTTATTTCGCTTAATGTCTAACTTTGGATTTAATGATTATCTTCGAAATTTTCAATGAATTTTCGAGCATGCAATTCTTTCGAATAAAATTTCATTGTTATGAATATTTGAGCGATTTCGTTAATTTTGCTCTAACTTTTAAAGTATTTTTCGTGGTCATTGAATTTATAAATGTATTAAGTTGTATCACGTGATTTTAGAATAAATTTTAGAATAAATGATAATCAACTGCGATTTGTAAACTCTATTAACCTTATTTTGCTTAATATATTTTGATGTTGTTTTCTTATATTTCCTTTATGTAATAAGTTCTTTTTTGTATTAGTTTAACTCTTTTTTAGTAACAAATTTAGAATATTTCTGTATAAGTTTAAACTAGATTACAGCAATACAGCTGAAGCATATCGAAATATTAGGTTAGTTTTTGGAGATTTTATTGAGAGAACCGTTCGGTGATTTCAAAAATTCAAGTTTAGAAATGAGAATCTTGAAAATGACCCCGAGCTAGATCGAAATCCATATTAAAAAAAGATAAATTGAAAGATAACATGGAAACAGAGTTAGACGTATTTTGAATGACGGTGTTCAAATATTCGAGTACAATGAGTAAAGTGAAAAAATTGGAAAAGGGAAAAAAAAATCAAAAGTTGCGGTATTTAAAAGTATACTTATCGTGTAAAGCTCGAAACAGTAGAAGCCTATTTTTGAATAAAATTATAACCTATGATGAGAAATGGATACGATATATTTGAATTTGGATAATAGTCGGATGCTAATGAAAATCATAAATAAATGCCGAAACTCATTACAGCCAAAAAAAGTTATACAGTGACTGTATAGTGGCTATAAAGGAATTCATTATTCTTTTCTGAATAATAATAACATCCTATTGCCAAGAAATTGAAACAAACCGTATTAATCGATAGACATAAACCTATTCTTTCGCACAACGCTCGATCGATACATCACAAACTACCATATTCACCAGATATTTCATCAACTGATTATATTTCGTTCTTCTCTCGACGATAATTAAAAAACGATAGTTTCATATGAATATCTATCAATGATCTAATAGTTATATTATATGCGATAATATTGTGTCCATTTTGTTTTACCAAAGTATCTTTGACAGAATTCATACTATATCATAAAGCATCACTACCTTGCAAAATCAAATATCGATCGAGCTAATTTAAAATTGGCATGGCAAAGGCGATGATTGTAATATCTACATCTATACAAATATATATACACATATAGTTATATATATAGTGCCAAAAGTGGAATTAATTCGAAGAAGAAAAACAATCCTTTCTCTTTCTTTCTCACAAAATTGCATTCGATTTCGACACGCGTAACACAATACGAGAGTTCGTTTCACATGCGTGTATTGTTCGACATAAAATTGAACGATCTCGACTTTAACAAGCGTGATTACGTTTAACGATTGAAATGAAGGAATGAAAAGCTCGATGACGAGCCGATGATGGTTTTTGGCATAATTGCGAGAAAAACGGTCATTCGGCGGAATAAAAGGTAAAAATATCGGTTTCGGAAAATAATAATTAACTACGTATAGAGGACAGGATCCATCCAACGATTGCAGCCAAATAAAATTAAAAAGGATTGAAACGCAACGGTGTACGGGGAGAAGAGGGGTGGGGGGCGATTTTAAAAGCCGTATAAGCGAGTGAAATTAAAGCTGATGCTTGGAAAATTAATGCTCCCCTCTAATGATATTTCACGCGTCTCGAACGCGTATCAATGAACAAAGGAATAAAGAAGTAGGTATAAATTCGAGGATAAAGGTGAACGCCATTTTGGATTTTACGTTTAATTTAATTACGCAACTTTGAATCTTTTTCGTATATCATATGATCAAAAAAGAACGTAAACGCATTTGTGTTTTCAACTTAACATTTTATTCGAGAAAAATCATCTTCTAAAAATAAATAAGTACCTTTTTTTATCTTTTTTTTTCAAAACCATACGATTAAAAATTATTAGTTATCGCGTTGAAAACTTGCAACAATTTCATTTTACAATTCAGTAATTCTTTTAAAAACTTGTAATAGAATATCTCAAAAAATTGATTATCCAAACTCTCGATACGTTAAATACGATATGTTTTTATTACAATATTGTACATTGTATTTCAATAATAATCGTTTCTTTCTGAATAATGAAAAAGCAGTAGAAATTAAAATACGTATTTAAATATTAAGATAAATGAAAATAGGGAAGAACAAGAGTGGAAGAGAAAGAAAGAAAAACGTGTTAATTTTCGGTTTACATAATAAAGAGTAAATTTATACAATCAATTACATTGTAATATAAATAGTAACGACTATACGCAACATTACAAGTTAATTAGAATATTCTTACACGTATAGTAAAAAAACTCTGCGCTATACTACATCTTAAATGTTACATACTTATCGATAATATTTACAATATTAATATCCCGCTCCTCGAGATGAAATGGAAATTTTCTTTTCCATTTTTATCATCGAAAAAAACATTCGCAACGCTCAATCGATCCACATTGATCCGTGGAACCGTCACGTTTACAACCATAAAATACCATATGACATTTAAAATATCGAAACGTATTTTATCAAATATTTATGACAATTTATAAAAAAAAAAAAAGTACAGAATGTTTAACGCTTCATGGATATTTTTATCTCGAAATTTGAAATATAGTCATAGTCATCGTACGTTATAATTATTTTCAAATAATTTATCTAATTTTGCTTTCTCCATGATTATTTTTAAATAATTTATATCATTTTCGTTACATTTTATTATATATATATATATATGTTTTTTTTTATTATTTATCGATATATACTACGCTAGGAAGGATGATATATCGAAATTCTAAAAATCTATTATAAATTAAGAGTCGAAAGTACGAAGGGCTACCAGAGCCCTTCATAAATCTCGCGTACAAGCACTTCGAGTGCGAAACAATTAAAAAAATATCGTCGTCGTGAACATTTTTTTTTTTTTTTTTTAATTTGACACGAAGAAATCGAAATGTTGGTACTTTATGGTCCTTATTACCTAAAGGCACGTTACTCGCGAATAAATGTGCGCAAGAGTTAACAAGGCAAGAACATCGTTAAACGAGTCTTTCCAATGAATTGACAAACTTTTTATTTTACTTCTCTTGCAATTTTTCATTTGTTCGATTGAAAGATTATTCATTTATTTTCCTTTTTTAATCCATTCATTTTATTTTATCCATTAATCATTTGTCGAGAAATTTACTTGTTGTCGAAAATAATAATAATAGAAAAATAATGTCGATCGTGAGAGAAAAATTGCAGAGAGTACAGTAATTCGTTTATATATACATCATAGCAAAGACATTGAATATAATTGACATTTCACTTAAATGATTTTTCTTATCGAATACACTTACTTTTTCGTAATTATTATCATATTTATGTCTATTTATTGGCAATAATTTTTGTGCAAAAATAGTTTCGTATGTGGTTTCAACACATTTAAAAAATTTTTAATAATTCGATATTTATCCGATACGTGTAACGTATCAAAAAATATATCATTTATCACTTTCGTAAGCGAATTTGATAAAGCGAATTTTCAATTCATATCTTATTATTTTATACGAGTATGAGGAAATAATAAGAAGCGATATATGAATCATTTTATCACGTATCTCGTTTAGTCGAGAGAGAGAGAGAGAGAGAGAGAGAGAGAGAGAGAGAGAGAGAAAAAAACGATTTTTAAAATACGTACGAACAAAATTATGTTATTTTTTTATCATTTTTAACATAATTATCGTTCAAATTCTATGAATATATTCGTTATTTATTTAAACTATGCACAGAGTTGGAATATTTATAAATATTTTTTGTACGATATGAATAGACCATAATGCTATAATAATTATAATAATAATAATAATAATAATAATAATAATAATAGTAATAATAGTAATAGTAATATATAAATAATAGTAATAATAGTAGTAGTAGTAGTAGTAGTAATAATAATAATAATAATAATAATAATAATAACAATAATAATAATAACAATAATAATAATAATATCATAAGATGCATTTTAAAACGATCACTGTATTTACATTTAAGAGATTGTAAAATCTTAATTTCCATTTGAGTTATTCCATATTATATAATATTCCATTTTTTTATATGATTTATAATGAATTGTAAAAAAAAAATATTTGGGATATTTGAAAATTCAGTTCTTTTTGTCGATTTTACTGATACAAATCATTATAAGAATTATTACTTAAAATATATATATATATATATATATATATAATTAATTGTAAGAATATTTCATATTTGCAATTACTTCATATGTGATAAGAGAATATAAATATATATATATATATATATTTATATAGTTTAAACAATATAATATTTTTGCATTTTTGCATATTTTTGCATCTAAATAATGAATTTTAGTCGACCGAGCAAAAGTGAAGATTTTAGATGAAGGAAAAAAAAAATTTTTTTAAGATATTTTCAATCATTAGATCGATTTAACGATAAGATTCAATTATTTAATTCAACGAACGAAGAATAATAAAAAAAATTTGTTGCTTCGTTTAGTTATTAAAACTCTCTTCACTTTTGCTCAATTAATATACATCGTAATATAAATTTTATATATCAGCAATTGTAATAAGCGTATAATTGAAAACATAAAAAAAAAAAATAGTAATAATAATAATAATAGCAATGTAATCCTGTCCACGATTCAATATGTATATACCGAAAAAATTTTTTTTATCGTTCAACGTCTTGCTGGTGGACAGGTTTGCAATAATAAAGTGCTAATATACTACTATGCTTTTTACAAATATGTATATACATATATATATATGTATATATATATATATATAATAATCTGGTCTATTGTTTATCAAAAAAATGTTTACCTTTTCTTTTACTACATTTCTATCTTTTTTCAAGTTTTATCTAAATATAATTGTTAAAAATAAAAATAAATGTAAATATATTTATTTTTAAAGTTTCAGTTTCCAATGATATAACGTATCATTCATAGATCTATGCAATTTCGACGTATCAGGAATTATTTTGAAAAAAATTTTATTATAAGGAAAATAAAAACCGGAAGAATTTTTGAATTAAATAAGAAAAGATATAATGAACTGAAGGCAATCTAGTCATAGTTATTGCAATTCGTATTCATATAATAATTTTTTTAAAACTGCTATGATAAAAGACATGGCAGTTGAATTAAAGCTTGGAAAAAAAAAAAAAAAAAAAAAGTATAAATAATGTTTAATAAATTAATATTATGAACAACTACTTTTTTCAATTTCAAAAAGCACAAGTTATCTTTAAATTTATTGTAATAAGTGTTAAATATATTTTATAGAACAAGATTAAATGGCACAAAATTGATATTCGTATTTTCAATTTTTCTAAAATGTATATTATAAGCACAAAATATAATGCTTCTTTTCTTATTTTATACCAATTTCACTTGTCTCCCTGAGACAGGCATTTTAAGTGTGTAAACACGTAATACATAAAAATTAACGATTAACACGATATTAAATAAGATATATCGTTAATATATAAGTTGTAAAATTGCTTAAAGAATAATTGGCAATGTACATCTCTTCTATAAAATTCTATATCGTTCTTATATTGGCACATGACAGATTTTCTACTCATTTATTGAAGTTTATAAATTAACTTTTTTTTTTTTTGTATTTACGTTTCGTACAAATATTTTGCAATTAATTGAATTTTATAGATCGATATTTAAATTATATATCTCACAGATGTATCTTTTCGTCGATAATTATAAATTTTCTACTAAATCTTTTAGCCGATGTCAAAGAAAAAAATATGGTATAGCTGCAAATTATTCATTCTCTGCACTTCAAAGATCGGATTTGTCCTGCATGACTTCTTCTGAACAATTTCTAAAGGATAAATAAAATAATGTCAAAAAGACTATGAAAATTGAGTATGAAATTTAAATGACAACACCAACTTTTTACTCATAAATAAAAATCAAATATGCTTTTAATTTTACATCTCATATCGAATTTAGCAAATTTATTGAAATATCATTAAGTTGGTGAATAAATGTATAAAAAAAAATTATTAATAGCAATAATATATAAAATGTTTTACTATGTTAAATCAAAAAAAACGTAGTAAGCAAGATTTTATATGCAGCAAACCAACACCTAAGAATCTAATGTAATTAAATAAATATGTATTAGTTGAACTAAATATCAAGCTGTTGTATATGTTAATCTCTCAATTTTAATGCTGTAAACACTAAAAAAAATAGATACAATTATTAGTATTATTGTTTTGATAATATTTGAATATTTTATGAATGATCTTGCCTTTAAAGAACAAAATATTTGCAAATTTTTGATACAAAACATGGATTGTAAGAAATGATAGAAATGAATCCTTTTCACAAAAACATATATACATACAAACATTGATACCAACAAGACACATATTCATATAATCGAAATAATCACGAATACAGCACTGCTTTTGCAAAATATGCAAATTATGCAATATGTTGTGGTAAGCTCGCCTTAACCAAGTATGAGTATTTCATTTTGTTAAATAATGTACCTTTCTGAAACGACAGTTTCTGCAGCACATATTACATATACTCTATTTAATAATGATGAACTTTACATTGATCTAAACATACATACTAAAAAATTTGAATCCAGTCTTTATATTCATTAAAAAATGAAATTTCGCTTAAACACATATTAGTATGAATATGAATATACTAATATGTAAAATATTATTTATGAATCTTATATATATTTGTAAATATTTTTCAGCAGAATAAAGATAGAATAAAACAAGTCTAAGGCACATAAACAATTGACCAAACATGGTTATGCAATGATAGCAAAAAAGAAAATGCATCATTTTTGATATACTAATTACAACCTTCTCAATGAAGCCATACTGAGGGAACTGCATTTGGCCTTTCGTGTCGGTTGAACCGACATAGGTGCTACTAGAACATCATCTCTAGATGGCGAGCCTGAACCACCATTACCCAGCTCCTGGAAAGATACACGAATTTCCATTTATCCTATTCATATATACAATCGCAAAAAATAGTACCAGAACAATTATTACAACAATACTGGTTATATTAATGCTACATTAATTGAACAAAAAATTTAGACATTAAAACACTAATTTACATTAGAAGCATAATTAGAAATAAAGAATAAAAATAATAAATTCGTGTAAAAAGTAGCTAATAATACATCATGCAAGTTTATAGGTTGAAGAAAAAAATGCCTGATTTTTTTTCATTGCAAATAATATATTTTACAAAAAAAAAAAGAGAGAGAAAACAACAAAAGGGAATCCAGCCTTGTTGATCTATTTACTGTAATAACAAAAAAAAAAAAAAAAGAAAAGAAAAAAAAAGAAAAAATCTATCGATACAAAATGCCTCTATTAAGGCAAAGTTAATTTTAAAAGAATATAAATTTGTTCTGAGAAAATTGCCTTAATCATGAATAATATAAATTCAAGTTTTTCTATTTAATTTGTGTCGCGAAATATTTTAATCCAGTTGAAACATTGAGTGAAGTCACATTCCTAAAATGAATTTTGTCTGTTGAAAGTAGGATTCTACCAACCCTCCTCTCTACTCCCTTTCACGAGAGGAGACATTAAATTTCCTACATATTGTACTGCGAATATTAATAAATATTTGAATTATTCGGTAAAAATTCAATAAAATAAATACATTATAGTATACTTACGTGAGGGAGAATGAAAATTTATTCATTAGTATTCATTAGTAGATATATCAGATATATCAATATATAGATCAATATATAGAGTAGATAAATAATATCAAAACAAATAGCATAAATAATAGCAAGGATATAATTCACATACACTATGGATGAATCAATGTATCTTATAGAATAAAAAAGCAAATGATATAATATATCAAGATAAACATAAAAAAATAATATATTATAATATATGTACAATAAATTAATTTCCTGAAATATCTGTAAATATTTTAAAATAAACAAAACAAAAGGTAAAATAACTTTTTAATATTACAATATCATATAATTTTATCAAAATATGTACAAGAAGAAAATGTTGCAAACAGCAGAATGGATTTACAATCATGCATTCAAGCAAATCAATAGAAATAGGAATAAAATGGTAGAAATGAAAATGGCAATTTTAAATTTAACAAAAATTATAAAAAAAAAAACAATTTGTTTAGAAAATTAAACTTATTTTGATCAGTACAAAAGAGATAACAATCTCCTGTCGTGAAATGAAAGTAAGCAAGGAGAAATAAAAAAAGTAGTATAAGCAATAATAATAAAAAAAAATGCATGCGATAATAAATTGTCAACTAACGTTAATGTTGTTACAACTAGCGAGTCGCATCTGTGAAAGTTGTTGACTTGCCGGGGTAAGACTATTGGTTGATCCAAATGGTGACATCATTGTTGACATTGCTCTTTTTAATTTGCTTGGAGTTTTGTTAGAACTAAACGCTCTACCGACTTTCATCCTTGTACGAGATGCAAACCTGAAGAAAAATAGTAGTTACAAATTTATTTAAATTTAAGTATTTAGACAAAAGACAAAAGCAGCATTGAAATTTTATTTTCCTTTCGCATTTTGATATATTTAATCATAAAATTTTAGTAATTTTTCAAATAATATAGAGATTTTTAATAAAAATAAATAAAGAATAAAGGAAAATAAATTTTCAGGCAAACAAAGGAATTAGCAAACTTAAATAAAATCCCAAACCTTAATAAACCAGTTCAAGTAAATATTACACCATAATAATTTTTAATGTACATGCAAAATCTGAATTATAGTTCATCTTATATTCTTATATTTTTTACATGCTGAACTATACAAAAAAAAAAAAAAAAAAAAAATTATATCACAACTGCAAACATATATTAAAACATATATTAAAATAAAATATATAAGTAGGGCTTAATTGTAAGGTTACAGAGTTTCGTGAATTATTGAAATTTTTTTTATGATATATAAAATAAAACAAAAATAATCAAAGTGCATTAGTGTTGCATAATTGTAAGTAGTGCTAAATGTTTAATCCTTTAACAATGAAAAAAAAAAGAAAAGTTTATAAAAATAAAAATAGAGATAAATATAAAATATAATTTTTTATGATAATGATAGTTAATGCTGCTCAAATAAAAATTAAATTTAAATACTTTCTGATATATTTATATTTTAATTTATTTTTTTTTAATACCCAAGCGAGAATTAATAATAAAATAATGAACAATAATTTTTTATGTATAATTTTGTATAATAAAACGAAATTTAAGAAAATAAAAAATTGAAATTTCAAGTTAATAATAATCTATTTACAAATACTAATAAATGTTAAAAAAAAATTATACTGAAATAAATATTAACAATCATGTTCAAACAATCTAAAAATAAAATATTTTTTTACTAATCATTAATTATATTTTTGTAATATTGCCAACATATGAAAAATTTTAAATTCATATAAAATATAAAATCATCAAAGGATTAAACAGATACATATTAAATATTTTAATTACATAATATTAATCATTTTAAACAGGCTGATATTATAAATATTACGCTTGAACTGGTCAAATTTTTATAAAGCTATTGAATATTCTATATTTTTATATTAGAAAACGAGAGTGATCAATTTAAACAAGCGGAGATCAAAGGACCAAAGCAAGTAAAAAAAAAGATAATCAGCCTGGTGCGAAAACTGACGGTAGTGGGACATGTAACGTGGTTTCACACATGCTATTGAGTAGGAACACATACGGGTCCATATACTCCAGGTAAAAATTATGAAATAGGCTCCTGCAACCAAACGAGTCGTCGCCCCATTATTTTTTGTTAACATGCAATACAGGAGAAAAACAGTTTAGAACAGCTGATAATTCTTCCCTTCACAGGTATGCATATTTTTTTCTATAAAAATTTCTACTTTGTCCAGATAGATCCATATCAATTTTTGTGTAATATATAAAATAAATATAAAAAACGCAATAAGAACTCATTTTGAGTATATTCTAAATATAGATATATTAAAGAAACTGCTACAGTTCAGCAAAACTTAGTAGCAATGCAGAAAAGTATATCGTAAGCTAAGCTATTTTAAGAGCATAATACTAATATAATTTAATCTTATATATAATAATAAATTTTTATAATCCATCTGTCTTTAAAAAATGTTTCTGCACAAAACTGTAAGCATTAAATATTATATATATAAATAATATTATACTTATATAATAAAAGATGATTCTCTCATTAGTGAATTCAAAAAAAATATCTCCGCAACTTCGTTTCGATACATAATGATTTGTCGATTGAACGATGACAATGACTATAATATCGACAACTGACTCACAAATATCAAAAACCATATACATGGAATTATTGTCACAGTAATTAGAAAGTGTTTTTTTAAGTGTATTGATGAAAATCATCTTTTATATTATAAGTATTATTATTATATTATATTATTATAATTATCATTACTACACAATATTATTTCTATTATTGTATATTATATATATATATGATAAGAATAATAACTTACAGTTATGAGAGAAATAAAATTATTTGTGATTATCAAATATCAATTAAGTTTTTAATTACTTACTTAAATGCTTTACTTAATGTTCCTAATGCTACGTCACTTGTATCAATTTCAAGTTGATGCGAATCAAGACTTATCAGGAACGTATCCTACAAGAAATAAAAATTCTATTGTTAATAAATAAGTTGCAAACAATAATAATATAGAATAATTAACCGAAAATTAAAATTTTTTAAGAAGCTTACCGCATCAGCTTTACACACTGTATTAGCCATTTGTCTACATAAGGTTCGTAAATAATTCGTTTTATTTACATCCTCATCAGTAATTGTAAATGAAAATAATTTTTCCTTCAATTCTTGATTACTTCTTACCATTAAAGCAAATACTTTATGACATTCTATAAATATATAAAGTAAATATATTTTTCATATTGTTTAAATTTTAAATAATTTTAATATTATTTAAATTTATTCTTAGATTTTATATGTATTATATTTCATTTCATATATAAATACATATTTATACATTTTAAATTATTTGTTATAAATATTATAAATTTTTATACAATTATAATATTTATACAATATTTAACGATTTTATATATTTCATAATAATTCATATTCTCTTTATAAAATAAAGTTGATAATAAAAACAAAATTTTTATTTTTTAATTTTGATTAATATATTTTTAATAAATATTTATATATAATTTATTTAAATTTATTATAAAAATAAAATAAAATAAAAATATATAATGTTACTAACTTACCATCCGTTTCTCGTATATCTACAACTTTTTTTATCGTACTAAGTGATAACATTTTTATATGTTTATAAGGTTTTCCTTGACTCAATTTAGTTGTATGCAATCCATTTGCTGTATTAGGACTTTTTAATGAATTAAAAGCTTTTGATCTTTTTTTACATATTTCGAGTGTATCGGTAAACAAAAATAAAACTAAGTGGTCACCACGTCCACTTAAACCCTCGCTGAGTTCCATTACATCACATTTGCCAATAAATGATCGATGCGAAGAAACTAAATGCGGTGGACAATTGTCAATTTCATTGAAAATATCAAACATAACTAATTGACCTTCAGTTTTTCTTTTATCTTCATTTATGTAAGTCATGACTTCTTTAATACTGCTAATCGATAGTTCCAATGCGCTATGATCTGGATTATTTTTATTTGTATGTTTAAGGATATCTATAATATATTATGTGAATAATTATGAATTGATATAGTTTTCTATTACAATAATTAATAATTATAATAAATTATAATTATAATAACTATATTTACCGTTTAATAATAAACTAATACTGGGTAACCTTTGTACTGGTTTAATTAATAGTTCCTTCAAGCTTTGTCTGCCACATTCAGGTTTCGTCTGACAAACCTTTAGAAAAGCATGAAATCGTGGTTTGTTTTGATCACACTGATCGAGCATCTCCTTTGTATTTTCGAAGAAGTTGACATACGGTGGATACGCCTTGACTAGGTCAGGTGCGAACTTCAGAAATATATTACCTATACTAATGTCCTCCATCCAGTGAGTAGCACTATATCTCAATTCTTCCAACATTTTTTTATGAACTTCATAAATGGGCGGAAAATTACCAAATATAATTTTAGCTTCTGTACCATTTAATAATTCGCCAGTTGTATCTATGAGATCTTCTAATGGAAATTTAAACAACTGAAAAATTAACAATGTTATGTTATATAATATAAATATATAAATACATTAATTTATTATTTATTCTAGCAACTAATTTTAATTGGAATGAATCTTACCGTCATAATTGTACTGAGAATACCAACATAATTAGACTCTGTTTGCACTAATTCTAAGAAAACTTGATGACGTGGTGATAAATTTTTCCTAGAGCTATCCGTATTAACAGCTTCCACTTCTGGAATATCTGACAGTTATTAATAATTCAATTTTATATTATCTTCTCCTTCGCATGGTTCATGTTAAATATTATAAATAATTAACAGCATTAAATTAAAAAAATTTATTTGTTTGTATTGTTAGTATATAATCATGTTAAATAAAAAAAAGATAACTTATTTATAAATTTATTAATTTATAATTTAATAATTTATTTATTATTTATAAATTTATTAAACAAAATAAATGAACCACAAAAGAAGGGAAGATGTAGTAGGATTGTTAAGAAAATATTAAACAAAAACATTTTATGATTGACAATTAAATTATAATTAAAAAATATTTTCAAAGAATCTAATAAATAAATCAAACAAATTAATAAAAAATGATAATGTTTTTTTATAACTAACCATCAAGTAATGGTTTGTCTGGACTTGTTGTGCAATCAAGAAAACTTCCACTAACACTTAAATGTCCTGCATCACTGATGCTGGATCGTCTTTTATGCAATGCTGGAGAATCTGCACCATTTTGAACCAGACTAGATAAAGTCTCTGCTAAGCGTTTACGCTTTCGTCTTGTAGACGCTGTACTTGGAGTAGCAGCTTGTTGACTATCACGTCTAGCTGAGACAGTTGGTGACAAAACGGATTCTAGATACTAAATACAAAATAAATGATTAAAAATGGTTTAAAAAAAAAAACAACCTAAGTAAAAATCAAGTTAGCGATCAGTCAGTTTAAATAAGTTAGAATTCAATTCTTATCACTTTTTAATATTTCACTTTTCAATATTTGCTATTATTCTTTTTTAATATTTATGGAGATTTCTATTTTATATATATATATATATATATATATATATATATATATATATATATATATATATATATAAATCTTAATAATAAACTTACATCTTCAAATAAATATTCTTTTTCATCAGCTGCACCTTCATTTTGCACAGACGTCCAAAACCATTCAGCTTTTACAATATGTGCTCTCACAGAAGCTAAATCTGGCAATGCATTTACATTTGATTCATCCACAACCTAAAATAATACTTAATGTAATTTATATAATCATTTTTTATAATTAATATAGACAAATAAAATACAAATAATGAAACACACAAATTCTACTACTTATTTCTATGTTATAATAAAAATATATTCTACATATACTACATATTTATGAAAGATTAAATACTAATTATATTTGTTATTACTACAGACGGACAATTAAGATATCAACAAAAATAATAATTTTCTATATTTAAATTATTATTCTTTAGAATTATATGTAACAACATATTTATAATTTTTTTACATTTATAATTTGTCGTTAAAATATCTTATTCCCATCTCTAAACCATATCCTACTTGTTTATAACTTATCAATTAATAGGTTATTAATCTTAAATTCCACAATATAATATAATATCCCATGAAAAAAACAAAAGTACCAAAAATAATGGTTTGTCCTTCTGTTTGTCCAATTTCATATGATCACCTTTCAAAGTATAACTTTTAGAAGAAATATTTGAATAATTTTCATCAGATGTAAAAGTACTTCTTGAACCATATTCAGGATTTGATAATTTTGCTACCTTAGCAGGAATGGGAAGAGGACTAGGTAAAGGAGTATATTTTTGTTTTTGATGCATTTCCAGAATATGTTGGCATGGATTATTAAGAACATACTGTTTAAACATTGGAGAAAAATTTAAATGACTAAGCTTTGACAAAATAGAAGAGCTTAATTTACATGTATTTAAACAATTTTTGTTTTTTGTCATTGGTGTAGGTGAATCATACGAAAGAGACTCATTGAGTTCTAGTTCATATTGTTTTAATAAATTAGTAACAGGAAAATTGTTTTGTTGTAATGCATTTGTACTATTTACTTGTATTATGTTAGATATATTAACAGCAGAATCAGATCGTTCTATAGAAAATTCAGATACATTACAAGATTTATCTGATAAACTTGGATAATCATATAAATTATCATCCATACAAATTGCTGAATCTTGACTAATATCATTTAAAATATGTTTATTTTCTTTCTGTTCAAGATGTTGAGAAATATAAGAGCATAAACAATATGGACAATGATTGGTATTCATTCTTTTATCCAATTTTGTATTACTAACATGAGTAATATGCGAAGAATTTATCATTTTTATATTAGGAATTGTATTAGTATATGGATTGTAAAAAGTAAAGGAAAATGGTTTTGTTTTTACATAATAATGTGGAATATAATTTGGATTTTTAATATTAGGTAGCGTGTCAAAAGTATTATTTGATTTCTTGTATTGATGACTTCTTATATCTGTTACCTAAAGAATGTAGTATATGTTTATATTATACGTTGAATAATATCAATTAAACAATATTAAACGATATTTTAAATATTATATAATATCATATAAATATTGCTAAATATTATATAAAATATTGCTATTATATAAGCTTACCACATGTGTACAATTTGGATCATCAATTTCTGTAGATTCACCACCTTGTTGTTGCAAAACTTCGCACATGTGACGTTTTTCTTCTTCAGGGAAACCAAAGAAACATACTCTTGCACCAAAAAATGGTTTTAACTTATAAGTAGTAATCTATATTATAAAAAAAATATATTGCAATAAAATTAAAATTTAAAAATTCACTTTTTTTAATATTCAATATAGATTAAATGTTTAATTAAATATATAATATTAAATATGATTTAAATATTTAAATATTAATATTATAGCAAAAGTAAATAAATAATACAATATTATAAATAATTATTAACATAAATATTACCAATTCTTCATTATTTCCATAACTGGAAATATCGTCTTTGGCATTCCATAATGCTGCCACCCATTCCATTGACATAATAGGGACTCGAAATGTAACAGCATATCTGTATTTATCTCCACCGCAACAATTAGCAATGAGATGCGTCACTTTTGCACCCATTTCTTTTCTTATACTCCCACCCATATTATGAATCATATTGATTAACTTCGTCTAAAATAGTAAAAATCAAAATTAAAATTACTATGATTATAATATACAATAAATCAATAAATTACAATATAAAATAATTTAAAACTAACCAATTCATCTTTTTTTCTAAATCCAGTAAACACTACTACTGTGCCTACCATGGCTTGTGTATACATTGGTCTATTAATACTAGGTAATGAGTCCTTTTTTTCTGCCAACTGCAGCAGTGCTGTAGGTCCCAATATTCTAGAATATGTTAAATTAAATCAACCAAAAGTCAGATTCTTTTGATTACGTTTTAGTACATTAAAAAATACATGAAATTAAATGTGACGAACCTATGTGCACTTTTATGAAGAGCATCATACTCAGGTCCCTCAAATTCTTTCAATATAAAATAAGTACAATATGTTGTGTCTTCTATATGTTCTAAACCAGTTTCAGATTTAAGAACAGGTACACTAAACTGCTGAGCAGCAGCACCAAGTGCAGGATCATCCCCAGCTGCACCAACTAAACATATCCTTTTCTTACGTGGTATAATCATAACTGGAATTCAATCAAAAAATAAATAAATTTTTAATTATTATTAAAATAATTATATTATTATTAATAAAATTATTTATGAAAATTTAATTAAAATTTAATTTAAAAAATTAATTAATTTAACTTAAATATTAAATTATTTAAGTTTTCTTTATTATATATAATTATTTCTTAAGTTATTAATTATTATTATTAATTATTATTATTTTAATTTTAATTATAAATTACTATTAATTAAATATATTTATATAAACATAATATAAGTATAATAACATAAATATAAAATATAATAAAATTAATCATAAAATTTATGGTTACTTTTGTGAAATTTAAATTATCAAAATTATTATAATTTTGATAATATATTATATTATATATTAATATATATAAATATTATATTATTAAATATTTTTTCTTATTATAATAAATATATACAATAATTTTAATATTACAAATTTTTAAAATATATGAAATATATTCTAAAGTATGTTTATAGATAGAATATTGTGACTGATTCAACTATAATCAGGGTTAATAAATCATAAAGTCAATAAATACAAATTTGGTATAAGATACCAAGTATAATTCTTTTATGTCCATGGGTGCAATAAACATCTATTGTTCCATATCTAATCTTATTTCATATAATATAAATGCCAACCCTCTAATATTCTTTACTATTGTATTTACATATCTTCATAAATAGATACATATAAATATAAATAATGACTAATTCAAAATAAAGATTGCTTGTATAATTACAAATTTTTAATAAAAAGATAAATATTTGAAAAAAATAACTTGAAATGATTATAACAATAAAAACATTTTATAATTATTCATTAAACAATAAAACATAATTTATTTAATATTTAATAATAGAAAATATTTAAAAAATATTATAATTAGGATTTTAAAAAAATAGGAATTTAATAAATATAAATTTTAAAATAAAATTAAAAATTTTAACATAATTTAATTAAATAATAAAATTTTAAATTAAATAATAAAATTTTTCCAAATTTTAATTTTGTTTATAAAAACTGCTCAAATTAAAAAAGTATAAACTAGAAAATAATAAAAATATAAGATATAAAAAATAATATAAAATTTAAAATATATAATTCATAAAAAATGAAATTTTTCGGTTATTTTTTAATTATTTATTGATTAATAATATAAGTTTATGAAAATATTTCTAAATAATGTATTTTGAAATATAAGAATAATGTATTTTGAACAAATCTTGTTTAGCAAATATAATAAAAATATAGTATTTTACAAAATTGTATAATATTTCACAGAAATAACGTATAGTAAATAATATTGTCTTAAATGACAGCAGTTTATTCACATATGTAATTAACCTTAAAATGACACGAAGATAAATATTAAAGATAATGTAAATTCAAAACAAGTATATAACGAATTGTAGGAAAGATCATAAAGGAATTTCGATTTAACAAATTGTTCATTTCTGACGTAATTTTGGAGAATAAGTCAAGGCCAATTTTGTAAAAAACCGTTGACATTCCTCCCGCGTAAAATTTAAAATATAATATAAAAATAAATAACAGAAAAATAAATAATATGATATTTTGATTTATCTATGAATCAGAAAGAGTGACAGATATAAGACACAAGCATCTTCGCGTGAGTTTTGATAAAGAGTGAAGTAGGGTTAGTTCATAATAGAACCTCTGGTATACATATGAATTAATTACATAAATATATCAATTGTTAATTATAATGCTAAAAATTAAAATGTTAGTGAACTTACGTTCACTTCTAACTGCCTCTTCACTATTTATATCACTGATACTGCTGTGAACGCTTTGCTCTTCCATTTTGGCCGTTAGTTACAACATCGTTCTTCTCGTACGCTCTTCTTCGTACTGATCATTGAAAGCGCCTCCTATGGGCGAATTCAGCGAGAAGAAGGACCCAGAAAAATAAAAAACAGTAAAGCTTGATGGCGCAGCATAGAGCGCCCTTGAATTATATGGATAAAACTCAAGTTCAAATTCTAAACAGATTCCCTAGAAGTATTATTTTCATAAATTCTTCAGCATGAGATTTCTTCGATATATATATATATGTGTATATGTATATATATATCTAAATATATATACATGGATATTGGCACTAAACGATACTCTTTTTAACATTAGTATTTATTTAAAATCCATTATGAATATATTAGTTGTATAATCAACACTTCTACTAAATTTGACACAAATGCCATAAAGTCACACACATAAACGCAATTGCCAATAGTACCGTGAATTTGGTACTTATCTCTGTCTTTCTTTTAACATTCTTCTCCTCACGTTTATTACTCACTGCCAAAATTGTACTTCTCTTTTTTTTTCTATAATGTGATTACAATAAATTTCACTCACTTCAGATTACTATATAAAAATTCATATTATCGTTGACAAAGAGATTGATAAATTGAGATTGAAATAAAATTTAAATATAATATAAATTGATTTACATAAAATTAAAAAATATATATATAAAAGAGGAATTTATAATGAAAAACAGTGATATAAGAATATTTTACAAATTTAAATATTAAAAATTATTGTAAGTGATTACTAAGTACGCGTCGTTGAAACTAATATTGGCGTGAAGTTATCAACAATATATGTATACTATATGCTGTTATGCATGAACTTGGCTTTATATTAAATTATATTAAAAAATACGACCTATTTTAAACATAAGTTGTAATCTTGAGTTTCATTTTCTCGTTATAGTACATAGGAAAACAAAATATAATTAACGTTTTTTATAGAAAATTACATAAATATATATAATCTTTTTAATGATTATTTATAAATAATATATACTGTATAATATATAAATAATAAAAAAATTATAAACTTCTCCCAGATTTAAGATTATATATTATATTTAAAATATTTACATTAATTTAAATAAATACTAATCTAAAATAAATTTAATTTCTTAAACATAGCTTTTAAGATTAAATAATAAATATATATTATTAATGGAAAAAAAATAAGATTTAATTATTAATTTTAATAATAAAAGTAAAAAAGGTTAAGTGAATATATTGCAATTATATAAATATAATTCAGAAAAGTGCTAAATTATTTACAAACATTAAACAATATAAAATTTATAATTTTATAATTTAATTATAAATGAATTTATAAAGTCTTAATATAAAAAAGCTTTGTATTATATGCAAAATAGTGAACTACTTACTGCTCTTATTACTATTAAATTGTTGTACTATATAATTTCAAAAAATTAAAATAAAAAAAATAAAATGTAGAATAAAAAATTAAAGGTTTCGATTTTAATCTTTTCTAAGCAATTATACCATACATAAAAAAATTAAATATAAATATAGAAAATATATGTTAATATAAATATAAAAAATATAAATAATTTAAATGTAGAAAAAAAAATATATATATATATATGTATATATATTATATAATTATACATATATATAATTTTCATTTATGATTTGATTAATTTATTTTTGATTTAACATAGTATATATGATTAAATTTTTATTTAAATAGATGGTAACATTGATAACAATATTATTTTTTTACACTAAACATACAATTTAAACTTTTGAAATAATATAATTAGTAATTAAGTAATTATACTTTATGTAAAAAATAAATATTATAAATATATATATATTATAATATCAAATATTTAAATAATAATCAATGATATTTTTAATTATTACATTATTTTCAAATTGAAATCATTTCGTAACATTACATATATATAAATCAAAATATATTATAAGCGTACATGCGTAATTGTTAATTAAATTTTCTTAAAAATTAGCTATTAATAATTATTTATAAGAAAAACATGAAATATTAAAATAATAAAAATTATTTAATATATATATTATAATTATAATTAAAAAATAATCATTTGTAATATTTCATTGAACAGCTTTTATTTGCTCTTACATAAATAATATGGAACATTACTACATTTTGTGTTTGCATTTGAGATATAATTTTTACAATGTAGATATTTTTTTGTTTTAAAAACCTAGAGTGTAATTTACAGGAAAACTGTTAAAATTACATAAATTTATTTCGATCATAAAAGTGTGCGTGTCTAAATATTTTTGGATGTATACATTAAAAAAGATATCGAAAATACTATATCTTATCACATATTATTACATGTTACTAATTTATGCATCAGTTACATTGGGAAGCAAATATTAACATATATATTTTAAAAATTTTATGACATGCTTCATACAGAAATATACTACTTTATATATATATTTAAATAAAAGATGTTAAACTCAGGCACCATTGGTACATTTTAAGAAACAAAAACACTTCAATGTATACAAATTTATATGCCTTTTCTTTTTTTTTACAAATTTTTAATATGTATATATTATATCTTAATTTTGTATTTAAAACTCATCTAATGTATACTTTTTTATCCCTGGAACTATACGCTATTAACAAAGTTGCTAGCGTTAAGAATTACATTATTCTGAATACTACATATTGAAAATAAAAATAAATATTTTTATCATATATTTTATTTATATATTAAAAAAATATTTCATTCAAATGTTTTAGTAATCATACGATAATACAAGAATATTATAAAACTACGTTATAATTTCAAAATATAAAAATGGTTGTACCAGGGTTATTATATCAGTATATATTCAAATAAAAGCACCATTTTCAAAATGATTCTTATTTTGATGTATACTTATTTAAATTAAAATTCTATTATTCATTTTGATTTTTATTCATTTTCTTGAATTCTATTGATTCATATTCAAGAATTTTACTACACACATGATTATTTACTAATAAAAATAAATTAAAAATTTTTATATTTTATAAATACTCTAGATTAAACAAGAACAATTATTTATAAAATTACATTTGTTCAAATTTCTTCAATACTATTAAAATTTCTGTAATACAACTTTTTGTAATACAAATTTTTGAATAATTTCTAATAATTTCATAGTTCAAATTAAATTCATAGTAATGATAAATTCTTTGATAAATTTTTTTTTACTTCATATTTTCGTATTATTTTATCAGTAATATTTAAAATATAAGTAAATATTAATTTTATGTACTAACTTTTCATAAACAATTCTAAATGTATTCAATATGACTTTTAAAATGGATCATTGAAAAAAAATATATATACATATACATATACATGTATATATATACATACATATATATATTTAAATCATCTATTTATTATAAAAATCAAAATATAATTTAATATTAATTGCAGATATTTTCACTGCAAATATATATATTATAAATTATTAATTATAGAATAACTTGTAAAAAAATGTTATATAAAATTAGTAAGAAAAAAATTGAAAATTAATAAATATTGTTAACTGATCATTTGAACCAGACTTTCTTGCATAAATGAAAATATGCGTTTAACTATTAGAAATTCTTGTATGAAATTCAAAATGAACAATAATATCATTCAAAACCAGATTATAGGAACTTATTAATAATATAAATAACGATATGATAATGAAACTCTCAAGAATAGTTATAACGATTTAAGTAATCTATGACTTCTGTAATGTTCATGCACATATATAATCTAATTAATATATAATAATGCATGATTGGATTGAATGAAATTATTACAACAAATAATTTTATATCGTATGTAGTATGAAATCATAGCATAAAAAAATTATTAAGCATAACATTATAATCCATATTAATAAATCACATAGATGCATAAAATTATTTTTAAACATTTTTAAAGAGATTGCACGATATTTTTGGTCAAAATGAAGAATGTGATTTTGAAAAAAGAGGTTATCATTTAGAGTGCAAATTTTCTTCTTCATCGTCGCTATAATCATCGCTTAAATAATAATTACTCTGCGAATATTCAAAACGGCCAGTCTTTTTCGGTGGTGGACTGTAACATAAATCATATATATTAATTCAATTAATTTGAATTAATATTAAATAAGTAACATTTTCGTATTTTGTAGATATTTAAACGAAAATTTTTGTAACAATACTATGTTATGCACTATACATATATTATATACATAGAAAGGATAAAGAAAATGAAACACATCTTTTACAACAAGCAATGGTTAAATTGTGTGTTACTGCTTAAAATTTATCTAATGTATAACAGTGGAATTGTATACTAACATAACATGCTGCAAATGGGTGGTGTGAAGTATTGAAGGTTTTCATATAGAAGCAGTACAGAATGAAGTGGTGTTGCATATTAGTCAATTGACTCGAATGCTGTGATGTACCTTGTCTGATCTTCATCATTATTGCTGCTATTACTGCCATTTGGACTGCCATCTCTTTTTGGACTTGCAGGAGGAGATAATGCTTGCATTAAACGACCTTTACTTTCATTCCAAATTGTTGACTGTAAAAATTATTAATATTAATTAATATATAATAATAATAATATATTAATTATTTTTTTATGAATTTAATGATAATCTGCAGGATATTATTAATATTAAAATCAAAATTTTATATGTCACTCACCAATCTACCTTCTCTTCCAAATAAAAGTAGAAAAGCATCGATAAAATCTCGAGATTTTTCTTCCCATTTGCTAATCATATCCATACGTTTTTCACCAATATTCTCCATTACTCTTTTACCTTTATCTTTTAAATCATCAAATTTATTTTGTAAACGAAATTTCTTTTCCTATAAGAATATATCTTATCATAAAATATTATTGCTTATATAATAGTATTGTTTAAAAAATATTAATAATAGAATAAAAATCACAATTATTTATTTTATTATATATTTTATTTATTATATGTTATAGCATAGCAATTTATATCTTTTTTTCATTAATTTATACTTACATTGAGAAAAGAAACATTAAGTTCTTTTGCACTATAGCCTCGCGCAAGATTTCTTCTTACATAAATATCATAATCTTTAACTATTCTTGCAACAATATCGGATGTTGATACTCCTTCTGTTCTTTGTGTAGCTACAAACATACCTTTAGCCTTTAAGGCAGCATAAACATCTGTGCTATCATCTGTCATATAAGGTATATCATCATGAGCCACAAAATCAATCTAAAAATAACACAAGAATTAAATATTAACATTTAATAAATTTATTCTAGAAAAAATATTATACATTTGAGTTTACTTTATGTTTTATAAGAAATTCATCATCCAGTTCCCAAGGTGCATCTCTAACCACTTCATCTACATAACGACAATGTCTTACTGCATCATATCTTTCAACATCTGTCATAACTGTTCTTCCTTTTTTACTATGTGTTAACTGATCATTACAAACTGTAATTGTACAAATTACATATATTTTATAAATATTTTATTTTAATTATATAATAATTATACATTTTATATATCTTTATTTTCTATAAAAATATTTTTTAATAATATTATATAATACTTATGCTATATATTAAAAAATTAGAATTTACTTTTTACCTCCTACAATAAGATATACATTAGGGAAAATATTTTTTGCTTGTAAAAGTTGTCGTGCATGTCCTTGATGAAATAGATCATAAATACCATCTGCATAGACTCTGATTTTTCTAGGAGCTAAATCATTACAAAAATTATTAATATTATTAATATAACATTCAAAAGTTTTTAATAACTATTAATTAGATAAATAATATCTGATTAAAAAATATTTAATTAATTTTTAATTATACTAACCTTTACCACTTTTTGCCATTTTTAATGTAATGCGAATGTTATAATCACATGCATTTCTTTCAGCAAGTGCTTCTGGATCATCACTAAAAGGTGCTTCCTTGCAAATTGACTGCAATAAATTTAATATAAATAGTATGATAAAAAATATATATATAAATCAGTATATACAATTAATATATATACTAAGATTTTATAAAAATTATTTTTAAAATATTTAAATATAACATTAACATTTAAAATATAAAATTAATATTTAAATATAATATTGATATAATAACACTCTTTTTCTCATAAATTTTGAGAATTGTTTTATTTTAATTATGTGAAATATATTTATTTTAATTATATGCAAAATAAAGTATTTATATTTAATTTTAAAATTAAAATAAAAAGATAAAAAATTAAAGATATTATATTTCGGCATTAAAATTATTAAAAAAAAAAATTAAACTCACTGGAAGTTCTTTGTGGTAAATAGAAATTTCACTATTATACTTTTTCAGTGAAATTTGACCTGATTCATTATGTGAATTCCTGTTGCTTCTCCAAGTCATTGTCACTAGCTGTTAATATTAAAAAAATTATTTTTTTATAAAAAAAAAAAAAAAAATAAATTTTCAAATAATCTACCTATAAAATTTCTTTAAATTAAATTAGCTTTTACAAATCTTCAAGTTTTTTTATAGAGAAGATAAAATTTTTAAGAAATATAAAATTTCTTTATATATCAATAAAAAAAAGTTTAAATTATGTATAATACAAACCATAAATATGTTGCAAAATCTATATTAATATAATTGCTTATCAAATATTTCAACAAGACTATTTAATTAAGTATTCGCAATATTATATTTCATTAGATATGGCTATGATCTTGCATCATATATTATATCATTATCATTAAAAACTTCTGATTCTATGAAACTAGATATATAGAAATGAATGATACAATATACATGAAATTACAAATATATTATTTCTGAATTATTACAGATAATTTCCTATTATTATAATATAATTTATATATAAACTTTATACATAAATCAAAAAATAAATGAACAATACTTCATATAAATATATATTAATACAAATTTTCAACATAATAAATATATATTTATATTGCTTTAAATTAATAAAATATCAAATAATAAAATAATATAAATAACTTATAATATTAATGAATTTGTAACAAATTTTATTTATTATATTAAATGCTACTTACAGGATATACAGGTGAATCTTCCCTGGAGCAAGATGCATCTTCTCCATTTTGAATATTTGAATATGATGTAGAATTCAACATAGTTTCTTCTCTAGCACGCTTTCTAGACATTTTTTACTGCTTCAATGTTAGGTCCATAAAAAACCTATTAAACAAAATATTATTTAAAATAATATTATTATTATAATTATATTATTATAAATAATTAAATTATTTGTATGTCTTATCATTAAAAATAATACAAAATATATAAAATATAAAATAAAAATTATATATATATATTATCTTTTACTTGAATTATACGTAATAAAAAATAAATATAAATTTTAAATTTGTATTATTAAAATTATAAATTTATACTTATATTTATTTCATAAAAAATAAAAAATAAAATAAAATTCGCAAATATTTTTAACAATATTTAAATTAAGATATATTAAAAGTTAATACTATTTTAATTATACATATATTTACATATAATATTCATTTATAATCTACACAAGAAATTGATGAACGTTTACCTGGTTTTCACAAGTTATCTTAAAATTATTGATCAATATCATTATTATAATTTTATGATTACGAATCATTATGATTATAAAATATTCATGAATAATCGTATAATCTCCAGGAAACAATTAGAGATGTGCCGAATTATTTGTGAACCAGTCATGTTTGGTTATTACATATTATGATTCAATAAAATTTTTTATACATTTATTCCTTGTAAAACAATAGCATGTTGCTAAAATATGTTTTATAGTTAAAAAAAGAAGAATGCAGAAAACATCATATAACCAGATATAATCAATCAAAGATATAATATTTAAAATTTAATAATAAAATGTAAAATCTCAAGTAACTTGTTCACTCGGCTTTTAATAATTTATTTTTATATATATTTTTTAGTTTTATATATACTTTCTTTTTAAACTTTTATAAATTCCAATTGAACTAAACGAACCTTTTCACGCCCTAATTTCTGTATACACGATGATTGACTATAAAGATAAGTAATAGGATATGACGAAAAATCAGAGTTCCGCTAGAAGTTTATTGAACTCATTATTTGATTTATCGGATTTTTACAGAAAAGAAAATTCTTGGAAATTTTTAGAGAAATTTCTCATTTTATGTTATTTTAAAATACTATTTCACGACTGACACACACAACTGCCACAACACTTGTGGATACTACGTATCACACATTTTCAGTATATTATCAGGGACGAAATAATAGCACTATGAACCTCGAGAAAAAAGTGTATATGCATGAGTCCTATATTAAAAGAGTATAAGAATTACAAATGAGGGCAAGAAGCCATATAAATATCTTTATTTAAAGTGTAGTGTCAATGATTATCAAAAATAAAAACATCAAAATATCATACTCTAGATTCTAAAATTCTTTCCTTTCTTATTTTTATTGCGAATTAAAAATTTATAAATGTTATAAATTTATAAATATTCTAAAATCTATTTAAATTATTCAAATTAATTATATATATTAAATAATAGTATTTATGAGAAAAAAGAAGGAAAGAAAATAAATTAGTTTCCAATTATTCTTTAAATAATTTATTTTATTAAATATTATGCAATATTAATAATAAAAATATAATCTTTTTACGTTTAAAATATGATTTAAAAAGAATAGGTACAATAATGTGCTTTTTGATTTTAAAAAAACGTACTTTTTCAAGACAATAGTTACACCGGATTGTTACACTTTTAACTGTTGAAGAAACTAAACTAATAATAAGAAGTTGATCAATTAAAAATAAATTTCACATAACAGATATGTTACTTGTAATGCATAAAATATGTGCACCAAACATTTTTTATGAGTGTTAATTAAAGGAGAGAGGGGGAATGATGACGTAATATCGGATGATCATAATATTATATAGTTATCGCATAGTCACACACATATATTTTCAAATATATATATATATATATATACATGCATACATACATACATACATACATACATACATACATACATACATACATACATACATACATATATATACATACATATTATATATGTGTGTGTATATATATATATATATACATATATATATATATATATACTTCATGTAAAATTAATTATTAAAATTATTTTATATGAATATACGAATAATATCATTATACATATATTTTACGAATTTTACGAATATATATTATACATATAATTATATTATAAAAATATCAAATTATTAATATTTTTTTTAAATTAAAAATAACAAATAATTTTATCATTATTGAAATGTATTGAATTTGAATGATAATGATAATTAATAATAAATATTTTATATTCTATTAAATAGAATAAATATAATAAATAAATATATAATAATTTGATCACATAAATAATTAAAATGAATTAAATAAAATAATGAAAATTTATATTTGAAATTTATATTTTGAATATTTTTTATAAATTCATTTCAACTGTTTATTTTACATTCATCTTTTTATTTTATAATAAAGTGTTCATTTATGTAGTAATAATAAATTTAATAATAATGATAGTTTTAATTTTCTTAAATACAAATTTTTTACAAGGGAAATTAAATTTTTTCTTATTATTTTGACATAATTTTATTATTACATATGATATAATTAAAGGATAGAGTTTTTATTTAAGAAATTATTTTTTTTTGTCATTTTTATAATTGTATAAAATAAATTTTTTTAGCATAATTTAAATATGTGTCATTTTTATATTATAAACTTTTTTCTGTTTAGCCATACATAATTACATTATATGTGTAATTTATCTGATAACATCTATAATAAATTTAATATATCTACTTATATATGTAATAACAAACAAAATATTTCAATCTAAAAAAATTTTATTCTCGATTAATTGAATTGATGACTGAAATACGACATAACTGATTTATTAAAAACAAAACGTAATTATGAACGAATTATTTAATTAAAATAGATTAAAATATCATTAAAGTAAATATTTATTATGAATTATGAATAAGATTTTTGACGCAATATCTGATAAACTCATAAGAGAAAATTGCTCAATACTCGCATTTTGTATATTTTTACAGTAATTAATTCATCGAACGCATATTTAACATTTATGTTTTGATTGATATACAATTGTTAAATACTATATAACAAAATGTTTCACATAAAAAAGACATGCAACATATATTTTTAATTTATTTTTAGTGTATACATGAACAAAAACTTAACTATTCAACTAAATAAAAACCTCTAAATGAAAATATACTGTCATTACTTTTATTTTTATATATATTATGATATTTTCAAATTTAAATTTAATTATTTATATAATTGATCGTAATTTCATAAGTTTATATAATAAATTATATATATGATTAAATATATATCAATAAGTAATAATTTAAATATATATTTTTTTTATAAACGAAAATTAAATGTAATATAACGATAATTATGATTCTTTCTTACATTGTAAAAATTTCATTTATATTACGAATAAAATATATAATTTTAAAGGTAAAGCAAAACAATCAATTAAAAAGCTGAGATTTATTTTAATTAATAATAACTTTAAAATAATCTCTATATAATTATAAGAATTATAATTTTACTTTTTTCATATTGATTTTGTTTTCACAAATCTTTTTGTCACAATACATCGCACGAACAGTCCTTCAATAATTCTTAATTGAAATGTTTACAATCGCACATTGCTTGTATCTATTTCACAAGATCTTAGTCTTCATGAAATAATTAATGAGGCAGTGCCTACTAATTATCAATAATTACATTTATGTAATTCAACTTTATGTACTTAGTTTTAATATTTATATACTTTGATATATACATACAAATAAATGTCCGACCATTAGTTATATTCTTTTGTGTCGTAACAAAAAAAAATTTTTTGGAGGATTTTGTTGTAACTAGTCGCAGATTTTATTTCTGGAATATTTTCCATTGCAAATTCGCTTGCAATGGTAAATATCATGATAATTATTGTGTACAAATAAATAGCAACAAGAACAAGAAATTGTAATGTTACTCCATTCAGTCATTTTTTTACGCCACTGTCCTTAATTCACATTGTCATTACACAATAACCGGAAGAAACGTAATGCCCAGCATTCTTTTCAACTTATTTCAGTAATATATCTTGGTTTCATTGTTATACTTTATTTTACGCAATAACAAATTGCAAAATTACAGCTAAATAAGCGTAATAAATCAATGTAAATTAGCTGTAAAATTACACGGTTAAGTATACTTTATATCAAACTGAAAATGTATACTTTTCTAATGTAATCCAATGTGTTGAATTAGAATTAACAAATAATTTAATATATCAAAATATAAAATGTTTTACACATTACATTGCAGTTCATTACGTTTCATTTAAAAGGCATTCGTATACAGTTTCGTCTAACTTCAACGCTGTAATATTATCGATATTATTAAATAACATTTACTGTACCTAAATTTAATAATAAAAATACCTAAATCACAATATATTATGCCATCATTTGATAGCAATGAGTTGGTGTTTTTCCAGTCTATTTTTCGCAGTTTTATTATTCTGCCAAAAAAGTAGTATCAGAAGGCGGATAATTGGGACAAAGAGATCGCAATGACAAAAATGTAATATTATTCTATGAACATTCTTAATATTCTAAACTCCAAAGCTGGAGTTAGTGTTTACAAATACTATGCAATTTACAAAGCATTAAAAAAGAAAAAAGAGAGAAAGAAAAAAAATAGACACTAAGCATCGTTCGGCTCGCAATGGCGGGAAATGTGTCTTGTTTTAATTTTATGTTAAAAATAAATTCATGAATGTAATATTATTTTATTGTATTATCATCATAAATTAAGCAAAAATAATGAATTATAAAAATTTCGTCAGTGCGAACTCACTTATATAATTTAATAAATTTTATATTGCTAAATTTATGTTTAACATATCACACTTCATCAAGTAATGACAAGTACAAGTTTTATGGTATGTAATTCGCAACAATTCCAAATAGTAAAAAATGGGATGACTATTGTATCTACTAATGAAATACAATCAACAAATATATGAATTATATCAAATAGTTACATACAATTATTTCTCTTCATAATTAGGCTGGCGCAATTGTTCCATAGCTACCTAAAATCTGTGATTTCTCCACAAGCTTTATTAAAGCAAATGTGTGTGTGTATGTTTTTTTCTTTTATATTAAAATGTTAAAGATCGAGGGTAAAAGCAAATGGCTAATTAGTAGGCTGTGCACGAAGTGCCTCATGCAGTGCCTGCTGTTGATCTGCTGTTAATGCATTTATGCATGCCTGGAACATAGACTCGTTGTTCTAAAACAGAGAATAGATTATTTTTTAAAACATAAATATGCAATAGAATAAAAATATATTTTATATAATATACATTGTTTACTTATACCTGTATTTGTCTAACAATGCTAAGAATTCTACCCATGACAGGATTATCCGTTGGTACGGCATCTTTGTAAAATGCTTCTGCAAAAAAACTTATCAACCGAGGTAGATTCGAATTATTTGGTCCTAAAACTGCTACGTGATTTGCTTCAATTAAATCACATAAATATCCATAAACATAAGGTGCTTCATCTTCATCTTCTACCACTGGTAGCCAAGAGAGCCTGGACAAATAAATTTTTTACTAATTTTTTTACAATTAATATAATATATAATTCTTTTGCTAAAAGACTCAAAGAGATAATATCACCGATTACATGTTCTCGTTTTTCTTTATATGTTACATTTATAATTGTTTTAATATCAATTTTTACATAGTGAAAAATAATCGCTAAATTATATATATTTTTCGGTGTTAAATATAATTTTTGAGTCCTCTAACAAAAAAAAACCAGTTCGTATTACATCATATCAAGATTAATAAATATCAATTTACCAATGAGGAAGTATTTCATCGACATTGATTGCTTTATTATTATATTTAAGAATTTTTGTTACTGCAGAAATAGCATTTTCTGTAGGATTGACATTTTCAGGTGATCTAGATTCTGGATCATTTATAACTTCCATTAATCTAGGTAAAGCTTCTGCACATGCTTGAGCAAATGCTTCTCCTCCATATTGTCCTAAAACCCCACAACCATAAGCT
This sequence comes from Apis cerana, assembly GCF_029169275.1. NCBI lineage: Eukaryota > Metazoa > Arthropoda > Insecta > Hymenoptera > Apidae > Apis > Apis cerana. The sequence continues at coordinate 12,530,884 of NC_083856.1, forward strand.
GCTGCTTGTCTTACTTCTGCTGATTTATCTGATACATATTGTATCATTGGTCGTAAAAAATATTCTTGATATTTTGCACATTCAGGTCCGCCAAATTCTATTACATCGTCAAAAACACATAAAGCCCATTGATGATCTGACCAAGATCTTTCAGGACTTAATAATTTAACAAAATGTCCACAAATTTGATCAAAATAAGGGAAAAATGAAGATTTATGAGTAGTGAATAAAGCATGTAAAATATCTGCTATTTTACTTAGAGTATATACATCTTCATTATCTTCATCAGCAAGTTGTTCTTCAACAATCTATAATTTTAATAAAAATTTTAAACTATCCATAATATTAATTAAATTTTATGTCAAAATTATATATGCAAAATCTTACCTCATCATAATCTTCATCTTTACGTTTTTCCAATCTAGCTACTGCTCTTTCAAAATGTTTATTAAGTAATTTATCCAATATACGTAAAAGTTCAGCCATGGGTTGTGCTCCTAAGCAACCTGCACCAAGAGTTTCAATACATTTGGCCAACGAATACAATAATTCTAATAAAACATCAGATTCAGGTTCTGTATCAATTGCTTTTAAGAGATCAGGACAAATATATGCCCACATTCCTTCAAGATACTGTGGACCTGTAATTTAATTATTATTTATAATTATAATACAAAGAATATTTTAATATTTTATGAAAATATATACGTATAATTATTATTAATTATTATTAACCTTTTATTTTTGCGCAATCAAGAAGATATGGTAAACTTGCAGCAGCAGCTGTTCTAACACCATCATGAAAATAAAATTTCAGCATAGGAACCATTAGCCGTACTACTTCTTCTGCATAATCTGCAAAACCTTCCTTCAATTCACGCGCATAGCAAACTAACATTTCACAGGCAGAAGCTTTATCTTCTAAACCAGCTGTTTTAATTCCGAAATTTTGTTGTTCACCAAGAGAGATGAATTCCCAATCAACATCTTCTATACCTTCCATATCTTCATTATCTAATAAAGCCACTTCAGGTCTCATAGCGGCTGTTCGTAAAACTGGGCCCATTACTAATGGCAAATATTGTTCAAATTGTTTACCTAAAGAATTTAATTATTATTGTTTAATTATATTTTAATATATTTTATCTAAAAAGATAAAATTTTAAATTTCCTACCTAGAATTTTACAAATTCGTGTCCATGCGGATATAAGATAACTTGTTTGTGGATCATCATCTGGAAGATCTCCTTCAGAATGAGTTTTTAGTAACATGTCCATAACTTCACTAGCATCTGCAATAAACTATATAACCATAAAAAATATAGTTATATAATGTATTTTTAAAAAAAAAATTAAAGATTTTATTGTCATTTTTTATTGTTTAGTATTATTATACCTTTTCAGGTCCTACTGCAAGTCCTATAAGACTCACGCATTCAATTGTCTTCCCACGTAACATTTTGTGTTCTTGTTGATTAGCATTTTGAATAATATATTTTAGACATGGCATTAATCTATCATAATATGTTACAAATTGTTCTTCACATGTATCAGCAACAGATGCGATAGTTGTGACAACCTATAAAAAAAAAAAAAAAAAAAATAATTATTAAAAATTATTATTATTAGAAGTTAAAAAAATAATTATATATACAATTTTATTTAATTACATATAGTTAATATGCTTACTTGTTCTAAGACAAGTTTAGTTCCTTTCTCAACTAATTCTTGAAATTTAGCAGTAAGAATTGATTCCAATTTAGCCATAATAGCATCTAAATATGGTGTTAATATATTTTTTGGACAATCTTCGCTAAAATTTACAAGTGCTGCACCAGCGTGAGCTTGAACCCTTGGATTTGCATTATCGTCCAAAACCATTAATAAACCAGGAATGACTTTGTCATGAAATTTTTTTTCAAATATAGGTGCAAAATCAGTTGACATTTGACCTACTGCATTACAAGCTGCATATCTTACACGAGGATGCTACAAAAGATATATAATTAGTAAATATAATTAATCAATAGATAAACATATATGTTCTAAAACTATGACTATCTTGCAAAAAATAATAGTCAATTTTTAAGAACTCCGAAAAACGTATTCTAATATATTGTCAAAACAATAATATATATGAATATAAAATTTTTCGTTTTAGTTTATCATGAATGTAACGCTATTATATTTATATCAAAAAATATAATTGCTGACTCAATTCATGATATTTTATAATGAATCATATAATAAAATTTATAAAAAATACAGTTTTTAAACTTACAGGATCTTGCAAATATTGTATAACTCCTTCCATAATTTGAGGTAATATTGCTTCCATTTGTTTATGACAACCTTCTCCAACAGCTGATATTGCCATAAGAGCAGCATGTCTATTATAAATTTTTTGAATATTTATATAATTTTATATAACTATAATTTTATTAAATATTTTTAATAAATTAGCAAAAATATAAGTGTTTGTTCTATATCTATGACAATAATATTATAATACTATTATCAACTCTCTTATTAAAGAACATCCTTCAAAAATCTTAAATTTTTAACTATCAAAACGATAGATAAAAATAGATAATTTGAAAGATTACTCTATCACAGATGTAACGCAATTATTTGTATAGAACGAATAATTGCTGACTATTCTGTGATGGATATTATGAATATTGAAAATAAATAAAAATATTTTATAAATATTTACCTATACTTCCAATCACTATTATTCAACATTGAAGGAATATTTTGTACAATTTGTGGTAACATAGTTTTACCACCTAAACCACATGCTAATCTGTCTAAAGCGCTTTCAGCAACAACATTATTACTATCATTGTCATCATCAACGATTTCATCAGAAAAACTCCATTTTTCATCTTCTTCTATATCTGTCATCATTTTTAGTACCAATGGTACTAGAGATGCAATATATTTTCCACCAACTTTACGTACCATTGCAGGAGCAGTTTCTGCTAATGTTACTAATACTTCCAATGCTAATTGTCTCCATGAGTCAGCCATATCTTCATTCGAAAATATTTTCATACACATTTCCATTATAGTTTCTAATTGTAATCTCAAAAACTTAGGCGTCGATTCTGCTAAATCAATTAAAACTTTTAAGAGAGCATCATCTCCTTGTTTTTCTACTGATTGAGCAATTACTTGTACAATTGCTGGTAATAATTCTGAAAAATGTTTCTGTATATTTTCTTCTTTATCATGCAAAATGATAAAGGCTCCAATTGCTCTTACTGCTTGAAATCTGACCTATAATAAAAATTATTATAATTATTAAAAATAAAATTTAAAAAAACAAGAAAATTAATTTTATGCAATTATTTTTACGCAAAAAAACGAGTAATAATAATGATAAAAAAGAAATAAAAAAAATTACAAATAAAAATAAACAAAACTTTATTTATTTATTAATTTTTGTATGCCCCGTATCTGTCTATAAATTAAATCTTCACAAATCACAGTCATCAGAAGGCAATTTTTCTATAGGAAGAATTTATGACGAGAAATTAAACTATTCTAATCTCGTGTATCGTTCTTCCAATCTTCAATATTAAACATTGAAAATATAAAATGAATGTACGAATATAAAAATGTAAGTATAAATATACATAAAAAAATATATTTTATAATACCTCATAGTTTGCAGAATCCATAATCGATTGTTGTAACATTTGTTTTATAAGATTCAAATAATTTGCTTGTTGATTTCCAAATACGCCTGGGACGGATCTATATTTATTTAAAATGAATATTGTGCAATGAAATTCGAAATTATATATTATTTATAATAAAAACTTAAATATATATATATATATATATATATATATATTAAACTTACGTGAACATTCGAAGAGCATTTTCTTTCAATGCTGGTACAGGACTATTTGCACATTGGAATAGGAACTGCAGAAACTCTGGCCATTGATTATTACCATCTTCATCAATCAAATTTCTTGCAACTTCAGCTGCAACCTCACAAACCTTACGTCGAATAGTTTCTGTCTGTTCATTTTGAACAGATAATAAAATTTGCTCTTTTAATTGAGCTTGTGCTTCTGGTGGAATCTAAAAATAAATACAGCTA